>NC_140493.1:106446019-106448519 GCF_964271855.1 Acomys minous | reverse complement strand
CGTCCCACGGCGGCAGTGACTTTGACTGCTGCTGAGAGATAACCAAGGTACAGACAGAAAGCTCCCCTTGACACTGTAGTCAGGGGAACGGTGAGGAAGGCTGGCTCACCTGGAACAGGAAGCAGAGAGCCCAGGGCAGGGGGCAGCCATAGTGATCAAGACAGCTGCAGACAGCAGTCTCCCTGGAGGAGTGAATGGTTGTATAGGTTAACATCAGCGGGTGCCATTATTACAGGCTGAACTCCAGTCTGTTCATAAGGGGCTCGGTTTTTGTGGTCTCCTGTTAACTGTCCACCGTCGCCCCCTATCTGGGATAGAACCGTACCCACGATGGGAATTACTGGGTCCAAGCTATTCTGAATGGAGCTGAGTCATGCCTGCCTTAGCCTCAGTTGACTGGTCTCTTTGTGTCACCTGACTCTCCGGCCCAGATGCCTCCTGGGAATTGGACCTGGCAGAGGGAGGTTAAAGATCTGTGCTTTTCCTCTTCTTCGCCCTCCCTCCCTCCCTCCTTCCCTCCTTCCCTCTCCTCCCTCCTCCTCCTCCCTCCCTTTCTCCTCCCCCTCCTTTCTTTCTTCCCTCCCTCCCTCTCCCCTCCTTCCTTCTCTCCCCCCTCCTTTCCTCTCTCTCTCTGGGATGCTGGGAAGCTGCCAGTGGAAGCTGAAACCTTGGGCTTCCTCACCCCTGGCACGGAAGCTCCTGTCCCTAAGTTCTATCCTCAGCCCCAAGGAGCTAAACCTCCTTCCCACGTGGACCCATAATGTCTGAGTGAGGGGACCCTAGCCCATGTGAGCATGTGGCTCTGGCAGGCCTTGCTCTTCTCCCCCATTCCCTCTGCCTTGCGGAAAAACCCTTATGTTACATTCCTACAGCTAGCCCCCAAGGTCTCTTCCCTTATTTGGCCACTTCCTCCTCCTGAGGTTGACTACCAAGAGATCCAGATGTCAAAGTATTAAAGCCCAGCAATCAAAAACCCCTTTTGGCTCACCCAATGAACATGCCCAATTAAAACGAAACATTTCATCCTAATATGGGGTTTCCCCCTTTACCTTTCCAAACCCCCATTTTCCCATGGACCACATCTATATCTAGAGGCATGTCCCTCTGGGACACAGATCCCTGCCCCCTCCCTTGTCCCCATCCCCTTCTCCCTCGTCCTCTGTTCTTGTCGCGGTCTCTTATTTCCTGACCTCTGCCCCACATTTCCTTTGTGCTGAGAACTTGGTCTTGTGGGCCCCGAGCCGATTCGGATCCTTTCGGTCAGTGTCTGGCTTTTTCCAGCCCGGCTGGGAAGTAGGGATGCTGGTTTTGAGCCACACAGCAGAAGGGAAATGAGCCATGTCCCATTCTCTCTAGAAGCCCACATGCATCTCTCTGTGTCTCCTTACAGACTACAACAATAAATTCCTCTCTTCACTTCAACCCAGTTTCTTCACGTTTTCATCACTTGTGTCCGGGAGTCCTAATTAGTCCCGTATTATTAACCCACCTTTCCAGATGATGGTGCGGGTTTAGAGAGATGATGTCACCTGGCCACGGTCATTTGTTGCTATTGGTGGGTTTCAGACAGAAGCCTAAGGTCTCCCCCATCTCTAAGTCCTCCTCCCAACCTGCTGGGGACAGTGATTTCTTCTTTGTCTGATCCCCTGCCGCTTGAATTCACATCCATCTCCGAGCTCACGACAGGCCCAATTTCAAACGTTGGCCCGTCACCTCTGTAAGTGTGCTTGAATTTCTCAGACCTTTGTCCTGAATGGGCTTAGAAAATATGGTCTCCATTACCACACTGGTGGTGTTATGGCTCAAGTGTTCACTGTCTCATTAAGGGAGAGTGAAGGCTTCATAGTACAGCTGCAGGGAGGGGTGCGTTGAGGGGCACAGGACCCAGAAAGAAGGAAAGGCGGCTCCAGGAAGTGGAGAGGCTATGTGAGGCAGAGGAAATGTAGGCTAAGAGAGAGCTAAAAGTCCCAGAGGAAGGACTCAAACCACACAGAGCCTCCACAACACAAGGACACTAGCAGCCATCTTTAATCCATCCACTTGGATTCTCTTGCATAGCCCTGTTCTGGCTTCTCACGGTCAGGTTCCAAGTTCCTCCCTGGGTGGAAAAGGTCCTGATGGTTGGTCCCTGGTTCGTGGGCTTCTCTCAAACTTTCTCTCAGAGCCCTGGACTTTGTTCCTGTCTTTCCTGTCCTTCTGCCCATCAGTGTGGCTCCACCCTTGGGGAGCGAGTGGCTCATCCTGGCTTCTCTTCATGGTGGGTATTCAGAAGTGGGGGCAAAGGAGGCAGCAGGGATGAGGGGGAAAGCAGGCTGCCACCTTGGCTACCAGGTGTGCCACGTGTGAGCTGTCACACCCAGTTCCTACTGCAGGCTTCTAAAGAAGACCCTTTGCCTGGGGATGACGGTGTATGGGTGCAGTCCTAACCCTTGGGGGGCTGAGACAGGAGGCTTATCATGAGTTGGAGGCCAGTCTAAGTGACATAATGAGATTGCATCTC
>NC_140493.1:106068519-106443519 GCF_964271855.1 Acomys minous | reverse complement strand
CTTGGGGGTATCTAACCCAGTCTCATGATACCAGCATTAGCTCACCCCAGAAGGCAGAGTCTTATGACACCACACCTCCTCTTACAGTTCCCAGCAACTGTTGGGCTAGTGATCAGGTGTCTGACACAGGGCCCACCCAGCAAGGACTCTCCCTCCACCTGTCTGATTCCCCAGGCTGCAGTCCTAACTGTGCCTTCCGTGCGGACCTCGCTGCCGGGTTCCCTCATGCATCGTTTTGGTTTTGGAAGCCCTTGCATAGCCTGGGCTTTTGTGGCATGGTCTGGGGCCAGAAGGGCCGTGCACAATGTTGTTCTAGTGGGAAGGAGTGACCTAAAGCTGTCCAACTTCAGACAGCAGAGTTTTCTAAGCAGGTTTGCAGCCTAGCCTGTCTCCAGAGTGGGCACAGTCTGTGCCAGTTCTGACTTCAGAAAGACCTATAGGCTGAAGTGGGTGGGGCTGAGGCAGCCCGCTGCTTCTCTGCCTCTAACCGTCCTTGCGGTGGGTTCTCTGTCCCACGGTGTCTTTGAAGTGGATCATATCCCAAATGTTCTCTTGCTCAGGACCCAAGCAACCCACCATCCACTGGTGGGTGTCCTGGGTTTGTCACATGGGCAACCAGAACGTAAAAAGACCTTCAATGCCATTCCTGCTTCAAATCTACAGCTGAAAAGAGAAGGCATACATCCCACCTGGGAATGGAAGAGATCTGCAGAAAGATGGACTTACCTAATGGGCTGGCTGGTACCTGAACCACAGCCAGATCAGCTGGATTGAGACTCTCTACGTGTTCTCACCTTTCACACTGATAACATCTTGCCATGGGCGAGGCACGCACCTCTGCTTCTGCCCCAGGGATCTGGAGGAAGCCAGCGGGAGCCTGGCAGGCGCTTGTTCAGTTCTGAGCCTGTGCAGCTGCACAGTGCAGGGGTGAGGCGTGCCCCAGGGTGACGCGTGAGGTCCTTCAGCTCCTCATCCTGACAGGACACAATCCTGAGAGTGCTTTGTTCTATTCCTAGGTGATCCCCGGGGGAGAAGAGTCCTAGTTGCTCACAGCGGTGGCCTCAACAGCACACTGTGTGTGGACTTTCTTCCACCGTGCTCATCTCTCTCTTGTTCTTTGATTCCCACTGTCTGAGGTCACCTGGCCAGCTGCAAGTCTAGATTCAGACGACAAAGGCATCTCCCTGTGTTCTCACCTCAGCCTTTGCACTGGGGAGTATCCAGACTAAGAGACGTACATTTCATCAGGTCCCCAAAGACACCAAGTACATAAGGAGGAAGGGACCAAGGCTTGGATGTCCCAATCCTAGTTAGGCTACTTCTGGGGGGCAATGGGAAAGAAACAGGAGCTGAAAAGTTTCCAGGGTGATCTGAGCCATCAATTCTGTTTTGCATAGAAAGAGGCGGGGGTGGGGGGCACTGCTGACCTGAGCCTCAGTGGCATCAGAGAGTGGTCCACAGCCTGGCCACTATGAACTTGGATGGGGTAGTGCTATGTAGAAAGCAGTGGTTCTCAACCTTCCTGATGCAGCGACCCTTGAATGCAGCTCCTCATGTTGTGGTGACCCCCCCAACCATAAAATTATCTTCATTGTTACTTCATAACTGTGATTTTGCTACTGTTATGAATTGTAATGTAAATAGTTTTTGGAGATAGGGTTTGCAACCTATAGCTTGAGAACCGATGCTATAGAGCAAGGCCTGGGTCATGCTCAAGCCGTGTGTGTGTGTGTGTGTGTGTGTGTGTGTGTGTGTGTGTGTGTGTGTGTGTGTCTTGTTTGTTGGAGCACTGCATCACTTTCCTAGCTCCAGACCCCATGATTGCCCTCACCCTCTTCCCTCTTCTGGCTGCCACTTGCCTGGTGTGATTTTAGTTCTAGCCCAAAGAACCAAAAATGGGCAACTTAAAACCACAGAAATGGATGCTTTCACAGTGCAGGACCTCCCAGTCTGGGTTAATAGGGAGAGCAGGGCGTGCCTACCATTCTGCCATTTCTGTCAGCTGGTCTTTCCAACAACCACTGGACGTCATAGGTGTATCACTCCGTCTCTGCTTTCAGTATTATATACTGTCCTCTCCCCGTTTTTACTCCTTATATAAGGACACCAGTCACCTCACGTTAGAGACCTAGTGACCTCATTGTAACTTCACTACATCTGCAAGGCCCTAGTTCCAAATAAAGCCACATTCATTCATAGGACCAAAGATTGAGACTTCAACATTGTATCTCTTTTTTGGGGGGTTGTGAGGAAAGTGCGAAGTGTCATAATTCAACCCCTTGCATCTAGTGTGTTACTTCTGCATTGGCCGCTGGGCCCAGATGTCCTAACCTGTTGGCCCCCTTTCACTTGGACTAGGTGCTGATTGTAGTGGCGCTGCAGGGTGGACAGTAGGAGTCTGTGGGAGGAAGGGATTGCCACGTAGAATGTGCAGGGCAGGGCATGGCATGAAGGCAATGAGAGGGGGAGTCCCATGTCTTGCTTTTGGGGTTTGCACGTGAGCAGCTGTGTGCGTGCGTGCGTGCGTGTGTGTGTGTGTGTGTGTGTGTGTGTGTGTGCGTGCGCGCACGCATACGCTTGTAAAGGCTGGAGGTCAACCTTGGGTATCATTCCTCAGGAGCTGTCTCTCTTGATTTTGTTTTTGTTTGTTTGTTGTTGTTTTGTTTTGTTTGAGGCAGAGTCTTTCACTGGCTGACACTCACCACATAGGTGAGGCTGGCTGCCTGGTGAACCCCAGGAATCTGTCTGTTTCTGCCTCCTAAGTACTGGGATTACAAGCACGTTCCCCACACTGGCTTTTCATATAGGTACCGGGGAATGGACTTGGGTCCTCACACGGCAAGGACTTTCCTGGCTGAGCTCTCGAACTCTCCAGCTTCACAAGCCCATTTAAACTTTCTTAGAAACAGGGTGACCAGCTGTTTCATTGTGGTTTTATTCTACTTTCATGATAAAATGCTCTGAACAAAAGCAACTTAGGGAAAAAGGGGTTTATTTCACCTCACACTTCCAGGTCACAGCCCGTAGCTCTTTCACTGGCTTGCTCACCCAGCCTTTTTATACAGCTCAGGACTGACTAAGAATGGTGCCGCCCACAGTGGGCTGGGTCCTCTCACAGCAATCACAGACATGACTGCAGACCAATCTGATTCTTCAACTGATGTTTGCTCTTCCCGGATGACTCAAGGTTGTGTCCAATGAACCATATAAACTAACAAGTACACCCACCAGTCTGGTTTGCTTGCTACTGTCACAGCTTTAGCATTTTAAAGGCCCGTGTCCTGGCAAATCTCTTTGTCTCCGGCTATAAACCAGTCCTTTATATCACCTTCCGTAGAAAGTCACTGGGCTGTGGCTGGGAAAGCATCGTCAGTAAAACCTCCATCCTAGTGACTGAAGAATATATGTCCAGCATCTGGGCTTTCCTGGTGCTATATAGAGGAACTTTAATCCAGCAACATGGCTACCCTGGCAAGGGACACAAGTCTGTGTGATTTGGCTGGAATACAGACATGCCCTGCACACACATCTTTAATCCCTCTGGCTCTTAATCCCTCTCGCTGGAATATAGACATGACACATCTTTAATCCCTCTGGATGGAATTTAGTGCACACCTTTAATCGCAAACAACGACGTCTAATTGAGGGGCAGACACAGTGAAAAAGAAAAATCAGAGAAAGGTTTGACAGGATGAATCCGAGATAGGCTATTCCCAACAACTCTCACAAGAACAGAGGAAAGAGAGAGCAGGAGAGAGAGAGAGAGAGAGAGAGAGAGAGAGAGAGAGAGAGAGAGAGAGATTGGGAGAGTTAGTTTGTTCAAGAGTGGAGTACAGGGCTGTTCAGTGCAGTGCAGTTTGTTCTTGCAGTTCAGAGGCAGTTTTTCCAAATAGAGCAATTCGGTGAGAAGCTGAGAGAAGCCCGTTTGACTCAGTCAGCTTGGAGAGGAGTTTTGAGCCAGAACAGCTGAGTTAAACCAGCCAGCCTGAGTTCAGAAAGAACTAGAAAAGGTGAGCTTATTTAGTAGTCTCAGAGGCGGAAAGCATTCTAGGCCTAGGTTAGCAGACAGAGGCTGGAAGCTGAAGCCTTCAAGGTCTGGGCTTGCAGAAGGTAAGATTGTGTAGAGGCTAGAAAGCTTTCAGGCCTAGGTGTAGGAATAACTAGAAATGCTCTGAGTGCAGCCAAGCCATGTACTCGTAAATCTTGGGTACGGCTCTCTTCTCATCCCCTCTTCTGAGGAAATAAAAGCAATATTTACAGCATGGAAAATGAGGACACCACCTGAGAAGGTAGGACAGACTCCGGAAAGCAGAGGTGGCCAGGGCCCGTGTGTGGCCTCAGGGGTTGCAGCAATCCATCGCAGCCCCTTTTCTCCTCTCTTAACTTGGAAGCAGCCTGGTCTCATCAAGTTTAGATTAAATGATGTACTTGGGGGTGGGGTGGGGTAGGGATGCCTGCTGCTCTTTTGAGCCCCGAGCAATTCCACCTCCATCCTGAGAGCACAGGGGCCCCATCTGTTGTCCCCAACTTCTGTTGCTTGCCTTCCTTCATGGATGGTGGTCCTGGCCCGGGAGACTGTGGGAGAACGGTGCTGAGGCTCAGACCTGGGGCTTTTCACATATGGAATCTCTTTTTGATGTGTATGTACATGCATGTGGATGCACGTACATGCTTGTGTATGTAGAGATCAGAGGTTAAAGTTGGGCATCACTGTATCTTTTGAGACAAGGTCTCTGAATTTGGAGCTCCCTGATTGGCTGGAACCTGGAGGCAGGAGCTGATGCAGAGGCCATGGAGGGGTGCTGCTTACTGGCTTGCTCCTCATGGCTTGCTCAGCCTGCTTTCTTATAGAACCCAAGACTACTAGCCCAGGAATGAGCCCTATCCACAATGGGCTGGGCTGGGCCCTCCCACATCAATCACCAATCAATAAAATGCCCTACAGGCTTGCATACAGATAGATCTTACGGAGGCATCGTCTCAATTACGCCTTCCTCTTTTCTCACGGCTCTAGCTTGTGTCAAGTTGGCATGAAATTAGTACACCTGCATTAATTAAAAATTTTTTTTTGTTTTATTTTTACTGTATGAGTGTCCTGCCTGCATGTATGTAAGCATACCACACACGTGCCTGGTACCCATGGAGCTCAGGAAGAGGGTGTTGGATCCCTGGGAACTGGAGTTATGGTGATAAGGTGCCATGTGGATGCTGAGAATGGAACATAGGCCTCCTGGAAGATCAGCCAGTGGTGCTTACCTGCTGAGCCATCTCTCCAGTCCCACACCTGGATTTATGTGGGTCACATGGTATCAGACTCGGGTCCTCACGCTCGGGTGGCAAGCATTTTACTGACAGAGCCATCTCCCGAGCCCCATGGACTCCGCCGCATTTTGAATTCAGTCTCATAGTCTCCTAAGCACAGCAGGTAGAGTGGACAAGAGAACTTTTTGGATGAGAAGAAGCCAGCCTAGGCTCAGAGAGTCTGGCTGAGTTCCTGGGTATCCCTGGACACTTCCCTGCCCCAGCATCCAAATAGAAACCAGTTTCCATGGCAAGGTGAGGTATGTGTGGGCGCTGGGGGTGTGTGTGGGAACAATGCTTCATTAGGAGGCTCTAATGAAATGGAGATCTTCCAAGGCAAATGTTAATTGCAACCTGCAAGCACAGATGTTTCTGGGTGTAAAGAAAGGCGGCTGGTGAGGAAGGTCAACCTGCCGCCGTGGGAGGGAGCAGGTGGGACTGTCCTGTCCTCTGTCTGCCCACTGTACCCCGCAGCATCAGGGATCCTGATGGCCTCTGAGAACATGCCAGTTGTAGAGAATCTTATCAACCAAGCGCTGGGCCTGCCCACAGCTTTTCTGTTGGCTCCACCAAGGGCCTTGCTCTGTGTAGGTTGGGTGATACTGTACAGGTTTTGGGGGTACTCTACGTCTGGACTGAGACTCCCTGGTAGACCTGGGAACAGCACATGGGCCGGGGTCCACGGGGTGAGGCAACCTCGCTTCTTTTACTACGGCCCCAAGTGAAACATTTGGTCAAGAAGCATTCATTATCTACCTACTGAGTTCCAGAAATATTCATCTGCTTTCTGCCATCCGTAGGTGGTGATGAGAAATGGGGGTCACTAGTTGCTGCCCCTATGGGGCTCACAGGCTAATGGGGAGGTGGTCACAACAAGAATCATGGTAACGGGCCGGGCGTGGTGGCGCACGCCTTTAATCTCAGCACTCGGGAGGCAGAGGCAGGTGGATCGCTGTGAGTTAGAGGCCAACCTGGTCTACAAAGCGAGTCCAGGACAGCCAAGGCTAACCCAGAGAGACCCTGTCTCGAAAAAACAAAAACAAACAAACAAAAAAGAATCATGGTAACTTGGTAGGCTGTGGTATGGTGATGCTTAGTTTTAAATGTCAACTTGCCACAACTTAGAATAGCCTCAGAAGAGAGCCTCAACCCAGGGAAGCCTAGGTTAGGTTGGTCGGTGGGCGTGTCTGTGGGCGTGCCTGTGGGCGTGTCAGAGGGGCGATTGTCTTGGCAAGGAGGCGGCATAGGTTTGTTTCTCTCTGCTCTTGGCTGTGAATGGGCTGTGATTAGCTGCTAAGTTCTTTCCTTGAATTCCCCAAAATAATGGAGTGTAACCTGCGTGTATAAGCCGAATAAACTGTTTCCTGGCTTATGTTGCTTTTGGTCAAGGTTTTTGTCACGGCAATAGAAAGGGAAACTGCGACAGGTGTCTTGGAAGGAATCAGAAGCTAAGATAAGGCAGGAGGGTGCAAGCAGTGAGTTTCGAGATTAGTGTGGTTGGCAGAATTTACAGGGTGGAGGGCGGGGGTGGTGGTGAGAGCAGGACTAGGGATAGAACCCCAGTGCCGAGTTGAAGTTGATAGTTGACACCGTGGTTTTTGGCATCGGCAGAGACAGGGTGGATGGGCATGGCGTCTATGCTGGAGAGAGAGGCTTTGATGAGACACGCTGGGCTGTACCCATCATCCTGTCCCACAGGAGACCTCCAAGCTCTGAGTCTGCCTGGCTTCCTAGTGGCTTCCATCCCTAGCTCATGGTAACTGGTCCCTGGATCACTTTCCCAAGGACAGGAGACATGGAGTGACCTGGAGTGTCACCCAGGGCTGGCAGTGGATTTTGCCAGCCAGCGAGAAGTGGGGCTTTGGATCACTTCTGAGCTGACGGTTTTGGCTTGAGGATGGGTCAGGAACCCTTCGCCACTCAGGACACAGTGTGATGTCTGTGGCGCATAGCTTGTGCTGGGTTTGGTGTAGGACGAGCCTTGGGTCTGGCAGGCGCTGACTTTAGGCCTTTCTCGGGACCTAACCCCTGACCCCCATCTCAGTCTCGGGCCTCTTTGTGGCCATTCTTCTGAGGCAGGAGAGGAGTGGCTGGGAAGCTCACTGAGATCTATGAGGTTTAATAAGGACATCCAAGACGGCTCTATTGCAGTTTTCTGGTGACATTCACTCTTTGGGGAGGTAAATTTCTTTCCTTTTAATCCACTGTTTCTTAAGCAGGTGACCCGTTTCGTGTTATTACAAGCAGGTTATTATGACCATAAATCCTTCTGCTTCTGCTTCTTCCATTTACATTAAATATAGTCTCGGTTATGGCGCCTAAATTAGCTTTCATAGGAGGAAATCTCGGTATAATTTAAAGGGGATGAGAAATGAGATTGGGGGGGGAGGGGGAAGGAAAATGAGACTGGAAAGAAGGTTTTGGACCCCCCAAATAAGGACTGAGCCTGGATCAGCCCTTCCAAGGTGCTCAGAGCTCTGCAAAAGGAAGCTGACTGCAAGCCCTGCAGCCAAATTCTCTGTGAAACATCTGTATCGCAAGGCCGCTGGGTCAGAAAGATGGAGGCAGTCGTTGCATGCTTTCAGTTATAGAGCGTTCTAGAAAAAAAAAAAACTAGGGAGATAAGATTGGGCAGTGGTTGCCAGGGACTCACTGGGAACAGGGGCAGGGGTGGATAGACGGAACGTGGGGCATTTGTAGAAGAGTGATGTACGTCGTGTGACACAGGGAAGATGACCCTTGATGTCAGTGGTGGTAGGACTTGAGTGTCAGTCCATCGTAGGACTGTATGTACCACACAGCTGAGGTTTAAACAATAAGGAAGGCCGTGAAGTGGGTAGGAAGGGAGTTTGAGGACTCTGTACTTCTTGGTTTTCTGCAAAGCGACTGAAAATATAGTCTCTGGATAAAAGAAAAAGGGCCGAGAGATGACTCAGCGGTTAGAAGCACGTACTGCCCTTAAAGAGGGCCCGAGTTCTGTTCCCAGCACCCACAATGAATGACTCCCATCTGCCTCTAACTCCAGCTTTAGGAAATCTAGTGCCCTCCTCTGGCCACCAAGGGCACTGCACCACTCTTGTGCACATATCTCTGCACACGTACGCACATGCATGATTAACAGTAAAATAGCCTTAAGAAATAATACAAGTGAAAAAGGTGGGGAGAGAATATAAGCCTGTGAGAGTCGCTGGAAGCTTCGGGGCACCCTCGGCTCACTCCCCCCCCCGCCCCCCAGTACTAAGTGGACTAAGCCAGGAGGCGGCCGGCCCTGGATATGCAGTTTGCATGCCCAGCTGCCTTCTCTTCTCATCTCTACTCTGTGTCCGAGGGGCTGAGCTGCAGAAAAGATTCAAAGCAAGTTGGGCATGGCTGCTCATGTCTTTAATCCCAGCTTACACTGTGAGTTCAAGGACAGCCTGGTCTACAAAGTGAGTTCCAGGACAGCCAGAATTACATGGTGAGACCTTGTCTCACAACAACAACAACAGCAACAACAACAACAACAACAAAAACATTCAAAGCAAATTCTTGAATGTATGGTAGGTATCTCATTGAAATTTCAATTTGCATGTCTCCGATGACTCAGAATGTGAAAAATCTAGGCCTGTGTGCCATTTTTTGTGTCTTTTAAAAACAATGTGTGGGAGGGGGAGGTGGGAGGGGGAGGTGGGAGGGGGAGGTGGGAGGGGGATAGCCTTGGGCGTTGATTCTCACCGTCCACTTTGTTTGAAATTGGTTTCTTACTGCTACAGCTCCTTCTTCCCCCACCCCCCATTTCTAGTCCGTTCACTGGGATTACAGTTATGCTGTTGTGTCTGGATTTTATGTGAGTCTTGGGGATACGAACTCAGGTTATCAGGCTTCTGTGGCACCTCTTCTCTTCCTTAGTCGTGTGTGTGTGTGTGTGTGTGTGTGTGTGTGTGTGTGTGTGTGTGTGCATGTGTGTAGATTAGAGGGCATCCTCCATTGTTGGTCTTCACTATTCACCTCCTTTGAGACCGATTTCTTGTTTATTGACACATAGGCAGGTCTAGATGGCCTGCAAGCCTCCAGGGACTCTCCTGGCTCAGTCTCCTATGTCGTAGGAACCCCAGGGCTGTGATGTGCATAGCCATTCCGGCTTTGACGTGAGTTCTGGGCCTCCCATGTGGCGCATGCTTTGCCCACAGAACTGTCTCCTCGGCTCTGCGCCTTTTATCATTACTGTGTTATTCTGGGTAACATAAGGGGTTTTTGTTTTTCCTTTCCTGAAGTGTATGTTCCACATTTTTTATCTATTATTTATTTTGTCTTTTTTTTTTTTTTAAATCAAGTGCATTTTTCCTCTGCTTTTTCCGAACTGTCTTTGGTGGATACATATATTTCAAATGTTTTCTCTCAGCCTATATTTCCCTTTTCATTTCCTTAATGGAATCTTTCAGTGAGATTTTTCAATTTCACTGAAGTTAATTTTATCATTAAAGGCAAAAGTGATAGCAGGCTGAAGAGATAGCTCAGGAGTTAGGAATACTTCCCACTCTTCCAGAGGATCTGATTTCAGCTCCTAGCACCCAAGGCAGGAAGGCTTGCAGCTGCATACGTATGGCATACAGTCACAAACACATACCCATAAATAAAATAAATAAAAATAAAATATTCAAAAATTTAAAAATTCTCTGTTCTCAACCAATAATAAATATATGTATATATGTTTATATGTGTATGTATATATATATCTCCAGGTGTGATGGAGCATGCCGCAACACCACCAATAGAGAGGGTGAATGTGATCAAGATGCACCGGTGACATATATAAAATGTTCAAAATATAAATAATCATGGTGTGTCGCACTCTGCTGTTTATTATCCTTCCTGATCAGGGGTAGCTGGGTATAGGGAGGAGGTTTGGAGGCTTTGTCTAAAGCTTGCTGAATGGTCACTTTGAAGGTCTCTTAGGCTATGTAGTGTTGCCTTTCTTGTTGGTGTAGCCAATAAGATTCTGTCCTCATAATGAAGGGCTCCTTCATTTTAATTCAGTTTGTGCAGTGAAAACGAATCTGCTGTGTTGATTGCTCCTCATTTAAACCAGGACTTGATTAAACAAGGAAACATGGGATGCACTAGAGATTACACCAAGGCAATAGGTACTTTAAATTCTATCCAAGTCAAGATCCTTATTAAAGATTTAATTTAAAAAATTACGTGTACATGTGTGTGTGTGTGTGTGTGTGTCTGTGTGAGTTTATGTGCATCATGTGTTGCAGTGCCCTTGGAGGCCAGCAGAGGGTGCTAGATCCTGGAACTAGAGTTAGAGGAGGTGCGAATCACCATGTGTGTCCTGGGAACTGAACCTGGTGCTTCTGCAAGAGCAACAAGAGCTCTTAATTTTTTTATATAAAGCCTAGTTTCATAGCCTAGGCTGGACTGAAACTTATTAGTGAAGGATGGTCTTGAATTCATAATCCTCCTGCCTCAGCATCCTGAGCACTGAGATACAGGCCCAGATCAGCACATTTGGCTTCCTCCTCCTCCTCCTCTTCTTCTTTTTCTCATCCTCCTCGTCCTCCTCCTCCCCCTCGTCCTCCTCCTCCTCGTCCTTGTCCTCCTCATCCTCGTCCTCCTCCTCCTTCTTGGTTTTTTGAGACAGGGTTCCTTTGTGTAGCCTTGGCTGTCTTGGACCTGCTTTGTAGACCAGGCTGGCCTTGAACTCACAGAGATCTGCCTGCCTCTGCCTCCCTGAATGCTGGGATTAAAGGTGTGTGCCACCATGCCCTGCCTAACAAAGACATTTAAGGGTATAAATCTCCTTACAGCCACTGCCTTGGTGGCATCCTGTAGGTCTGTAAACATGAGTTTATTGAACTACAAATTGGGTGCAATAAAAACCACCAATTCAAGACATGAAATCAACCAAGTTTTGACTAACCCTACTACCCATGTGACCAGCAGCACAATCAACATGGTCTTATCATCCGGAAGGTTTCCTTTGGCCTGTGATAGCCAACCCTTCTGTTTCCTATCACTGTACTGGCTTCCTTCCTCTCTCCCCCGACCTTCTCTTGTTTCTCAACATCCATCCATCCATCCATCCATCCTTCCATCCATCCATCCAGCGTGTGTGCACATGCACCATGGCACACTTGTGAAGAACTGACACACTGCCTGCCATTCCCGCCCCACTGACTTCCTTTCTATCACTACAGTTTTGCTCTTCGTAGAATGTCATATCAGTCACATTGTATAGCCATGTAGTTTGCATCTGGCTCTTTCCACTTTGTAGAATCCTTTTGCTGGACAGCCATGCTTTGTGTGTATTCTGGTTCATTCATGTTGCTGGGCAGAAACTCCCTCATGCTGCCTTTTGCTTATCCGTTCTCCTGTTGACGGATGTGGGGGTTGTGTCTAGTTTAGCGCTGTTATAAGTGAAGCTGCCACAGACATTCCTGAGCAAGCCTTTGAGTGGACATGTGTGTTTGCTTCTTCTAGATAAATACACAGTAGTTTCTGGGTCGTCTGGTAAATGTATATTTACTTTTCCAGGAAACTTTACAAGGTGACTGTATAATTTTGTATTCTCAGAGTAAATCTGTTTTCTGTCATTCCATCTTGGCCAGAAGTAGAACCATTATTTAGATTTGAACAGTCAATTTTATTTTAAAGAAATTGAAAATGGAGATTTTTTTTTTTTAAGATAGAGGTTCTCACTTTGTAGCCCAAGTGAGCCTGGATTTACTATTTAGCCCAGGCTGGCCACTAACATAAGGCAGTCCTCCTGCCTTAGTGTCCTGAGCCTTACAGAAGTAAACCCACCATGCTATGCCCGAGAAAATATGTGTTATACATAAGCTGACCTATTTGCCATTTCTGACCATCTTCCTTGCTTTGAGTGGACTCAGACTTGCATCTGCTGGCTCTTCCCTTTTGCTGGGTAACTTCCTGTTCCAGCCCTTACAAACTGACCTGCTGGCATAAGTATCTTAGATATCTTATGTCTGCAAAGGTCTATATTCATCCTCTTATTTGAGAGGTATTTGCTTTTTTTTTTTTTTTTTTTCAAGACAGGGTTTCTCTGTGTAGTCTTGGCTGTCCTGGACTCACTCTGTAGACCAGGCTGGCCTTGAACTCACAGAGATCCGCCTGCCTCTGCCTCTCGAGTGCTGGGATTAAAGGTGTGCACCACCACACCCAGCTGAGAGGTATTTTCTTGATGCATTTTAACTAAAACATTATTATTAGTAAAGTGTATGCGTGTGTGTGTGTGTGTGTGTGTGTGTGTGTGTGTGTGTGTGTGTGTGAGAGGACAATTTTGTGGAGTCTGTTTTTTCCTTGTTTTGTGGGGTGTGGGGGTCAAACTAAGATAATCAAGCTTTGGTGGCAAGCACTTTTACTCACTGAGAAATCTGTGCACACAACCATACCGGTATATATAGTAAAAATAATAAAAGTAAACACATATGCCAATATATATACATCTATATATGTTTTTCAAGACAGGATTTCTTTGTGTAGCCCTGGTTACCCTGAGACCTGTAGACCAGGCTGACCTTGAACTCAGAGATCTGTCTGCCTCTTCCTCAAGTGCTGAGATTAAAGGCGAGTGCTACCGCCATCTAGCAAAAGTAAATACTTTTTCGTAAGCTTTTATTGGGACTATTTTTAGTTGTTAGATGCTGAATATTGTGAGCTTGCGCTGTGTAGTTTCTTCCTAGTTTTGGTTGTGCCGCAAATGCACTTAATTGGATAAATCTGAACCCCGTGAGGCTCGCGTTTAGTCTTGGAGAAGCCATCCCGAGCATCGTTTCGTCTGTTTGTTCAATCTTATCACAAAATCAATACTTTTCTGAGGTGTCTATTTGCAACTCTGTGTATTATGAAGTTTGTCATTCTGGTGGCTGGAAAGAACACCTTGAGGAAGGCTCTGGGTCTTGCTTTGGCAGATTTTGCCTTATTCTTGGTGCGTGTATGTGTATTTGTGTGTGTATGGGTGGGTTTATCTGTATGAGTGTGTATGTGTGTGTGTATTTATATGTGTGTGTATATATATATGTGGTGCAGATGTGTTTGTATATGTATATGTGTATCTATATGTGTATTTATGCATGTTGTGTATTTGTGTGTATGTATGTATGCCATCACTTGCTTTTTAGTAGTAGCCTTTAAAAGTTATCTATCTATCTATCTATCTATCTATCTATCTATCTATTTATTATGTGTCATTCTTTAAAAAAATTTTTTTTTGTACGTCCTGTGTGTCTGTATGCACCAATGTCTTGCATACAGTGGTCAGAGGATCGCTTGCTGGACTGGGTTCTGTCATCCTAGCAGGTGAGACCTGGAGACATTTCACTGGTCCTAGTTGCAATGGTTTACTCCTCCCTCCACGAATATCATTATTTGACTAAACATCTGGAGTGGGGGGGAGCGGGAAACTTCTCTCAGACTTCTGCTTGATCATCCTCTCTCTTCCCACTTATTTTCTGGGCAGTAATTGTGTCCCTAATTTCAGCTGCGAAGCCTCTGCAAAGTCCAACGTGTCTTTTCCTGTCTCAGCCTTGCCCTCTGTTCTGTTTGGCTCCCTGTTTCCTGTGCCGAAGTTTAGAAATGGTCTTGGAAGTAAGCAGGGGCTGGGGGTGGGGTTACCTTGTTTATTTCTTTATAGCAGGAACCACTATTATGTCCCCTCTGTTGTCCAGTGTTTAAGAACAGTTTTCTCATATTTCCTGGGTGATTACAGTAGGAAGGCAAGGCAAAAACAAGTACACTTACACTAACAGAACACATTATCCCTAGTTGCTAAGATGTGAAGAAATTTCTCTCTGCTAACGTCAGGCTTTTCTCTGGTGGAGGTTATCTTGGTACCCTACAAAGCAGTTCAGTCTGTGCTATGTACAGGTACAGCTGGTCCCACAGGCTGAGGCTTCAGTGTCACCCGGGGACAGGTTGTGACCTGTGCTTCTCACTGAAGAACTTGGTATCAGAGATCTCTGGTCCCTGACTTTAGGTTTGACTAATGTGCTAGAGTGTCCCACAGAGCCTAGGAAAGCACATCACTTTGTTTGCCTGTGTGTGTGACAAGGGAGGAAAACGGAGAGCCATATGGAAGAGATGCAGAGGGGCAAGTGCGTGGGAGGGGCTGTGAGCATCCGTGCTGTCTCTGGGCATCCCACCCTCCAGGCATCTGTGTTCAGCAGTCTGGAATCCCACTGGACCGTGTCCTCCTGGATTTTCATTACACACAGGCACGGCTGGTTCCAACATTATCCACCACTGGTTTGCTAAACTTTCAGCCTATCTCTCTTCTCCAGAAGTCAGACTTGAAGCTACAGTCTTCTGATCCATGGCTGGTTCCCCTGGCAACTCTTTCCTGAGGCTACCCAGGAGCCTGGCAAAAGTCATCTGGTTAGAACAAAGGGTCTGCCTGTCACTGGGAATTCCCAAGGGATCTGGGAGCTGTACCCAGCTTTCCTACCACTCACAAAGTGACAAGTGTATTAGCGGCTCTGTGTTAGCCATGGCCCAACACAGATATTAGAACACAAAATTTCCCAGATTCCTTCTCTACAAGTGCTCTAGGAACCCTGTGCTAGGGAACCAGGCCATAGACAAGTGTCTGTCTGTCTGTCTGTCTGTCTATCTATCTATCCATCCACCCACCCATCTATCTATTTGTTTTATTTTGACATAGAGTCTTACTATGTAGCTCTAGATAGCTTAGGAACTTTCTATGTAGACATGACTTTGAACTCACGGAAATCCACCCTGCCTCTGCCTCCTGAGTGCTGGGATTAAAGTGTGTACCATCATGCCTGGCTATATTTATTGTGTGACACTGGGTAATGTAATATTCTCTCTCTCTCTCCCTCCTTCTCTCTGTCTCTGTCTCTGTCTCTCTGTCTCTCTGTCTCTCTGTCTCTCTGTCTCTCTGTCTCTCTCTCTCTCTCTCTCTCTCTCTCTCTCTCTCTCTGTGTGTGTGTGTGTGTGTGTGTGAAAGAGAGAGAGAGAGAGAGAGAGAGAGAGAGAGAGAGAGAGAGAGAGAGAGATTGTGTGTGTATGGAGGCCAGAGGAGGCCATTGGGTATCTTCTATTGTGCTCTGCCGTATTCCTCTGAGACGGAGTCTCCCACTGGACCAGAAGCTCGGCATCTCAGCCTATCTGGACAGGGAGTTCCTGCAGTCTATCTAACTCTGCTCCTACACACTGGAGTTAGAGGCGTGTGTAGCTTTACAAGGGATTTGCTCTCAGATCCTCATGTTGGCACAGCAGGTACTCTTGCCCACTGAGCCATTTCCACAGCCTCTGGGCAATTCTTACAACAGTTAACTCTCTGCGAACACACAGAGTCTGTCCCACAGATTTTGATATTTTTATCATCATTTAACTCATGTTTTCTGTTTCCCTCCTATTGAGAAGTGTGCTGCTAATTTATAAATATTTGGGAGGTATCTAGATGCCAATGTAGATACTTCTAATTCATCAGAAAACATACTGTGATAGTTCAATGACTGAAATCTATCAAAACTCACGCTGTAGAAGATAATCTATTTTGGTGGTGCATTCATGAGAACTTGGGAAGGATGTGCATTCTATAGTCATTGGATAGAACACTATAAACATCAATTAGGTCAAATTGATTGACAGGGCTATTCAGAACTTCTTTATATGTGTTCATTTTAAAAAAGATCTTTTATCAATTATTCAGAGAGAGGCTTTACAGTCTCTCGCTATGATTATGGGTCTATTTCTTTATGCATGTCAGTGTGTTTTTCTCTTAATATCTTTTGACAGTCTGTTATGGGGTGCACACATTTTGAGGTTACTTTATCTCCTTGATGTACAGATTCATCTATCCTCATGGAATGTTCCTTGTTTGTGTTTGATAATACTTTCCATCTTTTAATTTGCTCTCCTCACGTACGTATAGGCACCTGGTTTCTCTAATGGCTTATGCTTCGTACAATATAGCTTTTTCAATACTTCACTTTCAACCTAGCTGTTTTTTTTATTTAAGACATCTCTCCTTTTAAATTAAATTTACTTTTAGTTTAGTTTTTTTTTTTTTGAGAATTTTATAAAATGTATTTTGATCATACCCACTTCCCTGGCTCCCCTGTTCTTCCCGGATCAACCATTCCTTCCCTACCTACCAAACTCTGATTTTTATTTTATGGGTATGAGTGTTTGCATGCATGTACATGCAGCACATGTGTGCAGTGCCTTTGGAGGATAGTAGAGGGCATCGGATCCTCTGGAACTGCAGTTACAAGTGTTTGTCAGCTGCTATGTGGGTGCTGGGAACCAAACCTGGGTCCTCTGCAAGAGCAGTAAGAATCTTAACCACTAAGTCCTTTATCCAGCCCCATTGTCTCTTGGTTTACATTTTTAGTTCATTTATACTTAATGTAATTGTTGAAATGGTTTGCTTTTGACCTATTGTGCTGTTGTTATCACTGTACAACAGAGAACCACACATTTAGTTTTAGGGACAACAGATACCTAGTATCTTGTAGTCTTTGTGGGTGAAGAAGCTGGGTATACCCCAATTTCCTTCCCATCTACCACAAGGCTACAAGTAAGGTGCTTTCCAAGTCTTGATTAGGGGAATACTTCATTTCCAAAGCCGCTAAGTGGCTGGTGGAGTCCAGTGCATTGCTGCTCGTTGGAATGAGAACTCAGTTTCCAGCCGACTGTTGGTCCTCTGCTGTCTTCAGTGTCTTACCATGCAGGTGGCTCCACGGACTGCTCATAAGGTAGCTCATTTCAGCAAAGTCAGAAAAAGACAGGTTCTTAGGTCTGGAAAGATGGCCGAGTTGGTGAGGCACCTGCTGTTCAAGCACGAGACCCTCAATTTGACTCCTAGCAAAGCTGAGTGTGCTGGTGTGTGTACTGGGATTCCAGTGCGGGGGAGGCAGAGACAGGTAGATGCTTAGAGTTCACTGGCCGGCCAGCCCTGGGTCTCAACGAGAGGGCCTGCCTCAAAAAATAAGGCTGGTGACACCTGAAGAACGATGCCTGAGGTTCACCTGGCCTCTTCTCGGGTGTGCATAGACATTATGCACACCTGCACCCAAGCCTATGCACCACACACACACACACACACACACACACACACACACACACTCACATTTTAAAGAAAGAGATACTGTTCTAATGAGATGGAAGTTAGTTCTCTGCAGGGTAACTGAGGAAGGGGATGTCCTACCACCCTTGCTATATTTCATAGGCTTAAAGCAAGTCATAGACTCTTGTCTATACTCAAAGAACTTTTAAATTCAGGGGTGAGTACAGAATGGGGGGGGCGGCTGCTGGGGCTCACCTTAAAGTCTATCTGCAGTACATGCTATTTCTTTCCTTTTTGTCTCACTTGTTCTGTGCCCTTTTCTTCCTCTTTTCTTGCCTTTTTGGTTAAAAAAGCCAGGAGGACTGTGAATGTAGCTCATTGGTGGAGTCCTCTGCTAGCATGTTTAAGGCCCTGGGTTCTACCCCTGTACTAACAACAGCAACAACAACAACATCAATTTTAAGACCTAATTTTTTCTTTCTTTCTTTTTTTGGTGGGGGTTTCGAGACAGGGTTTCTCTTTGTAGCCTTGGCTGTCCTGGACCCGCTTTGTAGACCAGGCTGGCCTCGAACTCACAGTGATCCACCTGCCTCTGCCTCCAGAGTGCTGGGATTAAAGGCGTGTGCCACTACATCCGGCTAAGACCTAAGTTTTGAGACAGAGTCTCACTGTATAGGCGTGGCTAGCCTGGAACAGGTTGGCTTCAAACTCAGAGTTCTGTCTGCCTCTGCCTTCCAAGTGCATGTGTATCTGTGTGAGCATGTGTATGTGTGTTTGGGCTATGGAAAGAGGGAGGGAGGGAGGGAAGGAGAGAGAGAGAAAGAGACAGACAGACGACAGACAGACAGACAGAGCAAGCGCGCGTGTGCTGTGGAGGTCAGAAGACAGCTTCTAAAGCTTGGCTGGATCTCTCCTCCACCCCGTTGAAGCAATGCCTCTCTTGTTTCTTCTGTTGTGCAGTAATCTCAAGGCTAGTGCTCTGTGGGCTCCTGCCTGAGCCTCCAGTCTCTGCCTCCCACCTCGCTGTAGGAGTGCTGGGATTACAGAGGCATGCCACTGCACCCAGCTTTGTCTTTTTACCGCCTGTTAGGCTTGAGTGACAAGTACTTTTACCTACTGAACCATCTCCCCAGCCCCCAACTCGCTTTTCATCTTTTTTTTTTCTTCTTGTACTTCTCTTTGTATTTTGTATTCCTTTGTATTTTTATAAGTGCTTGTTCTCTCTGTCCTTAATTTATCACAGCAGGCTTAGACAATGTTGTAACGTTTAGCCCGAGATGTAAGAATCTTACAACAGGAAACGTTTATTTATTCCTTTGTTCTTCAGTTACTATGCTTTTTTACAACCACAGATATAATACATATCAACACCTTTCAACAGATTGGTCTTTCAGAACGTGTTTTGAGGGAGCAGGTGGGGAAACGGCTTCCTGTTTGTTGGCAGAGCTTGTTTGAGTTAACATCTGTCCTTGGATTTCCCTCTTTTAAAAGCTGATGACTCAGGGGCTTAGGAGAGGTTTCAGTTGGTAAAATGTCTGCTGCATAAACATGAGAGCATGAATTTGGATTCTCACTATCCACATGAAAAACCAAGCATGGCAACATGCATCTGTAATCCCAGCATGCATCTGTAATCCCAGCATGCATCTGTAGTCCCAGTGCCTGGAAATGGAGTCAGGATTCCTGGGAGTTCTGGCCAGCTGGTCTAGTTGTCCCAGTGCCTGGAAATGGAGTCAGGATTCCTGGGAGTTCTGGCCAGCTGGTCTAGTTGACTCAGGGGAGCTCCAGGTTTAGTGA
Source organism: Acomys minous (assembly GCF_964271855.1). Lineage (NCBI taxonomy): Eukaryota > Metazoa > Chordata > Mammalia > Rodentia > Muridae > Acomys > Acomys minous. The sequence continues at coordinate 106,424,384 of NC_140493.1, read as the reverse complement.
GAAATCCTGTCTCAAAAAACTAAGTGGTGATGTGGGGGTGGTGTGGGGTGTCAGGTGGTGGTGGTGATGTGGGGAGAAGACAATGTCAAAATCTGGCCTCAATGGGCACAGGCATATACGTTGACTATACATGTGCACTGCCTGAATACACTCACTCACACACATATACTTGAACGCGCACACACACATACATGCAAACACCCGACGAAGTGCTGGTTGGTTTTGTCAACGTTGTCAACAAACTAAAATCACCCGAGAGAAGAAGGAACCTCGGCCAAGGAATTGCCTTCATCAGATTGGCCTGTGGCCATGTCTGGGACATCTTCCTCATCGATATGGGAGAACCCAGTCACCTGTGGGCAACGTCACCCCTAGGCAGGAGGTCCTGGGTTCTCTTAAGAGAGCAGGCTGAGTAAGCCATGGGAAGCAAGCCCGAAAGCAGTGCCACTTCCATGGCCTCTGCTTCAACTCTTGTCTTGAGTGTCTGACTTGATCTTCCCCAGTGACAGACTGTGACAAGGAAGTGTAAGTAGAAAGCGGCCCTTTTCTTCCGAGTTGCTTTTGGTCAGTGTTTTATCACAGTAACAGGAAGCAAGCCAGTACACAGGCCACCTTCCTCCAGGAGGAGGGAGGGAGAGGTCATGGAATCCTGGTAAAGGACAAGGGTGGTAGAGCCAGAAGACTCCCTAAGACAAGTCCATCATTTCAGACATGCCTGCCTTACAGGTGACGCGGGGATGGGAGTCCATGGCTTAGAAGTCAGCAGGAGGGGACACGGCCTGAGAGGGTCCAGGTTTTATCTCAGCTTTCTGCTGTGCTCGGGGCATATTTCTCATCTGGCCAGAGCCTCAATTTTCCAAGCCATCGGGTAGGCATATAGAAATTCCTTCTTAAGTTTGTGAGGATTAAATGATCTGGTGCCTGAGAAACCACTGGCCCGGTGCCTGGCAGACCCTAAGCATGTAAGTGGGAGCAATTTGAAGCTGCTTTCACATAGGCCTCAGGAGATCCAACGTATCTGGCCGGAAGCTCTCTGCAGCTAAACCAAGAGTCAGTCTTGCTTTCACTGAGGCAGGCAGCTTGTCTGAGGTAGAGATAATTTTGGCTTCTAGGCTCTGTCTTGAGGATCAGAGAGGTCTTTGGCTTATGAGAGACACCAGGCTCAGGTATGTACCAGGACCAGACAGGAGAAAGAAGGTATTTCCTTGTGGAAAGATGGAGCCAGTCAAAATCTTAGGTTGAAGAGAAGTGGCTGGGGTCCTGTCCCAGGCCAGGTAATCCATGGTGTTGGATCACAGAAGATCCAAGGTTATTTATTTATATATTTTTTGGAGTCTTTCTTTCTTTCTTTCTTCCTTTCTTTCTTTTGTCTCCAGAGTACAGTCAATGTTTCTTTAGATGGGTAGAGTTAACAGGTGGCATAGTAGCCACCTCAGTTTCTGAGATGGTGGTCAATGGGTCCCACCTCCTGGTATTCACACCCTTGTGCAGGCTCTCCTCAAAAGAATGTGGCTGACCTGTGTAGCCAAGGAAACCGTAGAAAAGATGGCGTGGGCTTCCAAAGGTGTCACAAAGTTTCTCCTTACTGTGGAAGAAACCAGTTGCCATGTCATGAGGCCACTCCCAACAGCCCCATGGAAAGCTGACGTGGAGTGGGATGGAGACCTCTAGATGACAGTCAGCCTGGTGAGGGCGCCATCTTGGAAGCCAGGTCCCTAGGTGAGGTACATTCCTGACCCTCACAAACAGTGCCTGTTGCTTTTAGCTGCAGTTTGGGGTTAAGTTTTAAACCAATTGCTTTATTTTACAGGTATGAGCACTTGCCTGCATCTATAAATGTGCACCACACGAATGCAGGTACCTATAGAGTCCAGAAGAGTATATCAGGTCCCCCGGGGCTGGAGTTACAGGTGACGGTGAGCCACCTGATGTGAGTGCTGGGAACATAATTTGGGTCCTTTGGAAGAGCAGCAATCTCTCTTTATAGCTGAGCTATCTCTCTAGCCCCCTTGTTCAGACAGTCTCTGCTGTTTGCCACCATGTGCTCCTGGAGAGCTGGCTGCTGGCTTCCGGATATCCGCTTGTCTCTTCTTGCTGTGCCGGGGATGGGATTTACAGATGCACACTATGCTCGGCTTTACGTAGATTCTGAGGATTCAGACTCGTGTCCTCACCTTTGCCTGGCGAGTGTTTGACTAACTGAGCCATCCTCTTAGCCCCTTACCCTCATTTTGAATTAATGCTATCAGGCTTTGAGCTGGGCTGGTGGCTCAGTTGGTCAAGTGCTTGCTGTTTCAGTATGAGGAACTGAGTTTTATCCACCAGCACCCATGTAAAAAAGCTAAGTATGGGTGCTAGAGGAGTGGCTCAGCCACTATGAGCGTTGGCTGCTGTTCCAGAGGACCAGGATTAGATTCCCAGCGCTTATGTAGCTGTTAATCCAGTTCCAGAGGATCCAGTGTCCTCTTCTGGCCTCTGCAGGCACTGAACACACGTGCTTTCTCTGTGTCCTCTTCTGGCCTCTGCAGGCACTGAACACACGTGCTTTCATGCAGGCAAAATAGTGCTAACACATAAAATAAAGATAAAGAAATTAGAACAATAAAGCAAGACAAAAAGCTGAACATGATGAGCTGGGCCTGTGTGGCAGCATATGCTGTTAATCCCAGCACTCAGGAGACAGAGGCAGGTGGATCTCTGAGTTCACGGCCAGCCGGGTCTACAAAGTGAGTCCAGGACAGCCAAAGCTACAGAGAGAGAGAGAGACACTGTTTCAAAAAACCAAAACCAAACCAAAACAACAACAACAACAACAAACAAAACAAAACAAAACAAAATCCCCCAAACCAACCAACCAACCAACCAACCAACCAACCAACCAACCAAACAAAAAACTCCAAAGTGAACATGGTGGTAATGCCTGTGCCCCTCACTGCTGGGGAGGAGGCAGACAGGTGGGTCCCTTGGGCTGGCCAGCAGCCACCCTAGCTCTAGGCTAATAAGAGACCATGTCTCAGAAAACAAGCAAATAAAAAGAACCCCCGCCCCGAAGCCCCAAAGTGGACAGTGACTGTGGAACAGCCCCCGAGGTATTCTCAACCTCTGAGCCATCTCTCCAGGCCCCACGCTCAGTTTTCTTACATGGGTCCTAAGGAGAAACTCAATTCTTCAACACCTCTGGCCGCCACACGCACACACGTGTGTGCAAACCTGTTCCTAGATGAACATACATGAACACTCACAAGCACACATGTGCACACTAGAATAAACACATTTAGCATGTTTGGTTTTTTCTCTCACATAATTTATTGATTTATTTAACATTTATTCTTCTCATACATTACACCCTGACAGAAGTTCCCCTCCCTGCACTCCTTCCAGTTCCTCCTCTCCCTTTAAAAAAAAAAAAAAAGAAAGAGAAAAAGAAAAAGAAGGGAAAAATTAACAGGCCTCCCAGGGATATCCACCCCACATGGCATAGCAAGATATAATAAAACCAGCCACAAACCCTCGTATTATAGCAGGACATGGCAGCCCAGTAGGAGGAGAAGGGTCCTAATTGCAGGCAAAAGAGACTGAAACAGCCCCTGCTCCCGGCGTTGGAAGTCCCACAAGAACACCAAGCTACACAGCCATAACGTGTACGCAGAGGACCTAGCTCAGACCCACACAGGCTCAATATTTGCTGCTTCAGCTTCTGTCAAACCCTTTGAGCTCTGCGTGCTTGATTCTGGGAGTCGTGTTCTCATAGTGTCCTCCCTCCTCCCCTCTGCCCACCCCCCCCATAATCCTTCCTCCCTCTCTTCCACAGAGTTCCCCTACACTAGCATGTTTCTTACCATCAATGAGCTCCAGTGTTTTGAGTAGCCAGGAGAGTGACATACATTGACACTTTCCCAAAGTTCATGTGACCGCAGGCCCCTACTCTCTCTGTATCTGCCCTCTCTCCCTGGGAACAGGTTTGCAAGGACGCACGCCTTTGGTGGTGGGGTGGGTGTACTGTGGGGGAGGGGAGAAACCGAGGCACAAAAAGTGAGGTCTGTGAAGACTCCGTTTCCTCATCTACGAAGGGAGAAAGTTCGTTTTGATAATTGTTAGAACTTTATTAACAATTATACTTACTTGTCACACACACATGAGGGGATCAGAGGACAATTGTCTGTTCCCGCCTTCCACTGCGTGAACCCCAGGGATCAAACCCAGGCCTTTAGGCTTAGCAGGAAGTGCCTTTTACCCTCTGAGCCTCCTTTCAGGCTCCCTGTGCTGTGATTTCAGCCCTGAGAACCAGCTCATGCATACAGGTTCTCTCTCAGCCTGGTCACTCTTCAGCCAATTAGATGCAATTGAGAGCAAAATGCAAGGCAGATTAATCAAGGTATACAGAAGTTATAGATATGCTAATGTGTTATGTTAATGACGGATGAGAGTGGGTAATTGGAGGTGGCAGGAGGGAGCACAGTTGTGAAGAAATCTAGGTTCTTAGAGAAAATATTGCATTCAAAGAGCTTGAGAGTGATTAATGGGGCCTCTGGAATTACAAAGAGCAGCCAGGAGAAACCAGTGGGAACAGAAATTGCTCAGGGGAAGTGACCTTGAGGAGACCACTGGGACAGGTCAGGGAGGCTTTCTGCGTGCTAGCAGGTGACCTCCAGGGAGTTCTAACCTGGTCTGTGGACATGATCACAGAAGCAGGCCTGGGTGTGTCCCTCTGCCACTGTCTCTTTGTACAGAGCTTGTGTTCTTCAGCACTATGGGCAGCGGCTGAAGGGGCCTGGTTCCACAGGTGTTATAGAGCAAAAAGTATCAGAGAAGCCCTGTTTCCTTGTGGTGTGGGGGTGGGGTAGGTGGGGAGCCAGCATGTACTGGGCCCTTTCACCCAACATGGAAAACTTGAGGGAGGGTGGGGCCAGGCCCCTTCCTGGGATGTGCTTGGTTTCTTGCACAGACCTTGAACTTGGTCCCAGAGCCTTGTGCTGGGGGGCACTGGCATTGTCTCTTCCTCTGAGGGCCAAAGTGATTGATGGTCCAGCTATAGTCACTCAGCATTTACAATTAGCACGGGCTGATGGACGGGGCTATGGCTCCTGTGGATGCTGGTCTCCAAACCATACACAGTGGGTTGGTGGAGGCTGCCTCTTGGCCCCTCCATTTCTCCTAGCTCCTGTTCCATGCATCTGGCATCTCTCCTCCACGAACCCCCTCCTTCCCCACACAGTCTGCCCAGTGAGCGGGCTCTAGAATCCTTGAGCTTTTGGGACTCATTAGATGGACAAGTGGGCTGTGCCCTTCCTGACCCTGCTTCGCCTCATCCTCGCCCTCGGTGTTAGTTACTTTTCTTACTGGCATGACCAAATACCTGACAAGAAGCACCTTAAAGGAAGGAAGATTTATTTTGGTTTGACAGAAAGGATGGAGTCCATTATGGAGAGAGAGATGCGGTGTCAGGAGCATGAGGGGGCTGGTTGCATCAGAACTACACAACCAGGGAGCAGAGAGTGGACAGGGAGTGGCCCTGGCCTGTAAAGGCCTCAAGGCCCCCCCACCCCCGCAACCACTTCCTCCACCTTCTAAACATTCCTCTACTTTCCACAAACAGCAGCACCTCTAAGGGCAGCAAGGCAGGTGTTCCGCATATCAGATATTTACATTGTGATCCCTTATAGTAGCAAAATTACAGTTATGAAGCAGCAATCGAATAACTCTATGGTTGGGGTCACCACAACCTGAGGAACAGTATTAAAGTATCGCAGTATTAGGGAGTTTGAGAACTGCTACATTAGAGTCATGATAACTCTCAGATATGGGGAAGGGAGCTGTGGGGGCGGGGACAGTCCTGGAGTGGGCTGGGTTTGCAGCGCATGGCATCCTTCCGGGGAGCTCCTTCCTGCTCTGGCTTCCGAAGAGCAGGACCTCACCCTTTTTTTTTTTTTTTTTGCTGGTGGGCTGGGCTTTCTTCTTGAGAAAAGGCCCTCAGCCAATTTCTTCCAGCCCAGAGGCTTTAAGCTCATCCCTGCAGGCCAGGTGGAGCTATTGGTGCATACCCACACAGCACTCAGGAGGCTGAGTGAGGCCCCAAACTGAACTTTCAGGCTTCAGAAAAATGTCCTGCATAGTATTCGGTGCTCAGTTGAAATTAATCCCAGACACTCAAGAGCAGAAATGATCAAGGCAGAGAGACCCACGTTCTCCCTCGGCTCCTGCCTGCTCCTGCTCTGGGTGGCTTGAGATCAGCTTCCGTTGTTCCGTGGAAGCCAGTAAAAGCCAGTGGTGAAGGAAGGAGGGTTGGAAACTGTTGTCTCTAGGGCACAGAGGCCTTAGTTATGCAAGAAGGAAGAAGCTTTGGAGAGAATGGCAAGATGACTGCTGTCCCAGCACACATAGGCCATGTGCCTGTGTGTGGGGAATGTGGAGGACTTAACACGGAGTCACACATTTAAAGGTGTGCCACACAGGGAGGGTTCAGGCGGGCTTCCCTCAGAATGACACCTTGGTATTTGAGGAGACAGCAGCAGGCAGCAGCCTTGGCACTGTCTCCCTGGAAGCAGGTCATAAAACCTAGGAGAGCTTTCAGACTTCCCCAGTGGCAGGTCTGAGGAACCTGGAGTGAGAGGCGACCTTCTGAAGACACAGGGCTGCAGAACGAGATGCAAAGACACGGGCCTTGCCATGCCCTTCTGTTTATGATGAGTAGACTATGCTTTTTAATCTAAACCAACCTCCATGTGTTATGTGTGAGGTATGCATGTATGTATGCATAGTCTCGTGTGTGTGTGTGTGTGTGTGTGTGTGTGTGTGTGTGTGTGTCTGAAGTTGACAACGGGCATCATCTTAATTTGGTTTCTATTGTTGTGATAAATACTATGTCCAAAAGCAAACTGGGGGGGTGAGGATTGGGTGTAGGCTGGGTTTTGGGGGGAGCTTATTTCATTTTACACTGTTCAGCCACAGTTCATCATGGAAGGAAGTCAAGGTGGGAACTCAATGCAGAAACCTGGAGGCAGGAGTTGAAGCAGGAAGAAAACTGCTCACTGCCTGGTCCTTCACGTCTCACTCAGTTTGCTTTCTTATACAACCCAGGACCACCTGCCTGTGGGTAGCATTGCCACAGTGGACTGCGTCCTCCCACATCAATCGTTTACCAAGAAAATGCCCCACACATTTGCCTACAGGCCAATTCAGATGGAGGTATTTTCTAAATTGAGGTTCCCTCTTGCCCAGTGATCCTGCCTTGTGACGAAAACCTGACTAGCAACAGGTGTCTTCCTCTATTGCTCTGCACTTTATTCACTGAGGCCAGCCAGGTCTCTCAGTTGAACCCAGAGCTCACCAAACCCACTGTTCCAGCTGGTCAGCTTGCCCAGGGATCTCCTGCTGCTTAGGTGCCGGGTGGTTGCCTCTTCTGCCCTGGTTTTTGCACATGGGCTCTGGGGATTTGAACTCTGGTCCTCATGTGTATACAGCAAATGCTTTTATCCACTTTCCATCTTACATGCCTCTCCAGAGGAGCCCCAGATATCTCCCTCCCTCCCTCCCTCCCTCCCTCCCTCCCTCCCTCCCCCCCCTCTCTCTCACACACACACATATATGGTATTCTTGTTCACTTCTCCATCAAATCTAGCATAAGGAATACTCAGCCTTAATTGTTTCTTCGGTTTTCATTTCCTCTCGAAGTCTCCTGTGTCGTGTAAAACTCACATTTAAACAAACGTGCATGGTTTCCCCTTGTTAATCTGTCTTGTTATAGAGGCTTCAAGTGTGAGCTTAGGTTGGGTGAAGAAAAGATGGTTTTCCTTCCCTTATGATAAGTTGGATTATATGTATTTTAACACACACATGCACTCATGTATGCACACACATGACCTCCCTCCTCACCCCCCACCCCGAGTGTTTCAATCCCATTTAGAGATGGAAAGCAGAGGAGAATAATATAGTCAAAGCTCACCTCATTTTGAGACAAAGATTCCCTACGTAGTCCAGGCTAAGTATTTTCTACCTATGTTATTTTCTGCCTTGACTCCCTGCGGGCCGGGATTACAGGCATGCACCACCACACCTAACTGATTAAAGTCAACTTTATGAGCTGTTCACTGACCAGGGAAAAAAACCAACCTTAGCGGGGCCCCAGTCCCAGACTCACTCCCCCAAAGCTCTCCCCAACCCAAGCAGAAAGTTCAAGATGGGCAAGGGAGGCAGGAGCAGGCTGGGAAGCCGGGAAACAAGGAGACAGGTGGGGTGGAGGAGGCGGCTCGCTCCTAAGTTCCCTTCCTCGGGGCCCACCGGCCTGGCTCATTTTGGGTGGGTAGCTACATTTTTTTACCAAATGAGCTTTTTAATTGCTTGATTTACTTATCTCGTCTCGGATCTGCTGATATACTCCGCTGCCTTTTAATTGCTTGAAAAGTTGAGCAGTTTTTCATGTTTTAAGGAGTGCTGAATTGTATAATTAAAACACTAACAGTGTAAATCAACAGTGCGGAAGAAAGACAGTGGAGAATTAAGCAAGTGTGCTGGCGTAATAATAAAATCAAGTCGGCATGAAGGAGGGCTGTTATGGAGGGGATGAGAGTAAGGACAGGCCTGGGGGACAAAAGGGATGGTTCACAGGGTGGCAACCTGAGTCCCCCAACCCCCCACGGGGAGTGGGGAATTAGACAGAGCTACTGCAGTCTGCTGGAAGTCTACATAGCTGGGGTACCATAGCAGGTGGCTGGGCCCCTGTACACCTGGGAAGACACCTAGCCAGGCTGTAAGATTCCGGTTTCGGGAACTCTGATGGCTGCCTCTCCTGCCTGTAGTGGAGGAGATGGGGAAGGCTTCTGGCTAGTTTACTCTACAGGACTATCTCCCTTCCATTTAAAACTCTGGGTCCCCCCTCACCTGCATAATCCCCCCGTACTGAGTAGGGTGGCCAGAGAGTGTTGGTCTCAAGTGTAATTGCCTTGAAGCTGGTCTCAGCCTCAGCCCACCTACACTGACAAGTCTCAGGCTGCAGACTTATTATTTAATATTTACAGCGCCCTGTTCCTGCCCCTCGTGATGGATGGTTCCCATGTCGGGATCAATATGGCCCTTGCAGCATTTACATATTTATATTATTAATAAGCAATAAGTCACCCAGGCAACTCTGCTCTGTTGGCCTTCCAGTGCATTCCCGAAGGCAGCTAACCTTGTCCTTTGTCCCTGGCACCAGCCCGGGTGGCTGTGCTGGGAGGGGATAGAACAGAGGGCAGTCACACGAGGACAGAGTCTAGACACTGCGCTGGCAATTTCTGCCCTCAGTCTGACATTCTGGCTCCATCATGTGCTCCGCTGTGGCAGAGGCCCCTTCCTGTGTCCTCTGTGGGTGGTTGTCACTAAGCTAGTGTCCTTGATGCAACCTTGCCCTCTGCATCCCCACACCCTCCATGCCAGGTCCCTTTAAGCATGTGGCTAGGCATGGAGACATCTCCAGCTGTCCCTACTCCATCTTCCAGGAGACTCGGTGCTCTGCCTTTGTTAAGTACCTTCTGGAGCCCCTACTGCCCCCTGGAACCTACCTTACATCCTGTCTCCTCCATTGGGTTCTTGTGACTCAACCTGGTGTCACGTCGTCTCCCAGACTGCATCTGTGTAACTTGGTCCATCCCTCCTCTCCCATCATCCCAACAGCCATACATAGGCATATACATGATGCATGCATGATGTCATAACAACCACTTGTTTTATTCTGTTCCATGTACCTAGAGTACACGTCCATGGGGGTCTCCTTCAATATTAAACCATCTGTCCTTCCAGGTCAACTTATCTCACCTGGTCCATGAAGAAGCAATTATTAAGGCTCTTGCCTCTTAACACTCCTCCACAAAGATTTTTTAATTTAAAAATTACATTTATTTATTTATTATGTACATGTATGTATGCATGTATGTATGCATGCATGCATGTGCACACGCTATGCCATTCTGTGCACGTGGAAATTATTGAACAATTTTCAGAAGCCAATTCTCTCCTTCCATCATGTAGGTTCAAGGCACCAAGCATCAACTGTTACCTGCTCAGAACATCTTACTGTCCCTTGCTCCATAAACTTCTGTCATTCACTTAATAAATATTTCTTGAGTGTTTGCTGTGTGTCAGGGCACTGGACTATCTATCTCCTTGGGTTATAATGTGACAGAACTCACTCCCAATCTTTAAGCACCTCAGAGTCTAGATGGACACGTTACCAAAGACTCGTTCCTACAAAGGAAGTAAACAGGGAATGCGGACTGGCATCTTGGGGGAGGATGTTACTTGGTACTTGCCTGGGGTGAGAGGGTAGCTTTTGGTTAGGAATGCAGGGAAGGCCTCTTAAGAGGCAATTTGCAGGAAAATATCTCAGGCTTTGGGAACTGTGTGTGCAAAAGCACTGTGGTGGGAGGGGGCATGGGAAGGTGGAGGGAACCGAAAGACACTAGTGCGGCTGGTGTGAGATGGAGGAAGAGTTAGGTGGAGACGGGGGTCCGGGTAAGGCTGGAGCTGTCTTTGGTATTGTTACATGTGTGTACACATGTGCAGGCGTCATGTGTTCATGTGTGTGTGTGGGGGGGCAGAATTTGACCTTGAGAGATGTTCTTTCTTTTTGGATAGGGTCTCCCACTAGCCTGGGACTCACTAAGTAGGCTCGGCTGGCTAGCCAGAGAGTCCCAGGTATCCTCCTGTCCCTACCTTCCCAGTGCTGGCATCACAGCTCCAAGTCACTAAGTTCTGGGGAGCAGGCCCAGTTCTTTATGCTTTCCAGGCAATCACTGTGCTGACGGAGATGCTACTCCAGCCCAGAAGAAAGTTTCAAGCTGAAAGACTGTTTGATTTGACTTATGTTTCGAAAAGTTTTGCTCTTGCTATGTGGAGAATGGACAGGCAGGTGGTGGGAGAGCCATTAAGGGGGTCACGGCAATGGTCCATGGAGGAGGTGGTGGAGGGAGGATGTCTGTGGGATGGGAAGCAATGGACCAGTCTGAATGGTATTTAGGAGCAAAACCATCAGGATTCAGCGACATTTAGGATGTGGAGGACAGAGGAGGAGGCAAGGTGGCCGCCAGTGATTCATGACTCTGGACAAAGCCACTGATGGAGTTGGGAGAGCAGAAGGCCACACTGCGGGTGGTGTGTGTGTGTGTGTGTGTGTGTGTGTGTGTGTGTGTAGGGTGAAGGACTCTGAAGCATTCGGCAGGAGAGGCTGGGCATACAGACTGAAGACTGGTGGTGGATGCTGGTATGTACTGTGATTAAGACCTGGGTGGTGGGAATGAGGGAAAAGAGAGAGAGAAGCAGCCAGGATAGGGCACCCAAGGTCTCTAGTTCCTCTTAACCCTTCCTTAGGCAGCAATAGGCACCCAGTTATATCTGAATAAGCCAATGTCCACCCCATCTTCTACAGATGCACATCAGTTTTATTCTCCAACTATTTTTCAGTCATGGCTGTGGTTTGGCTTATTACCCACACTCCTTTGCAGCAATACTAGCACTACCTGCTGGGCGCAGAGGCCCTCTTCCATCGCAGGCACTGTTGGTTCAGGAAGGAGGTTGAGTCTTTCAGAGATCGGGAACAATTATCCAGACAGGTTCTGGTTAGCTCTTGGTCATCACAAGTCCATTGGGAGGCAGGAAACTGCTGTCTAAACCTCAAATATCTTCTGTTTGTGGAACTGCAATTAGGATAGGGCCTGGGGGTGCCCCATCCCATGCCAGCTTCAGGGTCCCTGGCCCAGGCTAGGGCTCGATGCACTTTTAGAATGACTCATTCACATGGCTGTAAGTTGGGTCTGGCCATTGGCACACACCAACCAGAACACTGTCATGGAAACAGGAATTAGTCATCATGGCCTTTCCTAGGAAGAGATTTGAGACTCCCAACATGTGACCATCTTCTTTGCTTTTTGTCTCTCCCTGTCTCTCTGTCTCTTCTCTCTCTCTCTCTCTCTCTCTCTCTCTCTCTCTCTCTCTCTCTGTCCCTGTTTCTGTCTCTGTCTCTCTGTCTCTCTGTCTCTCTGTCTCTCTCTGTCTCTGTCTGTCTGTCTGTCTGTCTGTCTGTCTGTCTCTCTCTCTCTCTCTCTCTCTCTGTGCATGAGTGAGCATGCACACGTGCATGTAGATGCCTAAGGTCAATAATTTCTACAATGGGTAACTCTCTACCTTCCTTTTTTTAGTACAGAGTCTCTTATTGAGCCTGTAGCTCACCAATAGTCTAGCCAGCCAGCTAACCAACGAGCCCAGAAAGCCATCTGTTTCTGTCCCACCCCAGTACTGGGGTTGTAGACACACCATGGCTTTTATGTGGGTGCTTGAAATCCAAATTCAGGTCCTCATGAATGCACGGCAGGCACTCCATTGGCTGAGCTATCTCCACAGCTCTTTCTCTATATATTTTCTGGGTGGGGCTGGGACTGGAACTCAGGGCCTTGTGCCTATTAGGCAGGTGTGCTACCACTGAGCTCTATCTCCAGCCCTCTTTGTTTTCATCTGCCCCTCCAGCGGTCATCCGGTTGGTCCTACCCCCACACTCCATCTTGCAGCTTGGCTGCGCCTGGCTCCACATCCCTGCCTTGCCCCTTATTATTGGTTTATCCTCTTTCCCCGCAGGCACGTGTCTGCTTTCTCTATGATGTCTTCCCTGTGGATGTTTACCCAGACAGCAGTTATTTATTTAGCTTCCCATACCCTCCCTTCCTCTAGAAAAGATATAAAGCAGCCATAAAGAATGCATAAGATATAAGAAGGCCGACATAAATGAAATGTTTGGTCAAAGAAGAAAGGAGATGAGCCAGAGCCAGAGTAATGCTGCAAATGCACGTGGGGCGGGACGGACATTGAATCAGGCTTGGTTCTGTTTTCCAATAACGAAGGTGAATGGGCCACACAGTCAAGTGCGTGCTTCACAGTGTCCAGAAGATGAAAAGGACCAGAGTGATAACTCAGCTGGAGAAGTGAGCATCAAACAGCCCCAGAACAGAGGAAATGGAGCAAATATGACTTCCTTCATCTCTCTAACCCACTGGCTCTCCACCTGGGCTCACTGTGCCTCCAGCTGGGAAGGCTAGAAACATCTGTGACATTTTAATGTTACATCTGGGACAGCGGTAGTGGCACCCAGAGAGTAGAGGCTGGGGGTACTGCTAGGCACTCTACAGTGCACAGATGGCCCCTATAATGTAGCTGCCGCCAAATGCCATGAGTGGCCTGATGGACAAGGTCTACTCTATCCTCCCTTTGGGCTGGACACATGGTATTGCCTTAAGTGCAAATCAGTTAGGTCAAGTGTAAGTAAGCCCTTTGGAAAAGTTGTTCATGCCCAGTCTGGTGCCGAGTCTCTGTCTCTGCAGTTCTTGGCTGGGGAGGATAGAGAGGTCTGACCCCAAGTGTCCACCTGTTATCATGTGGCCCGGCCAGGCTTGAATCTACAGAGCATGCAGGAGTGACCTTGGCCTCAGCAGGCTGCTGGGATGGTTCATTTGCAGACCCTGGGAAATTTGGGAAGGAAATAACAGCTGGAGTGCATGGAGGAGGTCGAAGGAGAGGCCCTGTCTGGTGTCCACGCACTTTTCTGGCCTCAAGGTTCGGCACATGCTTTCTCCCTAGTTAAAAGAAAATTGTCTCCTCCTTTCACTTAAAAAAAGCAAGCAATCTGGGCTGGAGAGATGGCTCAGTGGTTAAGAGCACTGTCTGCTCTTCCAGAGGTACCAAGTTCAATTTCCAGCAACCACATGGTGGCTCACGACCATCTATAATGAGATCTGGTTCCCTCTTTTACCCTGCAGGTGTATATGCAGACAGAGCACTCATATACATAAAAAAATTAATTAAAAAAAAGAAGAATTTTAAAACTGGGTGTTGTGGTGCACCCCTGTAATCCCAGCACTTGGGAGGCAGAGGCAGAGGCAGGCGGGTCTCTGAGTTCGAGGCCAGCCTGGTATATACAACAGGACAGCCAGGGCTATACAGAGAAACCCTGTCTAAAAAAAAAAAAAAAAAAAAAAAAAAAAGGCAAGCAATCCGTAGGGGGGAGGCCGGAATCCACAGGGTGCCCCATGTTCTTGAGCTGGGGAAGTACAGACATGCCCCCCAGGTCTGTGATGCATCATGATTCACGCTTTTTTCCATGAACTAATGGACATGAGGCCCATACCCAGCTGGGTCAGCCACAGGGTCAGACTCTCAAAACATCTTCCTCTTTTCCTTTGTGGTGCTCTGCAATTTTGGCAGCTTCTCACATCAAAAGGCATGTATATGTAGGTGTATATTTGCCCCCTCCCCACATTTTTGAGAAAGTATGTAGAGGAATGTTAATTCAGAACATGGTTGTTTCCAGCAAGAGATCACATCCAAAAATTCTTCTAGGTCTGTGTGATCTGGCTGTAATACAAACATGACTTTAATCCCTGAGACAGAGGCAAACAGATCTGAGTTCAAGGCCAGCCTGGTAAAGAGCAAGTATCAGGTAAAGAAAAGCTTAGGTTCAGGTGTGGTGGTACATGCCTTTAATCCCAAATAATGAAGGAAAAGTAGTTTACAGAAGAAAGTAACCATGTTTGAAAGTGATGTCTAATTGAGTGGCAGAAAAGGTGCTAAATCAGAAGAGATTTGACAGAATAGGGTATGGCCAACTCTCACAAGAAGAGAGAAGAAACAGAAGTTACTTAGGTAGTTTTTTTTTTTTTTACCAGGACACTAACAGAGAGATGGGCTGCAGAGAAAGAACTCAGATGAAGACAGAAAGAACCAGAAAATGAGAAGCCAGAAGGTTACAGCAGATTGCTGAGTTAGTTTGAGGCCAAGCAGAGCAATTCTGGGCCGAGAGACAAGCCAAATCGAGTAAGTCAGCTGGGAGAAGAGTTTGAGCCAGAACTTCTGAGTTGAACCAGCCAGCCCAGACATAGTAAGAACAAGAAAGGGTGAGCTTCTTAAGCAGTAAGTCTCAGAGGCTGAAAACATTCTAGACCTAGGTTAGGTTGTATGGAGGCTAGAAGCTTCCAGGACTAGGTCTAGGGTAGCAGACAGAGGCAGTAAGCTTCCCAGAATGACAACTGAAACAGGTGAATAAAAGTTACTTTTACAAAAGTGTTTCAACTGTGTAGCTCTGGCTGGCCTGGAACTCACTGTGTAGACCACAGGCTGGCCTGAAACTCACAGAGATCTACTTGCCTTTTGCCTTGCTGGGTGTTGTGATTAAAGGCGCGTGCCACCAGACTTGGCTACGCCTCTTTCAAATCTGGGTCCCGTGACCACCGAACCAGTAGAATCTTGTCCCTCTTCTAAGAGGCTCTTAGAACTCAGCCGCCATATTGTAAGGAAGTGAGGAGCCACGCGAAGAGGCCAGTGTGGCCCCAGCTGGGCTCACAGACGATCCGATTGCAGGTGACAACTGCCGAGAAAGAAATGAGAGAGCTTTCAGATGACTCCAGACTGCTCCCCCGCTATGAGGTCACCCCCTCACTTTGAGCCTTCCCAGTCAGTATCATGTGGATTGGAAAGGAGCTTTCTTCCCAGGCCTGGCCTACACTGGAGACTCCGGGAGCATACAAATGAGTGTTTCTGTTTAGTTCCCTGTTTAAGGTGCTTTGTAATGAAGCCATAGGTAACTGAAACACGTTCCTCCACGGTCCCTCCTCCTAGTCAGTCAATAAATACATTTTAGCACCCGTCACGAGCCAGCCACAATTCTACAGGCTAGGAATAGATTGTTGAGAAGGCAGACAGGCGTCCTCACGGAGCTTGTGAGCTAGTGATGGAGACAGACTAGTGGGAAGCATAAATAACATACTGGTGAAAGTGCTGGGGGGGGAGGGGCGAGGAAAACCACGGCAGAGGGAACAGAAAGTAGATAAATAGGGTAGCAGAGATGGGCCTCTGCCAGCAGGTGGCGCTCTATTAAGAGTTGAAGAAAGGGGGCCTTCGCGCTGGCTGGGCGGGTAGAGGTGCTCGCTGCTAAGCCTGTTGACCTGAGTTAGATACCCAGATTCGACTGGGTAAAAGGAGAGGACCTACACCGAGAGCTGTCCTATGACCTATAAACACATGCCTTAGCAATGCACCCACATATATACAATACAACACAATAAAAATAAACATAATAAAATGGTTTAAACAAAACTAGATGGAGGGGCTGGGATTGTAGCTCAGATGGAAGGGTGCTTGCCTAGTTGTGCACAAGGTCCTGGGTTGGGTCCTGAGCACATCCTAAATTGGGTGTTGTGGCACATCCATGCAAGCCAGCATTCAGGAGGCAGAGGCAGGAAGACCCAAAGTTCAAGGTCACTTCAAGTAGATAAGGAGTTTGTAACCTAGGCTGACCTAGGCTATGAAGACCCTACCTAATAAAAATTATTTTTGATTGATATAACATAATACAATATTAGAAGGAAACAGGAAGCCAGCCATGTGGATGCCCAGAGGAAGAAGTTTCTAGGCACAGGGGATTGCAAGGGCACAGACCCTGGCGCAGGGGCATGTCTAGGGCCAGTGAAGGGATATCCACATGGCCAGCTGGAATTGGGGCCAGTCAGTAGTAGAATGTAAAACCATGGGGATGGCAGTGGTGGACCTTTGACAGCACAGAGCTCTGTGAGGACGTTTGTTTTACTCGCACAGGAGGCTACCGGGGATGCTGTGACTGTAGGGGATCAAAGATGGAAGCAAGAAGACCACAGAGGAGGCCCCTGAAGAGGTATGGGTGAGATTAAACCAGGAGGGACTGATGGAGGGAGTAAGAGGTGGTCAAAAGTGTGCTGAACGTGGACGTGGGGATGATGGAAAGAGAAGGGAAGGGCAGTTAGTGTCTTAGCTACTTTTCTATTGCTGTGAAGGCACCATGACCAAGGCAACTTATAGAAGAAAGAGTTTATTGGGGGCTTTCAGTTTCAGAGGGTCAGTCCATGATCTTTATGGCAGGATGCATGGCAGCAGGCAGGCAGACAGGTAGACATGGCGCTGGAGCAGTTGTTGAGTGCTTACCTCCTTATTTATTTTTAATTTTTAATTTTAGGCAGGGGATCTCATTATGTAATGCTAGCTGTCCTGGAATTCACCATGTAGACCAGGCTGGTCACAAACTCACAAAGATCCACTTGCCTCTGCCTCCCAAGTGCCATGACTAAAGGCATGTGCCGCTACATCCAGCTGAGGGTTTACATCTTGAGAGGACATTGAAGAGGGAGGGAGGGAGGGAGGGGGGGGAGGGAGGAAGGGAGGAATACAGAGAGAGAGAGAGAGAGAGAGGGAGGGAGGGAGGGAGGGAGGGAGGAGAGAGAGAGAGAGAGAGAGAGAGAGAGAGAGAGAGAGAGAGAGAGAGAGCTTACTGGAAATTGTGTCTGCTTTTGAGACCTCAAAGCCTACCCCCAGTGACCTCCTCCAAGAAGGCCACACTTCTTAATCTTTCCCAAACAGTTCTACAAACGAGGGACCAAACATTAAATGTTTGAGCCTGTGGGGGCCACTCTCGTTAAAACCCTCTGGAAGGCTCTAGTTCAAGCAATTGGGAAGGGTTTGCATCTCCTAAGAAGAAGACAGTGTTGGCACTACTTTTTAAACTCTTTTAATTGGTTCCTTATCACCTTTACCTCCCTTTCAACCACTGCGACCCTTGGTAGGAGAGAAAGAAGGTTAGAAAAGGACAGGGGATGTAGACCTCTTTAGACTTAATTCCAGCTGGTTAGGGTCATAGGGTTCTTTGGGAAAATAACAATCTCAGTCATCAGGATGTCTAGTAGTCCACCAGAACCAGCCAGCTTCCTCTTTCTGTCTGTCTCCTCGAAGCCTGTGCCTCCACCCCCCCACCCCTGGTGCTGAGCATCTCCTCAAAGCCCCCTTCTCTTATACCCTCTCACAGTCCTCAGAATTAAACTAACTGCAGCTGGCAAAGACTACGCCCCTCTCTGAGCTGCACAAGGCTGTTATCTGCTGTGGACAAACTAAAAGCATCTTCATATCCCACACTTGGGATTAAAACAAAAACCTGTTTACATAACATAACTGAGTTTTAAAGAAACCAAAATGTCCACTACAGGACAGTGGAAGAAGACAGCTAGTTTAGTGTATGAAGAGAGAAACTTCAGAAGTTATATTTGGGCCATGTTAAATATTAGGTTCTGTGGTCACCAAATCAAGACTGGCCTAGTGATTCATACCTGTGTAGCTCCTCCCACACTGGACCACTTGGTTAGTGTGGCCAATGACTGATGGCCATTATGGAGATTAGGTTGTAAAATACAAGACCTCCTGTGAGGTGCTCATGCCTACAATTCCAGCCTTTGGGCTGCTAAAGCAGGAGGATTATGGAGCTAGGCTGGGCTACAAGGTCAGCCAAGCTAGTGAGATGCTATCTCCAAACAACAGCGGCCACAGACTGAGCAGTCCAGCCTTCAGATGACCAAAGCTTCATGGAAGACAGATATGGGCCAGAGCCACCCAGCTGAACCTCTCCTGGATCCCCGGCTCTCAGAAATAGTGTGAAATCATCAATGTCGGTTGGTTTAAGCTGATCACTTGGAGAGGGTCACTTGTTACATAGCATAAGATAGCTGATACACATCCAAATGTGTCGGACGTGCAGCTAGGTCTACAAAGTCTGAAACACAGGGAAGTGGTCAAGGCTGTAAAATAAAAGGGTGAGTCACTGCTGTATAGATGACGTCAAAATAATGATTACTCCTTTAAAAATATTTTTATTGATTCTTTGATAATTCCATGCATGCATATAACATAATTTGATTGTATTCACTCCCAATTCTTTTTTTAAATTTTATTTTATTTATTTACTTTTTACTGTTTCTTCTATGTCATCCACTGAGCCCAGTTAGTGCTGCAGACATATATACAGATGCCAGCCCATGTATTAAAATATGGTCAACTTACCAGGAACCACATCCCTAAAGAGAACTGACTTACCCTCCCCTGAAACCTTCAACTATTATCAGCTCCTTGACTTGGGGTGAGGGTTCATGACCTCCCCCACCATGGTAGAATATGATAAATGGCTTACACTTGTACAGGTCCTGTGCAGGCAGCCACCTATGCGGTGAGTTTATGAGTTCAGCTGTCTTGCCATGTCCAGAGAACTCTGTCTCACCCAAGCCCTCCCTGGTCTCTTCTCTGTCCCTTACAATCTTTCATCCCCTCTTCCTCTGTGCTCCCTGAATCTCGGGGGAGGGTTGTGTGATATATATATATATATATATATATATATATATATATATATATATATGTCTCATTTATGGCTGAGACACATATTTTCTGCACACTGACCAGTTGTGACTATTGCTATTAGCCAGAGTCTATTCCACAAAGATGCTGAGAGCTGCACTCTCTTACAGCTATATATAAATTTAGAAGGTAGTTTGAGTCAATGCCCATTTAACAAAAATAACGGCGGTAGGGTTACCCCTATGGCCCATGAACGGTATTCTTTTTGTGGAGATGCTCCCTGTTCCCCAGCTTCCTCTTTGGAGATCCATAGCACTTTGCCTTGACTGTGACCTTGTCCCACGGTGCCCTTGCTTTGGCCCGTGTCCCCTACTAGGTTCTGAGATGACTGCATCTTCGCTGCTGCTTCTGACCCTGGCACAGACCATAGGCATTTAACAATTGGCTTTGGAGCTGGGCGTGGTGGCTCATGCCTTTAATCCCAGCAATTGGGAAGCAGAGGCAGAGGCAGGTGGATCACTGTGAGTTCAAGGCCATCCTGGTCTACAAAAGAAGAGTGAATCCAGGACAGCCAAGGCTACACAGAGAAACCCTGTCTCGAAAAACAACAACAACAACAACAACAAACCAAACCAAACCAAACCAAACCAAACCAAAAACATTGGCTTTGGAAAGCAGGGATGTATCATGAGCCCTGTGAGTGGAGCAGATCTCCTACTGTTTCCCGTATCCATGGTGGGTTGGGCACACTCCCAGCTTCCTTCTTTGGAATCTCCCAGAGTGGCTTCATCTATGGCTTTTTAATTCCTCCTTGATGCTATCATTCTTTGCCCTCTGAGTGTCTGCCAGTTGTGTCTTGAGGGGCTGCAGCCTCTTTCCCTGGCTGGAGGGACCCGGGAAAGCTTCACATCTTCCTTCTCTCTCCCTGGACCTCCCCCTGTGCGGCGAGCCGGAAGTACCTGTACCTGGCATCACCAGGCACGGCCCTCGGCCAACAGCACTCGGGGACTGTTGTCTGCACTCCTTGCTGGAGCTGGATGTAATGTTTCCAATCTGTGTTGTGCTCACTGCCGCTAAGAGTTCGCCTGAGCTTGTGGGTGATTGATCTTGTGCACGGAGTCACGGGCACCTCCGGTTCATGTGTGCAATGGTCCTGTCATGTCCAGCAGATAGCGTTTGTGTTGTAGACACCCGTTACCTCCAGCTCTTACACTTTCCCTCTTTTGAGACAATCTCCGAGCCTTTGAGGAGAGCGGTGATGGAGAGGGTACCGGTTAGAGCTCAGCATGGATGGGCAAAGGTCTCATGGAGTCCTATCCCTAGCTGGGAAGCTATTGGAAGCTGATGCTGCTGAGGGTGGGGAAGTAAATTTCCTACAGCCCCTAAGAGGCTAAATATGCTCCATTGGTGGTGAGGACAGGGGAGAAACTAGAGGGCAAGGCATGGGGAGTGGATTTGATCCAAACGCATTATATGCACCTGTGTGGAATTCTCTTAGTGCTCTGCTGCCTGCTCCAGCAATGGGTTAATAAGAGTCCCACTGTCCTCTTCTTCCGCCAGCAACTGAGACTTCTCTCTGGTGTCATGTTCCTGGCCCCACTTCCTTAGACTCCTCTCACCCTGCGCCCACCAGTCAAATAAACAACTTAACTTAATTTTCAGAGTCTGCTTTTTGGGAAGTCTGGCCATGACCACGGTGAGGCGGAATTTGGATGATGGGAGAAGCAAGGTGCTCTTCAGGTCACTGGACCACCCCAAGGCTGGGATACTGGGGTGGGGCCAGAGTCCAAAGCGCAGAGAGTGTGGGGGTCATGTGAGCTGAGCCAATTAGCAGGCCTTCAAAAGAAAACAAAACACAAAAGCAAAAAACTGAGCAGGTTTGGAGCGTCGCTGAGCCTCTCCAGCAGCATGGTCTCTGGTCAAGCAATCCTGCTGTGGTGTTGTTGACTTAGGCAGCTCTCCGGCTTGGAAGGGGAAAGGAGGTCAGGAGACATATGGGTCGCCCAGCCTGCAGCCCGCAGTCAGCACCGCAGGGAGATGCTGAAAGCTTTCTGTACACGAGGAAGCTTTTCACTCCTGTGCTGATGGTGTGACTTCAGGGCAGATGTCCTGGCCACCGGGTGCTGAGGCCCTCTGCTGCCCCTGTAGTGCTTTCCCTGAGGGATTGCAGGAGGAAGGAAGGCTGTGTCAGGCTCTGGCAGCACCCCAAACTTCCATCAGCTCCCAATCCTGAGTGTCTTCAGCTCTGGCTTTTAATCCTTTTTGCTTTGATGATGCCTTTTTCCACATCCCCTGTCACATGATAGCTGTGTCCTGAAGAACTGCTACTTTTGCCTGGCTGGGGACACTTGGCAAGCCACAGGTCTCCCTGCCCCAACCTCCCTCCCTCCTCCCTTCCCCCTCCCTCTTTCCCTTTTCCCTCTTTTTCTTTGGATTTCGTCACCAGGGAGGATGGATCTAGAGGATCACTGTAAAAGAGACTGGCAAGACAAGGGAGGTCGCTCAGCCAGCAAAGTGGTTGCCTTGGAGCTGGGTGCAGTGCTGCTTGCTGGTAATCCCAGCACTCGGGGAGGCAGAGGCAGGCTGACCTCTGTGAGTATGAGGCTAGTCAGGTCTACACAGAAAAATCTTGTCTTTTTTTTTTTTTCTTTCTTTCAAGAACCCTTGTCTGTTGTTGTTGTTGTTTTTCCAGACAGGGTCTCTCTGTGTAGCCTTGGCCATGCCGGACTTGATTTGTAGACCAGGCTGGCCTCGAATTCACAGAGACCTGCCTGCCTCTGCCTCCTGAGTGCTGGGATTAAAGGCGTGCGCCACCATGCCCGGCAAGAAACCTTGTCTTGAAAGATGCTTTGTGAGTACAAGGACCTGACTGGGGAAAACATGAGCTGGAGTGGTAGTGCATGCTAATCATCTCAGAGCCAGAGAGCCGGAGACAGGTGGGTCTCTGGAGCTTGCTGGCTAGCCAGACTGGCCTATTTGGTGAGTTCCAGGCTAGTGAGAGACTTTTTTTTTTTTAAAAAGGGTGGGGGCGGATGGAGGGAGGAGGGAGAGGCAAGAGCATTTGAACAATGACACTGAAGGCTGTTTTCTAGTCTCCATATGTGTGAGAGTACCCTACTTCCCCCACCCCCACCCTCCATCCCCAGCCTGGCCTGAGCAAGTAGCTTCCAATTGTAACGAGACCTTTTCAACATACACATTAATTACCTAAGCACCTGCTATGTTCCAGGCTTGGGCTATCCTAGGACCACCTCCCCCACCCCCCACCCCAAACATCCACAGGATCCTCCTGACTGCCTAGCAATTTTGAATCCAAGTGTAAACCTTCTGGCTGCCCGCCCTGTGCCTGCAGGCCGACCCTTGCAGAAACCAGGCTCTCTCTCGTGACCCAGCTGCTGCCGTAGACTGGGTAGAGGCATGCGGGGGGGGGGGGGGGCATGTGTCTCATCTCTCTGTTCTCAGAGGTGCCTGCAGCCTTCTCTCACAGTGAAGGGATGGACAACTGTGGTTTGCATCTCTCCAGACCGCCACAGAAGGAGGAGTTCTCACCTGTCTCGTCTCTTGGTGAAGAGCCCCTTCAAGGCGAATGTCCTTCTATCGCCATTCTGAAATGATTATTATTTGTGGTGGTTTGAATAAGAATGGCCTTTGTAGGCTCCTATAGTTGAACGCTTAGTCATCAGAGCGTGGCACTATTTGAGAAAGATTAGGAGGTGTGGCCTTGTTAACGGAAGTGTGACAATGGGGATGGCCGTTGAGGTTTCAGAATCCCATGCCAATCGCAGAATCTCTCTTTTTGCCATTGGATCAGGGTGCAGCTCTCAGCTACTTCTGTAGCAGCAGGCGTGCCTGCCACCATACCCCTGCCGTGGTGATAACGGACTAAACCTTTCAAATTAAATGATTTCTCTTACAAGAGCTGCCTCAGTCATGAATGTCTCTTCATAGCAATAGAACAGTGACTAAGACAGTATTTTTCCCCCATGACCTAGTCTTAACCATTTCCCTGGCTAGCCTGGAGCTCTCTATGCAGACCAGGCTAGCCTCAAACTTGTGACCCTCAGGCCTCTGCCCACTGAGAGCTAGGGATATAAGCAAGAGCCACTGTTCCTTTGGTTCACCCTGAAATTCTTTACCCTTTAAGTTAAAGTAGCCCAGGCTGGCCTTAAACTCAGTATGTAGCTGAAAATGACCTTGAACTTCTAATCTTTCTGTTTCTTCCTCTGCAGTGTTAGGGTTACTTTCACGAACCCCCTAGCATATGTGGGGTTCTTAATCCGAGCAAGGGTACGCATTTGCATTTTGCACTGGGGCCCACAGTTGACCTGGTCACTGTGTTGGCAAGTCCCACTTGCTTCCTGCTAAGTCCATTTTATATCAAATTAATATAGTTACAAGAAGCCCAGGGACTTGCTTGAGGCCACACATGAGGGCAGAGCTGTTTTGTTGTTGTTGTTTTGTTTTGTTTTTCCTTTGAGACAGAGTTTCTCTATGTAGCCCTGTCTGTCTTGAAACTTGCTCTGTGGACAAGGCTGACCTTGAACTCAGAGATCTGCCTGCCTCTGCCTATCCAGTGCTGGGATTAAAGGTGTGGGCCACCTCTGCCGCACATCAAAGCTTGGATTTGAACCTAGGCCTTTCACCTCCACAACTCACCTTCCATCTTGTTCCAAGACTCAGGGTAAAGAGTCTGTGAGGGAAATCTGTAGCGTTTCCGCATAGCTCTGATTTTTTCCCCCTCCTTTGCCATGCAAGTCACGGCTCCCTTCCCAGGGGCTGGAGTTCTCTCCTCCTGATTCAGGCTGCTGTTCTGATTGTCTCGGCCCAGCCTGGCTCCCTTGCTTCCTGCTGTGCTGATCAAAAGTGCAGCTGCCTCGCCTCCCTGGGGATGGAAAGGGCTGGCCTCCCCTGTCCCTTTGCTTGCCCGCGTCCCTCACCTGCTGCCATTGCCAGAGAGACCCTCAATCCCAGGCTTCAGCAATGAGGCTCTGTCCCCAGTATGATGGATGAGGAAAGAAAATTTGGACGGGGCTTAATGCTTTTACCGGCTGCCTCTAATTTCGTTTTGAAGGGGAGGCGAAGGAAAGGGGCATGGAGGACAGGAGACGTTTTTTCCCCTGGTGGAGACAAGCCGGGAATCAAGATAAATGGACACTTTGTGTGTGTGTGTGTGTGTGTGTGTGTGTGTGTGTGTGTGTGTGTGTGTGTGTGCCTTGTTCTGGCTTGGGTTTTCTAGAATAGCCTCATGATCACACTCCTGTAGGGTACCCTGGGGCTAGCTGCGATGGCTGACTGGACATCCAAGGATGCTGGGGTCACAAGAGGGGTGCTGTCCAGCCTGTCTTTGGTCCTACCTAGCCTTGTAGGTCAACTCAGACTCTCTCCAGACAACCGCAGTTTGAGAAGCAGTGTGTGTGTGTGTGTGTGTGTGTGTGTGTGTGTGTGTGTGTGTTTCCACGGAGGGAGTTTGACCCAAGATTAAAGTTCATTTGCTTACTCATTGCTACTCCCCTGGCCTGTGTCGTCTCCCCCCCCCCCCCCCCCCCCGCCCCACTCCCCACCGCAGGTTCTGCAGGTGCCACACTGAGACAAACAGGAGATTTTTGCTGCTCTGGAGTATCTATGCCATTTCCTGGCTGGATGACCTGCAGCAAGCTGTGCAACCTCTCATTTTCCTTTTGGGGACTCGGGGGTGGGGTGGGGGTGGGAGGTGGGTGGGGAACCACATCGTTTCTCAGAATACACGAGAGCCACTGGAGTTTGTGGGGTCAAGAGCCTTGCCCCGGATGCGACATACCTAAAGGCCTCCAAATACACTCATCACGGTTGCTATTTCGCAAGGGCCGGTAGGCACCACAGGGAACAGAGAAGGGAAGTTCGGAGGAGAATGGCGGTCCAAGCTTACGTCCTGAAGAGAAACCCCGGGGAGAGGTGTGGTGGGGGCGGGGGTGGGGTGGGGGGCATAAGGAGGCCTCAGCCCCAGCCATGGCAACATCGACTTTCAGCTGCAGGTTCACAGCTCCAGGGGGGACCCCACGCTCCTTCCTCCCTCGTTATTTAAAGTCGGAGGGCTGTGTAAATCAACCAAAATAATTCACGAGCATCATTAGCGACTCCAGGGCGGCATCTTTTACCGGCAGCATTAAATTAAAAACAGCGCAAAACTGCAGCTTTTTAAAACACATCAGCTCTGCTTCCTCCCTCCTGCCTGCTGTAATCCAAAGCTGCTGGGATCTAATGAAATGAAATTAGCATCTCCAATCCCCCTCTGGCTACCAGTGCCTTGAAAAAAAACATCTCTTTCTGATTTGGAACCCTGAGGAGGATGTGAGAATCGCAACAGGCCCCCTAGTTGTGGGGCCACCCACCTGCAGAAGGGCCCAAGAGCAGACCTGGGCTCCGTTTGTTCCTTTCCTTTCTCTGCCTAGACCAGCTAATTGTCACTTCCTGTGATGACCACACAGGGAGAGCAAACGTGAGCAATCCCGCAGCTCACACTGCACCTGTGGAGGTGGCCATTGTTACCTGACTGGGAGTCATCCCTTCAGTCTGCTCCTCCTTCCTGAGGAGCACTAGAGTCTCTACATGGCAGAGCTCTTTGTTATTGGGGGACAGTTTGTGCCCCTGCCCCCTTCCATGCAGCAGCGACCCTCCCCCCCCCCCCCTGCAATCAGGGCTCAAAGAAAAACAGGTTGGTGCTAGCCAAGTGTCCTGGGATCTGGTTCCTTCCCCTTGGCAGCCGCCCTCTCAACTCTGATTATTTCTGCTTTCCCTTTTCTCCCTCCCTCTCTCCCTCCCTTCCTTCCTTCCTTCCTTCCTTCCTTCCTTCCTTCCTCCCTTCCTCCCTCCTTTTCTGACAAAGTAAGCCAATTCAAGCCAAATTAGAGCGTGCATGCACATGTCCTAATAGGAAGGGTTTGCAGGTGATCTGAAACTTGTCTCCCCATACCAGACTGTAAATGCTGTCTTGTCTCAGGAGTCCCCTGTGGTTGGTAGGAAACAGTCCTCATTGCCTCGCGCATGAGAAGTGCAGCTGCTGATGGAGCCGTTTACTCTGCCTGCCTAGGGTGAGCCTCTGCCCTGTCTGGCAGCTCTCATGGCTGTGATGTCCTGTTTGTTCTGTTAAACCACCCATGGGTAGGGGTGTACTCAGTGCCAGAGCATATGGGGAAGACCCAGGTTACACGCACGCACGTGCGCACACACGCACACACGCACACACGCACACACACACACACACACACACACACACACACACGCACACACACACTCACCCCACCCCAGTACTTCAAAACTAAAACGTAAACCAGAACAAAGTAATAACTTGTAATGAGAACCACAGTGGTGGGAGCCACCTCATGCCACTACTGTGTGCCTCACAGTTCTGAAGTGGCCTGGCATTGTCCCTGTCCATAGCCAAAGCCGACTTGCAGGAAGGCGATCTTCAGGCAGGAGTCAGATGGCTTTCTCATCCTCCCTGGACTGCAGTGTCTCACTATATGGCCCAGTGCTGAATGTCTGGCCTAGAAACCTTCATTTTACATTTTACATTTATTTTATTTTTGTACATGCCTGTGTGTGTGTCAGTGTGCCATGTGCACGCAGTACCCACAGGGGCCAGAAGAGGGCACCAGATCCTCTGGAGCCGGAGTTACAGGTGGTTGTGAGCTGCCCACCTGGGCTCTGAGAAAACAGCTCAGGTCCGTAGAAGAGCAGGAAGCACTTTTAGCCCTAGGAACTGTAAAGTTGCTCTCGCACGCCTCCGCTCACTCACCCACCCGTGCTCCCAGCCTTTGTCCCTCCACCATGTCTGATCCGCCGCTGTGGAGACAGCTCCATATAAGCTGACCCTCAGCTTCCCTGAGTGCACCCTGAACTCTGGCTGGGACTCTCTCTAGAGGAGATACAGTGTCCTGCAGGGATGGCTGGAAGGGAGGAAGACCTCACCGCCATCAGTGGGACAAGAGCCCACGTGAACAGCTTTAATCTGTGATGGCAGTAAGAGGCACAGCCAAATTGTTTGCAGAGGAGCCCTGAGGAGCTGAACTCCAGAGGGTACTGTTCAATGCCTTCTTCCTTTCTGGTCTTGCTCCCTGCTTCCTCCATCAGGTCATCTTCTATCCTGTACCCCTGTCCTTGTGACAAGCTCTGCTTTTAGGTAAACAAAAGGGAGGCTACTATGAAAAGCTTGTCTAGGATGCAGAGAAAGGATTCTATGCCTGTGAGAAGATGAAGAGAGCCAGAGCCACCCCTGCCCATGTGTATTCCACCCTCACCCCTGCCCATGTGTATTCCACCCTCACCCCTGCCCATGTGTATTCCACCCTCACCCCTGCCCATGTGTATTCCACCCTCACCCCTGCCTGCATGTATTCCACCCTCACCCCTGCCTGCATGTATTCCACCCTCACCCCTGCCTGCATGTATTCCACCCTCACCCCTGCCCATGTGTATTCCACCCTCACCCCTGCCCATGTGTATTCCACCCTCACCCCTGCCTGCATGTATTCCACCCTCACCCCTGCCTGCATGTATTCCACCCTCACCCCTGCCTGCATGTATTCCACCCTCACCCCTGCCTGCATGTATTCCACCCTCACCCCTGCCCATGTGTATTCCACCTTCACCCCTGCCCATGTGTATTCCACCCTCACCCCTGCCCATGTGTATTCCACCCTCACCCCTGCCTATGTGTATTCCACCCTCACCCCTGCCCGTATGTATCCTACCCTCACCCCTACCCATATGTATTCCACCCTCACCCCTGCCCATGTGTATTTCACACCCATGCCTGCCTCCACCCTCACCCCTGACCATATGTATTCCACCCTCACCCCTACCCATATGTATTCCACCCTCACCACTGCCTGCATGTATTCCACCCTTATCCCTGCCCATATATATCCCATCCTCACCCCTGCTTGCATGCATTCATTCCTCCCTCACCCCTGCAGCCCAGTGGAGCTACTGGACAAGGACACAGCACAACACCAGTTCCTCCCAGTTACCTCTCCAGCATTTCTATCTATGGCAGTGGTTCTCAGCCTTTCCAATGCTACGACCCTTTAATACAGTTTCTCCTGTTGTGGTGACCTCTCACCATAAAAATTATTTTGTTGCTACTTTATAACTGTAATAATGCTACTGTTATAGATCATAATGTAAACATCTGATATGCAGGATATCTGGCATGTGACCCCTGTGTTAGGGTGGTTTGACCCCCAAGGGGTTATGGCCCCCAGGTTGGGAACCACTGATTGGGCGACAGCTTCTTTCTTCAGTGGCAGGGTAACTGGGGGAGGTGGGAGAGATGGCACTAAGAGTGGAGCCCATCTGTCACTAAAGGGATGTGCTTTTCCACCAGGCAGCATGGAGCCATTATGAGCTTGGCTTGGGGACTCTAGGTTGGCTATGGAAGCTAAGTACCACTGAGTCACTGGTCTGGTCAGGAGCATCTGGAAGTATAGAGCCAAGCCGAAGTCTGGAGACTTGACTGAGGTGGGGTCTGGCTCTCCTGCCATACTAACCCTCCTAAGAACACTTGGTGTACTTAGCTAGGTGAGTCCCACTCCGCCTAGCATAGGACTCTGCAGCTGATTGTCTGAAATCAGCACTGGGTAACCGGGGTGGGGGGGTGTGTCAGATCCCCAAATAGAAGCCAGAATGTATCCCTGATGGACAGGCCCAGGCAGCTCAATGGCTCCTCTCTTTGGAGTGATATAGCTGAACTTGGTATGGTCTTCAGGGATGCTGAGCGGAGGACCCGGGAGAACTATAGCCAGGCTTGGGTGGAGACCGTGTCCCTGTCCAGACGGTAAGCTGGCTCTCCAGCTCTCCCAACCCTGCTTCTCCTAGTCTGAGTCTGCCTGAAGGCCTGAATGTCAGCCCTGTGTTTCAGATGCTAGATTGCCGCACAGTGAGCCAGAAGGGCTGGCTGGGAAAGAGTGCTCAGTCAAAGCTGTGTTTATACACACGAGGGCCGGGCATCTTTTTATTATGCAGAATTATACACTTCTTAACACACAGGCATCAAAAGCCATTTTTCCTTTCCCGGGTGAGGCTGCCACATGGGCGGTGTGAGTCTGCAGCAGGGATAGCTCTTCTGCCATTGACTCAAGAGTGCTAAGCCCCGAGCATCACAGAGCTGATAGATGAGCATGCAAGGGTGCTGTAACCTGAGGACCACATTCTTCCGATGGGATCTAGGGAGCTGAGCCCCACAGCACCAAATTAGCGCTTAACTGGAAGCCCCAGCTAGCTCTGTCTTGCACCTCAGCCCCCAGATCACTCTCATCCTGGAAGGAACGTGTTTGATCTTTACCACAAAGCATTTTTTTTTTACCAGAGTTTGTACCCTGCTGGACTGCAGAAATCGGACTCTGAAAACTTGATACTTGAGTTTAGCCCAAGCAGTTAATAACCGTGAAAGCAGTGATAACAAAAGCCATTTCTTTAGCCTGGTATGCTCATGCATGCCTGTCATCCCATTATAATCCTGGAAGTTGTGAGCTTGAGCCAGGAGGCCAGCCTGTGGTACTTTGGTGGGGGCAGGGGGAGGAAAGAAGAAAGGAAGGGGAAGGTAGGGAGAAGAAAAGTAGCTTATTTTTTTTTATTTTTTATTTTTTAGAGCAACGAGGAATGAGGATGGGATAGCCTGGGCTAAAATGGAGACTCAAGTTTGTCCCAGCTCTCAGACTGAACTTGTCGCTTGGCTCCTTAGATGGCTTTGTTGCCCTCGCTGATGAAGTGGGAACAGGGTGCAAAGTGTCCACTGTGATGTGATGCCTGGTGCCTTGCTCCTGCCAAGTGACACTTTCTTCTGTGGCGACGGTTCTGAAGGGTTCTCTGAAGGGCGAGATGCGAGGGCCTCTCTGCTGTCGCTCCTACCCCCAGAGGCCCACATTGTGCCAGAAACATTCACTCGCCGCCGACTTGTCTTTGAAATGGGGGATGGGTGAACACGGGGTCTGGAATCAGGGGTCTTCTGCTAGGTAAATGAGGAGCCGGGCAGTTGGAGCGCCCTGGCGCTTCATCAGCTATAAAGTGAGGCGTAATAGACTTGCCCCACAGGCAATGTGACGATGAGATTAATTGAGAGAGGCTGAGATAAAGCATATAAACTATTTAGTGTGCATGGTGCTCGGTGCCACTGCATGTCCGGTTTTATTAGCAGCGGGTATTCCAGCGGATAGTAGTTTGCTATCTAAAAGCACTTTTATTTCCACAGCCCCCAACATCCTCAGAAGCAGCCAGGCCCCACTGAGCAGATAAGAAAGTGACTTGTGGGAAGTCAAGGGACTTGCTGGGTCCTCCCTTGTTGGCTGACAGAGGAGCCTCAACCCCACTGCTCTATGGCTGGTTGATAAATTGTTATTTTTTTCAGAGCCAGACATCTGATCTCTTGAGAATGCTCCAGACTTTTAAATATTGGAGATGCTAGAGTTCTGGGGGATGTAAATCGTGCCCTCCTTTCCTCCTCTGACAGTCTGCCTCCACAAGGAAGTCCTTCCTGGGTCAAAAGGGTGAGAGGTCAAAGGAGTCAGAGGCTGTCTCTCTTAAAAGCCTATGTTTTCACAGTGGTGTTCTGAAGGGAGGGGAGGGACTGGCAAGGTCCCTCAGACCACCAGGCCCACATGCATGGAATTCACTTGGGAGAAGTACTCAGGGGATCATACTGAAGCAGAGCCCATTTGTGACTGGGAGGGGAAGATGGCAGGGGTGCTAGGTACACACATTCCCTGTGTTGATGGTCACCCCCCACCCCCCACCCCTACCATCCCCCCATCCTTTGAGCTTTGACAACCCTGTCAGAACACTGGAAATGTCTTAGGCCATGCTTTCTCCTTTCTTCCTCCCCCCCAACCAAATACAACACGTCTTGCGTGCTCATGGATCAGGAACTTTCCAAATGGGGTTCACGAAACCTCAGCCCTTTGATCGTCCCCTCTATAGTGACAGGGGTGAGCCAGCTTTTTGACTTTTTCCTTGTTTACCTGCTGCAAGAGAGGAGATGCCCAGTGCCTCAGACACGGCTGGGAAGAGCCTGCACGTAGAGAGCCTAGGAGCTGTCCTTGGTAAGGGAGCAATTTACCATCTGAAGGGCGCCTCTCCCTCCCCTTGTGATGAAATTAGTTCCTAAGCACTGTTCTTGCGTTTGCTTCTTCAGGGACTTCAGGAGGGCCCCATCTCTTCTCTCTCCTCCTCAGCACCCGCAGCCCCCCGAGATTTAGAGTCAGGATGCGATCTTCCCTCTTGCTTCCATTACTTTAGCGCCTGAGTTACGAGCCATTATCCGTTGAAGAGTTCTTCATTCGACCTCAAAACAAAATCGGATGAGGCAGTGCCTGGGGGGGGGGTCCTGCTCACTGCTCCCTCCATCCATTCAGGCCCTTTATCGGTTGTGCTGCCCCTCACGGCTACGCAACCTTGGGCTAGAGATCGCCACCTCTCTGAGATTTTATTTTCCTAATCTGTAAAATCTGGGGAGGGTTGAAATGGATGTCCCCGAACCCCCTCCCATTCTGTGACTTCTTTCAGCCCCCTTCCAAACCTCCGACATAATAGACCCATGTCTCCGTCCCAAGGTCTGTATGCCAGCCACCTCTGGCTCCCCTCCACAGACCCTGACCACAAATCCAGCAGTTCACACGGAGGAGCAGGAGTTGGGAGACAGACAAAGTTAATAGGAGACAGGAAAGGACGGGCTGAGAGAGATCCTGTCCTTCAGTGAACAAAGTGTTCAGGGAATCGATTCCCCCTCACCCTCAGCTCCTGTTTATACATGGTTCCCTCTCTCCTGGATGCCCCCACCCCCCCTCACCCCCAGGGCAAGGGGAAAAGGCATTGCATCGTCATTAGCTGCTCTGTCGTTGGGCTGCAATTTGCACACGTGCGTGCTTGTTATTCCGGAAGCCCAAACAGCATTCACACTTCATTTTCTTGTCCTTGTTTTTCTGTGGTGTCTCTCCCCCCCCCCCACCCCATTCTTTAGACAACTGAAGTCTGGGAAGGAGACAGATTCTCTGCTAGGTGTAGGTCCAATGTCCTCCAAAGATCTCAGCAGGGACACACTTGCTAATGGGTCTGTTCTCCAAAGCTGTTTATCACCTGTTTGTCCAGATGTGACATTCTTGACCAAGGCCACAGCCTTCCCAGCCAGGAGTCTAGGTGGAGAGGAAGAACCAGCCAGCCTTCTAAGGGCCGGGAACCTATGCTTGCCGCCAGCTGCCGGCTCAGGCTTTGGTCTCTGAGTAATGAAGTCAGCCGGCCAGGGTGGGGGAAGCCAGAGCAGGTGGCCCCGATAAGGATGAAACAAAATGAATGTGTTTTCAAAGTTTCCCTCAGGCCCCAGCAGCATTCTGCAAAAAAAACTGTAATCCTATTTTGTAAATAGATGGAATTGCTTCTTTTTCTTTTAACCCATTGGAGACACAAAGCCAGCTGTGCTTATTTCACATGAGCTTGCCCCCCTCCCTCCTTCTCCCTATTTCTCATTGAAAGCGACCTAGCCTCTCCGTCTCAGTGGCCCTGTGCTCAGAAGGTACTGGTCTCAGAGTTCTGCTCTGACCTACCCATGCCCAAAGCTGTGGTCAGAATTAGACCTTGCAGACTAACTGGGCTGCTAAGCAGGTGGGAGAAATGGGGTCTGTTCTGACTCCTTCCCGAGTCTCTTCTCTTCTGGGCATGTTTTCTTGTGACAGGGGATGGGGACAGTCACAGGGCATGCCAGCAAAGTGTACAGAAATGGCGCCTGATGACCCGTGGGGAATCTCTGGTTGTTTTCTGACTCAGTGGAGCCATAACAGGACTTTCAGTAGGATGACCATGACACGATGTGGGTCTTAGGTGCCTTTGATACCCCTCCTTACCCAACCATAGACATAGATTGGGGAGCCAAGATACAAGAACAACCAGATGACGGCACTGCAAGGGACCTAGCTTAGAGAGAGTGGCAGCCATGGCTTGGTGGAACCTGTCCTGGACTCTGAGGACAAGTGATGGAGCCATCACTAGGAAAACATTGTGAGAAGCCATCTTCAGAATGTAACAGCCATCGCAACCAGAGAAGCTGTGGAGAACCACAGGAGAACATCACGTTTAGGCCTGTTGACAACATCTCAAAGCATGGGGAAGAGGTCGGGGAAGGGGGGCGGCTATCGGACTCTCACCTGAGCAACCTCCACTTTCTACCACCTTCTGTGGTGACCTTTAGCACCCATGCTCCTGTCTGTAAGTCTAGCTAACTCACAAGTTTGCCAGGCTAGACCTCGTTGGGATCTTGACCTTGCTCCGCCCTTGGCATCTTATGTGGTGTCATAAGACACTTGGTTATGTGTCTCCAGGAGAAGTTCAGACACAGCAGAGAGAGAGAGAGATGCAAATGCAGAGCCAGATTGACAGAAAGGACATGAGATCTCTGAGTTTGAGATCCCTGGGATATGATGAGAGGTTTAGGCCAAGAGTGCCCGCTTGAGGATGGAACAAATGCTTAGATGACCAGCATGTAATAGAAAGGTCTGCAAGATCAGCACCCACATCCTGGAGACTTTGATGATGTGTTTATTGATGCTTAGATTATACCTCAATGAAGAGGTAGCTGGGAAGGGGTAAAATAAGAGAATGTAGGGACAGCCATAGCATCTCTCCCTCCCAAAGGCAAGTACACAAGGTAAGAGGGTTAGACAAGGCCTGTCCCTCTGCAACAGGGCAGCTATCTACCCTTTGGCTAAATGGGTCCAGGGAGCAGCTGGGAGCAGGAGTATGGTCACAGTGGATGGAGATGGAGCCGTCTTTGTGGTTCTTAAGGCATCCCTACATCTTTGCAGCCCCCTCTCTCAAGTATAGAGTTTAAGGAAGTGAATTTTAATTACTGATGTTTAACATCGCTGATGGGGCCCACCAGCTTGCTAGAGGTTGGCAACCTTCATGACTATAGTAATAATGGTCTACTGTTGAGTGGACATTAAATATCCCCCAGACACCTGCCTGCTAGCCAATCTAGCTGTGGTGGGATGGTGGAGCCATTAAAAGGTAGGGTATAATGGGAGGTCCTAAGGCTAGTGGAGTGTGCCCTTGAAGGACACTGTGGGACCCTTTTCCCTTTGCTCCGTGGCTTATAATTTAAATGGTTCTGTTCTATGACACATCTGTGCCAGGAGATCTTCCTCCACAGGTCTCCAAAGCAACAACAACAACAACAACCACAACCCCCAACCAACCCACCAAACAAAAATCCCACTTGCTCATAGACTAGAACTTCCAAAATTGTAAGCCAAAATAAACATTTCATGAGCTCTAGATTTTGTTATAGTGTTGTAATGCTACAGGGCACAGTGCCAACATACTATTTAAAGTCTAAAAATATCTTTGGTGTATGAGTATACACGCATCTTCGTGTGTGTGAACGTGGGCACACGTGCAACAGAATACATGTGGGGCTCAGAGAACAGCTATGGACCTTGGCACTTGCATTCCACATTGCTTTTCCTTTGAGGACACTGGATTTGTTGGTGCCCAAGCGCCTGCTCCCTGTATCCACAGGGACGTGCTGGGATTGCTGATGCTTGTGCTGGTTTTGTCTGGCTTGTAAGCAGCCTCTGGGGATTCAAACCCATGACCTCACGCTTGTCTGACAGGTGCTTTTACCCACTGAGCAGTCTTTCTAGAGCAGTGGTTCTCAGCCTTCCTAATGCTGCTGCCCTTTGACACTATTCCTCATGTCATGGTGACCCTTGTGAAAAAGGTCATTTGACCAACAAAGGGGTGGCAACCTGTATATTGAGAAACACTGATCTAGACCCTTTTTTAAAAAGGGGGGTGGGGCAGAATCCCATGCAACTAATGCTGACTTCAAGCCCAGTATGTCACTGAGAATGACCTTGGCTTCTGATCTTCCTGCTTTCACCCCCTCAGTGCTTGGATTACAGCCATGTGTCACCACACTGGTTTACGAAGAGGCAGGGACAGAAGCCAAGGGTACACGGACGCCAAGCAACTGTTACATCAACTGAGCTACCTCTCCAGTCCCCATAGCTCATAGATAAGGATTGTCACCATGGAGAGGATGACTAGCTCGTGGATAGAGTCACATCCAGACATCGCCTTGTACAGAACTAGCCTCCAAGCAGAACAGCCACTGTCTCCACAATACCAGCTGTTTTGGCTCACTGAACATCACCACAGCTGGGCTTGTTGACTGTTGTGATTTTTTTTCATATAAGGAGGGGTGAGGAGGGTCATGGGACCCTCTCCATGGTGTCCAGACACTCCTCCTAACCAGCTGTGTGTCATTCTTCTCTGTTTGCATGTGACCTGGTGTCTCAGAGAGGGGCTATAGCATACAGGCTGGGGAATACTTGGGGTGTGGGGATCCAATCTATGCAACCATGGGGAAGCCTTCCAACACAGCCACTCTTGTCAGCGTCCCCTCACCCAAGCTGTGCAAGTAAGCACAATAAACTCACTGGCTCCCCAAAAGGATAACTGGTGGGAATGCACTTTTGTTGTCACTGAGACCTCTGAGGGAGGGATGGGTGTAGACATTGTCAAGTGATCCCCTCTCCTAAATGGGAGAAAATTCTCCCAACACTCCCTTGGCAGCACCATATATCCAGCTATGAAGGGTTGGAGTAGCTGGTGCCTTCACAGGGCTGTTGGCCAAGGAGCGGAAGGGGCTGCCTACAGCCCGTGTGGCTAGTGTTAGTAGGTTTTCCTCTCGGCCACCTTTTTCTTCTCTTCTCCCATCTGCAAAGCTGGATGTCTCTGAGCTTCAGTATTAATCATGAGGTTGGGTAACTAAGGAGGTGGCTAGGGTGGGAAAGCAGGTGGTAAGGACCCAGGATGAGTCACAGTAACGTAAGGGATGGTGGTGGTGGTGGTGGTGGTGGTGGTGGTATGGGGTGTGACTTCTAGAATAAGGATGGGAAGGCCCAACTAGCTCTGCCTGCTTTGGCATCCAGCCAGCCCCAGGTGAGGGAGAACCCAGGGCTCAGGTGGATTCTCTGAAGGTCGTGTCTTTGAAAGCCAACTCACCCAACGCCCAGGACTTGAAATGGTCCATTTGCTGAATTTACTTGCTGTCTTCACCTCCTCAGCTTTGTTGACCAGCTCTCATTCTGTCTTAATAACAGTATTTTAAGGGGTTGACCTACAACTGTTAAGAGGTTCCTTGAGCTGTTGGGCCCAGAGGCTCACTTGGGCTATTCCATGTAATTGGGTTTTATGGACAGACAAGGCAAATATGAAGAAGGCGCGTGCATCGTGGGGGGTTCAGGGACCTGCCAGCCTACTGGCACCATGGGAAGACCAAGAAGAAAAATGCAGTCATTGCCATGGATACAGAATGAGGGTGTCCATATCATGGCAGCTCTGGGAGCCAGTGACCCCATATTCAGGATGCTTCCTGGTCCCCAGATGCACACACATCCCTACGGTAGCTCTAAAGAGTCTACAGGGTGGCAGCTGGGTATGAGCCACAAGGACAGGAGCTCTGCCCTATGGTCTGCATACAGTAGGTGCTTAAGGAGGCTAGCAAGCAACCATGAGGCAATGGTGCCAGGCAAAGACAGGACTGGAAACTTAGCCTCCTAGTTGTGGCATAGTGCTCTCTCGTGTGGGGCAACCGTCCAGCCCAGCGATATGCACTCACACAGGCTGTTGAAGGCTCCCATGTCCAGGGCTGGAAAGTAAGCTGTGGTCATCTTTTTTGTATAGGAAGGGAAGTGAGCAGATGTGGCCTGAGGCTCATGGCTGCTGTGGCCTCTGGACCAGGGCAGTCTTTCCTAGGACCTTTTTTTTGTCTCTTGCCGTGAGCGCCCCTTTTCCATTTTCCTTCTCCCACCCCAGTGACCCAGAAAGGACAGAAGAGTCACCCTCCCATGGAAAGCATGGAGCCTCTAGTGCCGAGAGGGAACAGTCACAGGATATGAGAGGCTGACATACATTTGGTTTGATGTTTATTGGTGTCTTCTCTGTGTCAGGCATACCCTGGACACTCTCCATATCCTGTGTGGATGGATGGCCCTGTCGTGTGTACCCCTTTAGAGTGTACCCCATGGCCCAGAGTGGATGTGTGACTTGCCCAAAGCCACCTAGCTAAGCAGAGGCACATTGCTTGCTCTAAGTCTATTATTTATGCTGTAGTCAGAGCAAACTATTCCTATGGCCTTTTGCATGGTATGATCCAGGGACAGCCGTGTGTGTGTGTGTGTGTGTGTGTGTGTGTGTGTGTGTGTGTTGTATCAAACACTGGCATACCTCTTAAAATTCTTTAAATTTTTTCTTAAAGACGTATTATGTTACGTATATGGCTGTTTTGCCTACATGCGTGTCTGTGCACCATGTCTGTGCCTGATGCCCATGAAGGTCAGAAAAGGGTGTTGGATCCACTGGGGCCAGAGTTGCAGGTGGTTGTGAGCTGCCACGTGGGTGCTGAGAACTGGACCCACATCTTCTGGAAGAACGTCTAGTGCTCTTAACTGTGGAGCCATCTCTCCAGCTCCCTCTTGGGAGTCTTTAGGGAATATCTTCTACTTCCTCTCTCCCTAACTGGACTCTGTTCCCAGTGATGACTGCCGTGTGGTTCCTTGGGGTAGGAGAAGCCCCTGCTGGCTACCGTGCACCTCTTGTGTCTGGAATCTTCACTTCCCCTTCTTTCCTCAGCTTACCTTGTTCCGTCTCGGCCTCAGCCTTCTGCACAGAAAACTGCTTCATTAACTCATTTCCTGGGGTCATTCATTGCCCAGCTCTCCAGGGTTGTTTCAATCCAGAGCTCTCCAGCCACATGGGTTCCAGGGCAACTCGCCTCTCAGGAAGGAAACAGGTTGGCAACAGCTAGTGACCTTGAACGCATCCTTCCTTTTCCTGCCAACCCCAAATCCTTCTGTCCCCACAGGAGGCATTGAGAGAGTCCCACAAGCCGGTGTGCTACCCCTCTCTGCAAACATCCATCTGCAGCATTACTGCCAGGGTTGCCGTTCTTCCCTGGACAAATGGAGCTGGCCCTGCCCCTCGGGGGAAGCTGGCACCTCTGAGAGCCCTGATGCCCTCCCTACCACTCTCCAGATAATGGAAAATCATTTCCGGTGGGAGGAAGTGGTGCGGGGGTGGGGGGTGGGGAGTCGGGGGTGGGGGCGGAGGGCCTTGTGTGCACTCGAGTTGTTGCCTCGTAACTGCAACAAAAGGAAAGTAGGCCAACAGCCCTTGGAGCTCGCTACTCTTGCTGCCGAGAACGGCACTGGCCAGAAAACACTCACTAATGGTCTCTTCCTCGGCTCCTTCTAGCTAATGATAAATAATGTGTATTTTTAGTTTGGAATTGAATTTCATCTCTCTGTTGTTGGTGTGTTTCAGGTGATTTTTTTTTCTTTTCTTTTTCCCTTGGGGCCTGGAAACCAGACATTGGTGCACTTACTGTGTGTGTTTATTCCTGGCTAGAAACTGACATATGGACTTATTGTATCCTACAAACTTATTTTCACCCCCAACACTCACCTGGCTGAGCCAGGTGGAGAACTGCCTCTAAGAGGCCTCCTCTGAAGGTGTCGTGAAGTTGGATAACAAGGGACTGACTGGCCTTTGTCACTAATTGCTGCTCCCAACTTGAATATGCCTTGGGTCTACCCAGCATGTGTTGGGCATTGGGTCTGTGCTGAGCCTTTGAGAACCACTGGCCTAAATCTTTCCTATGAAAAATGTGCTTCTGGGACCAACAGCCTTAGGACAACGGGAGCCTGGCAGGGATGGATGCTTGGGTTTAGTCCGGCTCTAAGCAAACTCTGCACATTTAGGGGGCTAGGGAGATGGTTGAGTTTGGGTCTGGGTCTCCGGCACCCACATAAGAAACCAAGCATGGTGGTACGCATTTGCAACCTCAGTGCTGGGGTGGAGGGGAAGAAACCAGAGGATCCTGGGAACTCAGAAACCAGAGGATCCTGGGAGCTCATTGTTTATACAGTCCAGCCGAATCAGTGAGCTCCAGATTCCCTGAGAGACTCTGTCTCAAACAAACAATGTGGAGGAGCTGGGCAAGGGAGCTTAGTGGGTAAGAGCAGTAGTGGGCAAGTAAGAGGTCCTAAGTTCACGTTACCAGCACTTGCACAAATCCAAACATGGCTCCATGTGCCTGAAACCCCAGCTTCAGAGACAGGCAGAAATACAAGCTTCAAGTTCATCAAAAAATAAGTGGAGGATTATTGAGGAAGACACCCGGTATACTCTGCTGGCCCACCTCTGCCTGTGCTCTCACAGGTACACACACACACACACACACACACACACACACACACACACACACACATACACACACACACACACGCGCACACACACACACATACACACACACATACACACACACACACATACACACACACATACACACACACACACATACACACACACATACACACACACACACACACACGCGCGCGCACACACGCACACACACACACACATGTAAACACAACATCACATGTCTTCTTCAGGCACTCTCTATCTTATTTGTATTGGGGAAAGAGTATAT
The DNA here is from genome assembly GCF_964271855.1 of Acomys minous. Taxonomy (NCBI): domain Eukaryota; kingdom Metazoa; phylum Chordata; class Mammalia; order Rodentia; family Muridae; genus Acomys; species Acomys minous. The sequence goes on along the minus strand of NC_140493.1, from coordinate 106,384,711 downwards.
GCCTACATATACATATATATGTGTGTATATATATGTGTGTATATATATGTGATATTGTTTGTGTTTACACATGTGTGCACATGTGCGTGCATAACAAGTTTTTCTAGTGATATGAATGCATCTTACAGCTTACGACGCACTGAACTGAATTATATCCCAGTGCTCCCTTCCCCTACCCCTACCCCAACCTTTTCTTCACATTAGAATCATCCGGGGAGCTTTAAAGACATCCCTAAGATTACGCTGCACCCAAGCCAATTAAGCCAGCATCTCTGAAGTGGGACCCGGGGCATCTGTGCATCTTAAAGGCTCCCCAAGTGATGCTGTGAGCAGGCTCATCTGAGAGGCACTCTTCCAGCTAGAGGAGTGGAGTTGGAAACATGCCTTGCCCAGCCCTGACCTTGAACCCAGGAGGGGTCATAGCTCTTTCTCCATGGCCACTCATCCACACCAACTCATTGGTCCAGAGAGATGAGCTTTGCCTTATCCAGGGTTCTAGGGTCATTCCTTCTGGGAGTGGACTGATTCCAGTTGTGCATGCACTCTGACTGCAGCTCTGACTGGCTGTGGCCGGTGGAGGGTAGACACAGGCAAAATTGGCTGAGTCAGGCACTGCTTTACCCCATTGGCCTAATTAGAGCAAGGTACACAAGGGCCTACTTCCCACAGTTGTGAAATTCCACGATTTAAGTCCTTCTGAATTAAATCCAGTGTCAAGTGCCCAGCAAACGAGCCCCCACTTTCTCTTCCAAGTCTATGGCAGACATCATTAATCAATCAGCGCTCCCTCCGGAACTGAGGTGGATGCAGGAAGATTTTTTTTTTCACAGCAGTGGTTCTCAACCCTTGGGTCATGTCCCCTTGGGGAGGGGAGGTGGGGTGGCATATCAGAGATTTATATTACAATTCATAACAGTAGCAAAGTTACAGTTATGAAGTAGCAATGAAATAATCTTAGGGTTGCAGGGTGGGGGTCACCACAGCATGAGGAACTGTATTAAAGGATCTCAACAAGAAGGCTGGAAACCACTGCCGTATGGTGTCTAGGCAAATCGGACAGACCAGCGGGGGCACAGGAGATGGAGGAAGTCTGTTTCAGCAGGATCAGCATCAGCCTGTCTCCCCAGAAGATGACCCTGGGATAAAATTACCAAAACTTCTCAGAGACTGTCTATTCCTCAGCTGTGCTGATGGCCAGTTAATCCTCTGTGGGGGAGGTAGGGGGCCTTTGGGACCATCCTGATAACACAGAGCTGAGGGACCAGGGAAACTTCAGCGCTCATACATAAGAAATATATGCAGACTGGGGTGGAGGCTTGGACTCAGGCTATTGGTTTACCCAATTACATCATCTTTAGAAAAACCGTGGAGACCCAGATCCTGGCTCCCACTTGTCCTGGCCCAGATGGAAGGCAGCCAATAGGGCTGTGTGTCCAATAGGAGATGCTCAAGGTCAGAGATATTAAATGAAAATGGCCTGGAGCATCCTTCAAAGAGTGTGCCAAGTCAGGGTGATGCAGAGAGAGGGCAGTGTGGCATCTTGGCCTTAATTGTTTTTCGTGACCTGATGTTCTTGCTGCCAAGGCCATCAGCTTAACTGCCTGCCTGCCTGCTTGCCTGCTTGTCTGTCTGTCTTTCTTCCTTTTGATTTGATTGTTTGAAAGAAAGAGACTCATATAGTCCAGGCTAGCCTCCCATGTACTATGTAGCCCAGGCTGGCCTTGAACTCCCTATCACCCTGCTTCCATCTCCCAAGAGCTGGGATCACAGGCCTGTGCTAACTAACATACCCGGGGACCCACTCATGTCTGTCTTACTTAATGTCTTACCTTCCCCCAATGCCAGACAAGTTCCAGGAGATGCTCCACTTCCCCTTTGAACCTGGGAAGATCAAAGGGAGAAAACCTAGGCTGTGAGTGCTTCAGGCATGGTCCAAGGAATTTAGGTGGCTGAGGAGGAGCCCTCACCTGCCTTCCAAGTTTTGTCCCCAGTGGCTGAAAAATGCTCCTGGCCTTTGGTGACAGCTCAGGGTAGAAAGGAATTGTGGGATCCAGTGAGCAGTTGAAACGTGTGTGCACGTGCATATACACACAGGGTACACATGTATGTGTGCTTATGTATGTGTGCATGCATTTTGGAATCCTTGTACCCCTGCTCTGCCTGAGAGCCCCTGTTGGGGTCTGGCTTTCCGTGTGGGCAGGGGCCTGTGGTCCGCAACAGAGACAAGTCACCTCCGGAAGTAGAAGCAGGCTGCAGTCCTGTGGGGAGGGCAGGTGTGGAGTGAGAGTTTAATTTCTTTCTTTCTTTCTTTTTCTTATTTTAAAATATCTATCTGTGTTTCTATCTATCGTATGTATGTATGTATGTATGTATGTATGTATGTATGTGTGGGTACATATACCATGGCACACATGTGGAGGTCAGAGGACAATTGTGGGACTTGGTTCTTTCCTCTTACCATGTGGCTCGGGGGACTGGACCCAGGTCATCAGGCACCTTTCCTTGTAGAGCCATCTCACCAGCCCCAGGGTTACATACTTGTAGACCTCTGGTATGGAGCTTAGCAGGGTCCCTCTCCTTCTCACCCAAATGCCTACTTGCCCAATAATAAACTGACTCCAGAGAGACTGCCATATCCTGGAATAGCTTTAGTGAGGGTCCTGTCTCTCTTTAGTGATCTCCGATGCGCTCCTCTGTCACGTGGACACCCACAGGCACCCTGGGCCTCTCCCTGCTGCTGGCACAGGCTCCTCTTCCTAAGAGAACAGCACTAACCTCCACTGACCTTGATCTCCACTCCCCACACCGACAGAGAGGCTTCTGCCCTGCTGTGCTGCCCAGCTCTGCCAGTCTAGAGCCAGATCTCAAATCACTGGCATCGTCTCACTGTGGTCGGCACTGGAGAGGCTGTGCTGCAGAGTTCTACAGTCTGTGACGGTGTAGAATGTATGACACACTCACCACCCTCTTCCCATTTCTCATCATCCCCTTGGAGCCCCTTGCTGCCCCTCTTGCTGCTGTGCTCTCCTGGCCTCCAGCAGAGCCCACCCTACCTGGGTGGATTGGCTGCTCGGGAGAGTATTTTAAGAGGCATTTCACCTGGGGTTGGGCTATGCCTGGCTTATTACCTATAAATATCAGCTAACGGGAAAGAACGGCCTCTGAGAGGAGAAATGGATACTTGGAAGGGAGACTACAAGCTGATTTCATTCCGAGGGAGACAAGGAATGGCCTACTTTTGTGCCTGGCTTTTCCAGTACAGTCTACAGGGCCTCTCGGTGCCATGGCACTGAGCCATCTGGGCCTGTGGCGCTGCCTCCCTGCCATGTCCCTGGGGATCTGGGTCTAGCTAAATCCCATCCAGCGTCCACTAAGACAGATGGCGCCTACAGGAGGGGGGTGACTAAGAACCTGGGCAGGGAGGGTCTGTTTCCTGGGACTTCCTGGAGGAGGCAGCCTTTTGGAAAGGCCCTGTTGCAGGAATAGCAGAGAGGAAGGGCATTCTAAGAGGAAGCAACATGTGTGAGGGTATAGGGACCTGTCTGAGAGGCCAAGGACCCTGCAGAGGAAACTGAGGCTAGTGAAAATATGTCAACCGGACGTAGTGGCATATGCCTTCAATCCCAGCACTTGGGAGGCAGAGGCAGGCAGATCACTGTGAGTTTGAGGCCAGCCTGGTCTAAACAGTGAGTCCAGGATAGCCAAGGCTACACAGAGAAACCCTGTCTCAAAAAACCAAAAAAAAAAAAAAAAATCATGCTGTGGAGACTACATGGGACCTACCTAAAAAAAAATCTAGCACAACCCCCTACCCCAGTTATAAAAAGAGGAAACTTCCTGGGGTGGGACAGGGAAGCTATGTAGTCCTTCAAGATTTATGCATTTCGTGTCACTTATAAGTTCCTCCCAGCATACTATGGTTATGACTCCTCTTCTGGTCATTTGGCTCCGCTGACATGTGTGGCCTGTTTGGTCCCCAGACCACGTCCTAAAATTATAGGCTCTTGTCAGAGAAAGGGCAGCTTGTCCAACCTTCTGTCCACCGTGACAGTCCCAGCCAGAGCAACTGACAGATGGCAAGTTGCTGATGTATGCATGCTGTCAGGCCGGGCAGCCCGCTCACTTCCGGGGCAGCCCTTTCACTAAGGGGAAGCTCTAATTGTTGAGGAGCGATTTCCTTTTGTTTAGCTAAAATCTGGCACTGTGATGCCCTTGGTTTGAAGGCTTGGCCTCTGAACACCATAAAGTCAATCCGCCTCACTTCCACATGACAGATTCCACAGTGCCGAAGACAGCACGTCCCCCTGGATTCACTCTTTCCCCGGCTAGACACTGCAGTTTCTGAAAAGCGTATCAGAAGAAGGGCGGCCTGGATGTCCTACACAACTTGTCTTCACCCTGCTCCTGTCTTGCCTTCACGTGTGACATCTAGGTAGCATGGCGTCCTCAGAGGTCTTGGAACCGAGAAGCAGCTCACTGGCTCTGCAAGCTCAGTACTGGGTGGGCCTCAGCATCCCTGGTGGCACCATCCAGATGCCAAGGTCCTGGTCCCCAAGAGTCTGGACCTCAAGTGTTGGGTTAAGTACAGGAATCTGTACTTTGTGTGTACATATGTATGTGTTCATATGTGAGGGCGCACGTACATCTGTGTGCATGCCACAGGTCAAGGGTAGGTGTCTTATTCTATTGCTGCCCACATTATTATTTTATTTTTAAATTAAATTACATCCCCCCCATCTCTGTCTCTCTGTGTGTATGTATGCAAGTGCCACAATGCATAGGTAGAGGACAGAGGATAACGTGTGGGAGGATGTTGGTTCGCCCCTACTATGTGGGTCCTGGGGATTGAACTCAGGTCATCAGACTTTGCGGCAAGCACATTTACCTGCCAAGCCATCTTGCTGGCCCAAGTCCAGCCATTATGAAACTCGATCCATGTCTTAAAGATTGGCCTTAGGTTCCTCTCTGCTTGTTGCACTGGCACCAACTCCAAGTTTGGAAGCAGAAGGTGCACAGCTTTTATGTGGTTTCCTATGCTCAGTGTCCACACTATTGAAAGCATATTATATATTTTACTACTATAATAACAAAAGCTTTATATATGTCTGTGCCCTGGATGGTTCCTCACAGGCAAGGTGAGGTTGGACATGTTCCCTATGTTGCAGCATCGACTCAAGGTCATGTCTCATAGTGAGAGAAGCAGCCAGCTGACCAACAAAAAGCACACTGCCTTTCCACAGCATAGGACTATCCCAGGCGACATTGCTGCCTAGTCATGGGCTGTATATCCCACTTGCTCTTGCATGTAGGAGGGACCCCCACAACTGATTCTCAGCAGCACAATGTGAATGGAGGTGATGCTGGAACTTCTAAGTCAAAGTGGTTAAGCAGTACACAGGAGATGCTCCCCATGAGCTCTGATAACCCTTGATGGATGTTCTACAGACAGAAGAGCCTCAAGATGGAAGGAACCTGGGTCCCTGATAAACCCCTGGGGCAGTGTGTCTCAGGAGAACCGATTGAGCATAGCATCTATATTCCCCTTCAGTTGGGTAGGAAACAAACTTCACTGTGTTAAGCCAATATCCTAAATTGGCAACTTAGGGACCGATTGCCAGCACCAATTACCCTAATTATCATATACCAGAGGCTCATTGTCCTGTTCCAAATACAGCTCCCATTCCCCTTCAGGGTCAGATTGTATATCACATGTCAATTAGGCTTCTAGTCTTAACCATTACTGAGCTAGATTTGTTGGCTGAGCCATGCTGGGCTTTGTAAGAGGCGAGAGATGCTGAGTCAGAAAGATGGCTCAATGGTTAAGGCTGCCTCCTGCCAAACCTGGTCAGCTGAAGTGGATTGCCAGGTCCCACAGAGAGAAAGGGGGGGGGGGGGGGAAAGCAGACTTTCATAAGTTGTCCTTTGATCTCCTCCATGTGTGTGTGTCCTACCCCTGATAAATAAATAATGGATAATAAAAATTTACAAATTAAAGAAGAGAGATGTAATGGCTAGGTCTAGCATGGGGGCCCCATGGCTGACTGCTCTTCTGCTTATTAGTTCTTATGCTCATTCATTCATTCATTCATTCATTCACTCATTCCTCTTTCATCCTTCCAGCCAGAGTGTGCTGGGTTTATAGGTGGGGATGGCACCATTTTCTTTTGTTCCCTCGATGGACTCAGCAGGTCAGTGAGCATTCTACTTACTTCTCTTGTGGTAAAATGACTAACAGAGTTGCATTTCTCATCGCTGTGATAGATTGCCTGTCAAAAGGAAGGCTCGTGCTGGCTCACAGTTTGAGGGGATATATGCTATCACGGTGGGAAACCATGGGGATAGCTTGGGGATGCTGGCTATACTGCATCCACAGTCACAAAGCAGAGAGAGAGAGAGAGAGAGAGAGAGAGAGAGACAGAGAGAGAGAGACAGAGAGAGACAGAGACAGAGAGAGAGAGAGAGAGAGAGAGAGAGAGAGAGAGAGAGAGAGAGAAATGTTGCTTCTCAACCCTCTTTAGCCCAGAACTCCAGACTGTGCACGGGGCTATCCATATTCAGGGTGGCTCTTTCCACCTCAGTTAGCCTAATCTGGAAATTTCTCAGGGGCATGCACAGAGATTTGTTTCCATAGCAATTCTAAATCCTATCAGGTTGGCAATGAAGGTTAACCATAACAGTGGGGAAACCCTGCCTACAGTGTGGGTGTGGCTACTGCATCTCTCAACGAACTAGTCCCAGTTTAAAACTGGGCACTGCGCTTTCACCTGCAGTTGGAAACCATATGCTGCAGACGATTTCCTCTCTGAGGAAACAGTGCATATTGAAGAGAAGCGCATGAAGAGTCAGGAAGTTTTAAGGGGAGATTCCTTAAGACTCGGGAAGTAAAACAACTCACAAGTCTCAGGAAGTCCATGAAACTAACCAGATGTACAAGGCTCCTTCCTTCCCAAGGTTATATAAGCAATAAGGATAACTGAGGTGGCTGAGATCAGATGAGCTGACTATAAATTGAGCAGTGAGTTCCAGGGTTGCTGCTTTCATGACACTCATTATGTGGTAGATGCTTGGTGATGCAGCTACCTTTGAATTTTTCATGCTCCTGTAAGTTACTTTAGTCTGTGATCAGACAGGCATCTGTTCATGTCTCCCCAAGAATAATTCCATCTAACACCGTACTAGCTACGTTAACAGAAATAATAGAAGGCCTTGGTTAAGTGGGTATGGGACACCCACAAAGGTTCTTTAGTAAAGTTCTGAGGGTGGGTAGTGTGGGAAAGGAAGGCTGTCAACTGTGGCCAATGACTAAAAATAGAGCCAGCTAAGGGTAAAGAGCCACCGTCACGGTGGCACTTGCCTTTTGGTGCTATCTAGTGCTTCTGGCAGGACCTCAGGGTGAAATGTGGCTTACCAAGCCCCAGGGCACCACATCCCAGGGCAGAATGTGTCTAGGCTGGTTTGGGACTCAGTCAACTACATAAGAACCAGTTTAGGCATGCTGGGGAAATAGCTTATTCCATAAAGTGCTTGCTGTGCAAGCCTGAGGAACCAAGTTCGAGCCTCAGCACCCATGTGGAAAAGATGGGACAATGGCTCAGTAGATAAACTGCTTGCTGTGAAAATGAAGACCTAGTTCAGCACCCATGTAAAGAAGCTGGGTGCGATGGCATGTGTCTGTAATTCCCAGTCCTAGCAGGGTGGAGACAGATAGATGTCAGGGGTTTGCTGGACAGCCAGCTTAGGCAAAATGGTGAGGTCCATGTTCAGTGAGGGACCCTTCCTTATACAATAAGATGTAGAGTGATAGAAGAAGGCAACTCTGCCACTCCCTCCTCCCTGCCCCCACTGCCAGGTGAGGCATACCTTAATCTCAGTAGCACCAGCCAGCCTAACCAAATCAATGAGCCCTGAGTCCCAGTAAGGGACTCCATCTCAATACCATCACCAAGCAAACAATTAAAAACTAGGATGACAGCCGGACATGATGGTGCACGCCTTTAATCCCAGCACTCGGGAGGCAGAGGTAGGTGGATCGCTGTGAGTTCGAGGCCAGCCTGGTCTATGAAGTGAGTCCAGGACAGCCAAGGCTGTTACACAGAGAAACTCTGTCTTGAAAAACCAACCAACCAACCAAACTAGGAAGACAACTGAGGATGAGTAATACTCAAAGTTGTCCTCTGGCCTTCACATGCACATGCACATGAACACATCAGCATAGCTGTTAGAACAGGATTGCCGTGGGGCCTCTCAAGTCAGTTGTTGTCCCTAGCCCCCAGCTGGTCTGAGAACTGACATCTTGGCAACACATTGACATCTGGATGAAGGTTTCCAGGTCCCAGATACATGCCAGACATCCCATGTGAGGTATGTACTGCAGACCCCCTCCCCCCCAGCCCCCAGGAGTCATATAGCCTAAGTCACTCAAGGTCAGATGCACACAGGTGCTGAGGGTCAGGGCTAAGATAAGCTAAGTGGGTCTCTCATACAGAAAAGCTTCAGGAGAGGGGCAGCCCCCTCCCGGACCCTTGTAGAAGGAACCTTTGCTTCTCGTTGTTGTAGCTAAGAAGCTGGTAATATTCCACTTAGTGCTGTGTGACCTTGAGCTAGCGAATTACCTCCTCCAAGTCTTGATTTTTCTTCCTTGTGAAATTCCTTGGAGGGTTATTGCAGATTAGGGCTCAGGCATGTAAAGCACAGAGTACTGCTCATTTGCACTCTGGATGAGCAGGGGTGGGTGAGTGTGTGTGTGTGTGTGTGTGTGTGTGTGTGTGTGTGTGTGTAAGTGGGGGTGTGGGGGTATTGCGATTATTGATCAGAAGTGTGTGTGTGTGTGTGTGTGTGTGTGTGTGTGTGTGTGTGTGTGTAGCTTGTGGAGGCCAGAGACAATAAGGAATTTTATTCTTCAGGAGACATCCATCTTGCTGGGTAGTGATCCCCAGGGATGTGCCCCAGAGATGTGCCCCAGGCATGTGCCCCAGAGATCTACCATGTCTACCTCCCCAGGGCTGGGATTATTAGCACACACCACCACATCCAGAATTCTACGAGTACTGAGAATCAGGTCCTTAGGCATGCATGATATGCGCGCTACTGACTGAACTGTCTCCCCAGCCCATGCTCTCAGTTCTTTATGGAGGTGGCAGGGTCCCCAGAGGCAGGAGCACAGGCGGAGAGGGTGAGGCAGTGCCTAGCAATTTGGAAGTGGCTAAGAGATACTGCCAAGCCACTGGGGGGGTGGGGCAATGGTGATGGGGGACACTGCCCTGTCCTGATGGAGCCTTGAAAGCCCAGACCAAAGAAAGGTCCAATGGGGACCAGCCTTCTAGCTCATCCGCGCCAGCAAGCTGGCCCTGTAGTGGCCGAGAGGAGGCGGGTGGAGAAGCCCAAGCTCCATGCCTGATTTCGGAGCCGCCGCTGTGCAAGTCTGGATGCGAACGAGTGGGTGTAAAGAATGTCAAGGAAGATTCGATTACAATTTTTATTTTGGAAAAACCTTCATCAAAATATGTATATCTAATTAGGACAATTACAGCACAGGAACAAAAAACTGATTAAAAATCAGACACTCCATAAATTATAAGTGTTTCCCTCCAGCTGGGGCACATCTCTGGCTGCTGAGCTGCAAGGCCAATCAATGGATCCAGGGCTCTGGGAGCAGGAGTGGGAGGAGGCAACACCCAGGACAGGATGGAGGGATGCTGAGCACACGCTGGGGGCTCTGACACTGCCTGCATGTAGCTCTCAGGCATAGAGGTTGGTTCATCTGCTTGGAGCAGGGAGACCAGCTGCAGCCTCCCAAGCAGGGATTGGCCTGGTGGGTGGGGTCTGGTGGGGTGTGGATGTGCCTCTACTTAGCAAGTGTGTGTATGTGCATGTGCGTACTTGGTGGGGCCATTGTGTCAGCTCTTGTATGTGCATACATGCCTATCAGTAGGTGAACATCTGTGCAAACATCTGTGGCACCAGAAGAGGATGAGAATGTTTGGACGTAAGCGAACTGCTCGGCTAAATCTGGAGGCTGAGCCACAGGCAGTGTGCAGAGCCCCGAGCAGGCAGTGGGCCTGGACTTTACTGCTGTGTATGGGGGCATACACGGAGGATAGAGCCTGGCACATTACTAGGCAAACTAAGCTGTTTCTAAGATAGCTTGAAATGGGGCTTGGGGACATAGTGTGGGAAGGAAAAGGCTTACTAAGCAGACATAAGGGCTTGAGTGTGGATCCTTAGCATCCACAGGCAAAGTGAAAAGGTGGGTGCAACAGCATGCGTCTGTGACCCCTCTGCTGGGTGGAGCTGACTCAGGCAAATCCCTGGGGCTCACAGGCCAGAAGTCTAGCCAAACTGGTGAGCTTTAGGGTCAGTGAGAGACCCCTAAAGATGGTCTCAAAAACTAAGATGGAAGGCAATTGAGGAAGACACTTGGTTTGATATCTGGGCTACACACACAGAGATACATATACAGACACATAGACACACATGCAAACATGCATGCATGCACCCCAAGAAAAGATGGTGGAGGGGCTGGAGACAAGTCTCAGCAGTTAGGAGCACTTGCTGATCTTACAGACAATCAGCATTCAGTCCCCAGCATCCATGTGAGGCATCTCACGACCCCCTGGTCACTCCAGTTCCAGGAGAACGAATGCCTCCGGCCTCTGTAGGCACCCACACCACTCAGGTGCACGTACTATCCCGCTCCACCATGCCCACATATATTTAAAAGAAAAGAAAAAAAAATCTCTGTGTAGGTGAGGCCATTTGGCTATTTTGCAGGCGGTGAAATTGGAATGCGGAGACTTAGACCTGTGTCTTAAGCGTGCCTAGCCAGTTAGAGACCCAGTTACAAAGGCAACGCGGCCCTTGAACTTGAGCTAAGTCTGGCCCCTCTGATCTGCAGAGCACACTGCCCCAAGAGCACGTTGCAAGGGCAGACTTAATTAGCAGGCCAAGTTGAGACACTCCTGCTTAGCTGCTTGTCAGAACGGAGAGAGGCATGGGTTGGTGGGGGCGGGGACGGGGGAGGGGTGGGAGCTGTTAACAGAACCGGACCAGAAGACACCAGGACGCCCTGAAGCGCCTGGACGCTTTTTACTGGGGCAGCTGTCTATTCTCGCTCTAAGGAAGGGCTTTGTGTCTGAGCTGGATCCCAGCTTTGACACACGAATCTCTTTTCATCCCCAGGCAATCCCCTCGGAACCCAAGCCTGGGCCTCGGTCCTTCCACTCTTCCTCCCAGCTCGAGCCAAATCCCCGCAAGTCTGCACTCTTGCGGACAGGGCTTCTGTAGCGCATCTGGTATTTGGAAGCTGGTGGTGGGGGGGGGGGTGGATTACGATGGGCTCAGAGCTTGGAAGGCCTGTTTAGAAGGGTGGGAGGGAAGGAGAAGCCTTCAACATGCCGTTGTCACCGCACTCTGCTGCCACCAGCTGGCTGTGGTGTGCCGAGAGGGGGCCCTTGGCCAGGGTGGTGCTGGGAGTCGGAGTCGGAGTCGGAAATGAGAATGCTAGGTGAACGAGGTAAACTGAGGAAAGCTCCACCCACTACACCAGTCATTCCCCCCCCCCCCAGAGGCTTGTTTGATGTGACCTCCCTGCTGGCCTCAGTTTCCTTGTCTGTAAACCAACATACCTAGAGAAACTTCCAGAAACGTTAAGCTCAGACGCTCTGACTCCCGTTTCCCATCCTTAACCATTTTCGAGGCCCTGTCTCGTCTGCATTTACTTCAGAGAAGGATCAGTGTCAGGATTGTGCTCCAGCAGGCCCCGGAAGTGGATGGGGGAATAGGAGCCGCTTTGCAAGTCGTCTGGAGGCCCCTGACAGCAGCCTACGCGTGTGCCATTTTATCTCCAGGCAGGGCTCTCCCCCTGCTGTGCTGAACTGGGAGCCCTTCCTCTAGTCCCAGCACGTGGGGGGTGTTCTCTTCTGTTCATCTGATGGTAAGAAGGCTATGAGGTGCTTTGCTGAGAAGCTGTGGGGTTCCTGGAAGGGGGGCCACTCTCCCCAGCATGTCACATCCCAGCGCCATAGAATTCTGGAGCTCAGGGGTAGAGAAGGGTGTCAGAAAAGGAACAAGAGTCAGTGTGACTCACCAAGGGGATATATAGTAAATGGCTCCAATATGGAGTCAAACAAACCTCTATGTTCTTTGTAAAAATTTTTTAATTTTTATTTTTAATTATGTATCTTTGTGTGGGGTTGTGTATATGAATGTGGTACCCCTGGAGGCCAGAAGAGGATATCAGAGGGTGTCAGTTTACTTGGAGTTGTCCAATGTGGGTGCTGAAAACACAGTGGAGAGAGAGAGAGACAGACAGAGAGAGAGAGAGAGACAGAGAGAGAGAGAGAGAGAGAGAGAGAGACAGACAGGGACAGAGAGGCATTGATTACTGAGAATAGTGTGGGATTTTGAAACCCCAAAGCCCATCTCCAGTGATGTGACACACCTCTAACAATAAGGCCACACCCCCTAATCCTTCCCAAACAGTTTCACCAACTGGGGACGAATAATTCAAATATATGAGCCTATGGGGGACATTCTTATTGAAACCACCAGAAGTAGCAAGCGATCTTAACATTGAGCCATCTCTACATTTCCTCAGACCTCTTGATTCTTAACTTCTGTCCTGAACCCTTTCTGGAAAACAAATGCGATGTTCACTTTGGGATGCAAAGTACAGGCCTTTATTCACCCTCCATTTTTAAAATAAGACTCTTTAAAATACTCGGAATCTCCCTCTCATCGCCTCCTTCACACTGATTCATCAGAGGGTGTCTGTCAGTGTGCATGCACAGCTCTGTGCTCTGAGACTTGGCTAACTGGCTATCTAGCCTTCTATTACTGCAATTACTCCCCACTACCACATGGTGTCACTGTTGGTGATTGGTCTGGTGCAACTTAATAGACGCGTCTGGTAGCAGAGCGTGCTTGGTCTAAGTCATAGTCCAGTTGAAAACACCCTGGTATACAGTTGTCCCCTGAGCATGAAAATCCCAACTAAAACGAGCTGGGACCTTGATACCCTTGGAAGGTGTTGCTTTGCTACAGCCAGGGCTAGTGAAACTTAAAGGATGACCTTGCAGGCTGCCATACTCCCACTGCCGGAACCTCCAGTGCAAAAGTATTTTAAAAAATAAGTGCATGCATTTTACTTGAACTCAATAAAGATGACCTTTAAAAAGATAGTTACAAATGACCTTTTACACCATCTCCTGGCCCATATACAAAAGACACTCAATAGAAGCTAAAGCCGCTGAAGTACTTTCTGTACTTTAAATGTCTGCTTGCCCTCACCACCTCTAAACTCCGAGACAAAATTTGGTAGGGATACCTGTAAATTTGCAAATTGGAACTCCAAGAATCTTAACTTCACACTCAGAAATATTTAATATTAATACACACCCATTTCTCCCCTTTAAAATGTTTACGTCAGGCTTTCTGGGGATTTCCTTCTATTTTTTATTTATTTATTGTATATGATGGAAGGAGCCCATGCTGAAACATGCCTCTGAAAGTCAGGGGGAAACTTAGGGAAGTTGGTTTTCTCCTTCCACCGTGTGGGTCCCGGGCTCACACTCAGGCTGTCACACTCGGCGGCAAGTCACACTGACCCCTCCTCAGATCTTTGAAGACTCTTCCCTCTTTAAGAGGGCCAGACTTCAGTTTGTGAAAGAGAATTGTAGGTTAAAATTTGAGGATAAAATTCTAGAATTTTAGCTAAATCATGTGTACAATACAGAGTTCTCATAATCTCCTCTCAGCCTCTCCTGCTATTGGTGCCTTAATCCACATTTATTACCGTTCATAGACTCGATCATGATAGACTGCAGCATGGTTTTTCTGACAGAGCTGCAGAGTTGACCCAGAGAAGACTCTGCTTGCCTGGCTTGGGCCACAGTCCACCTCTGACCCAAGTGTTCTGACAGAGAACACAGCATCATAACTATTCAATCACTTGATCACACAGAATGTCATGGTGCCACTTGGGATATATATATAATATATTTGAATGACTTACAGGCTGCGGTAAGGCTAACCCAACAATGGTTGCCTATGGATAAAGGTCTAAGAATCCAGTAGTTTGTTCAGTCCATGGTGTGGAATGTCTCTGCTGGTCTTCAGTATAGGCCAGAGTCCTGAATAAGTAGGCTCCAATGCCAGGGAAGGAACGGACGTGCCAGTGAAAGCAAGAGCAAGCAGGCAAAAGCAGAAGCTTCCTGCTTCCTTGTCTTTTATATAGAGGCTGCCTGCAGAAGGCGTGGCCCAGATTAAAGGTGGGTCTTCCCACTTCAAAGATCTGGATTAGAAGTGGGTCTCCCACTTAAAAGGATTTAATTAAGAAAAAAAAAAATGCCCTCACAGGTGTACCCAGCTATTTTAGTTAATCCTAGATGTAGTCAAGTTGACAACCAAAAATAGTCATCACACATGCCATGGGGTCTTGTCTATAAACAAGGAGGAGTGGCTGCTCAGGTATCTCACTGTGTCTGATCCACACACAGTGCCCGAGGAGACGCTGAAAGAGCCAGAAGAAGGACCAGTGTGTTTGGCAGACAGAAACACTGTCACTGTGTGCCAAGGACAGGCTAGCATGCTGCACCAGGCCTCTTCTCTTGGGTGACCTTTTGCCATCTGTCCTTGAGTGACTTGTGGGGGAAAAAAAGTGACAGTAGCCGGATGTGTGTGTGGGGTGGGGGTGGGGTGTTATTTGGTTTACAATCCCACAGTCTATTATTTGAGGGGAGTCAAGAGTGGTGTCAGGAAAGCTGTGCGACTGAGAGAGCCAATCCGGGAGAGACTGAGATGTGGCCAAACCCCCAAAATCTCATCCTGAGACGGGCAGGAGTGGGACTGCTTCCCCCTTGCTCTGGGTCTGCGTGTCCCTGCACAACCCCCTTGTAACCTCCACTTCTGCCCTCCTTGAGGTAGTCATGTAGCCTGGTAGCCAGGTCAAAGGTTAAACTTCCTCTCTCCTTATAAGGACATGTCCAGCAAGCACCTGGAATTCCTCTTTATGCAAATGAAGCATTCCCAGCACCCGGCCTCAACCAATGATGTACACGCACCCTCCCCAAACCCCTACCTACACCCCCAAGTTTTATATAGCCTTTATTTACCTCCAATAAGGAGAGCTGTTTCATTGAAACCTCTTTGAGAAGGCTGTTTCTCTCACACTCAACGCCGACTGGGATCCTGGGTAAAGCGTCTGCCCCAGCTAAGTTCATCCCTTCTAGTCCAGCCTGGTGCTCAACGGTTCCTGGACACCCCAGGGGGAAACAGACGTGGGGCAACAGTCAAGGAAGGAACTCAAACTATCAAGTCCATGGTCGAGCAGGAGGAGAATACACATGTGAATCTTTGCTTGATTGCTTGCTATTCAGCTAGCCCTCCGTGGCTCCAGACTCAGTGGGCTGGCTCAGTTATCAGTCAAGATGATCCCCTACGAACAGATCCACAAACAAACCTGAAGATGACTCTTCAGACAAGACTCCATTCCCAGGTGATGCTATGCTGTGAGAAGCTAATAGTTAAAATCTAGCATCCCAGGGGAATGTCACCACTGTGATCTGTGGTACCATGCTTGCCACAAGCTTACGGTTCGATGTTTCTTTGCGGAAGGTCACTTCTGGGTGCTGTGTGGCCTCCTCCACTGGCCATCCTGACTCAGGAGCATCTGTCAGGGCTACCTTCATGGTCACCACACTCACTCTGCTTTCTTGACTTAGTGTGACCAAAAGTCTTCCCAGGGGACTTCAATTCCAGGGCACCTCAGCGTGTGAGTATGTTCTGTGTGCATGTGTGCGTGGGTGCATGTGTGTGTGTGTGTGTGTGTGTATGTGTGTGTGCATGCTCGTGCATGAGCATGTGCATGCATGCATGCGTGCATGTGCACTGTTATAAGGTTAGGGGTCTGGGTACCTAATCTTCACCAACATGGGAGTGGCAAGGGAAGGGGTGGCCATCTGGCTATGTGTATTTTCTCCATGTCTGTAGCGTCCTGATTATTATTCTGATCCTAGACAGAGGCAGCTGCATGGTGGGGGAGGAAGCTGACCGGCAGTGGCAGCTCAACCTGGCTGCTGGGGCTGGTTAGTGACCAGATCCTGGCAGGGAGGAGGAAGAGGCCAGAGGGACAGAGAACCAACTGTGAAGGTGGGGTTGCCCACCTCCCCTCACCCCAGCTCCCTCCTTCCTGTCAATCCAGCTATGTGGTTTGTGCTGTTGCTGCTGTGGGAGCCAGGCCCTTCAGGCCCTCCTGTGGGGCAAATCCCAGAAAGGTTGGAGGGAGGGAAGGGACAAAGTCTGAGCTGAAAACCTCTGCTCTGGTCAGCTGTCTGTTCTCATACACACTTTTTATTTATTTTATTTTATTTTATTAATTTATTCATATTACATCTCAGTTGTTATCCTATCTCTTGTATCCTCCCATTCCTCCCTCTCTCCATCTTTCCCTCTTCTCCTCTTCCCCTACGACTGAGGGGGACCTCCTCTCGCTGTATACGCTCATAGGGTATCAAGTCTCTTCTTGGGAGCCTGCTGTCCTTTAAGCTCCCCACACTCCACGCAGCATCCAGGGTTGACCCTGGTAGGGAGCTCATACTGGTTCTGGGTGCGGAAGCCTGGTGAGACTCTGGGTCCTGTCCTTCTTTGGTACTGGAGATGCAACTCTGAATCTGTCAATGCGATCTTGCCCTAATTCCACCAGCCCAGTGGGAACAGCTTTCTGTTCTCATGGCTTCTGAGCGCTCCCCCATTCCCTTTGGCTTCTCCAGCCTTTCTTCACCCTACCATCCTGGGTATAAATGGCTCTTTAAAATTTTTTATTTTTTATTATTTTTTTGTCACTGCTTAGAGAAGCTCTTGCTGGTTCTTAAGGCTGTGACCCTCCATCCCATTCAGGATGTCTCTCTCTGCCACCAGCCAGCTGAGTGAACTTGAGCCCCCGGCTCTCATCAGGCACCTCCTCTTCTTCTCTGTAAAAGGAAGTGGGGCCACTTCTGGTACTCTTCTGGGCTCCCCCAGATTTCTAGAACCACCCTGGGGGATTTCTCAAGCTGTTTCCACCTCACCTCTGAAAGAGGGACAGAGCTGCTCCCTGAATGTGACCTCATGCCTTACAGAAAAATGTCCCTCCCTCCCCCGATCTGTTCCCCAGATAAGTATGGTTCCATCCAGGACTGACTGGGAGGAGGGAGCTGGCTGTCCTGAGCAGTCAGGGTCATGGCTAATTCCCAGAAAGGTCTTTCCTCTAGGAAATAAGGCAAAGAGACAGGACCGAGACGTGTTGAGGAGGGATGGGTGAAGCCTCTTTGGTCTTCTCCCCAACACACCTGCCTTCCTCACATCAGGCCCAGACAGCTGTCAGGTTGGTGAGGAGAAGCTTAGGGGGGCAGAGCCGTGGGAGGAAGCCTGGGAGAGATCAGAACAGAGCTGGGCCTTGCTTGGGGGTTGAAATGCCCAAGCTGTTAATTTGAGACTAATCAATGCTAATTTGCACATATCTGGTTGCTAGAGCCGTTATCTATTTCTTGTCAAGGCGTCCCAGGGGCTCCCAGCTCTTCCTCATGGCTGCCCACCCGGCACCTCCTCCCCCACTCAAAGGCATTGTGGGACCAGCTCGGCAGGGGGAGACAGCAGACAAGCACTCAGGAAGCCTTTGAGCCCACCCCAGCTGGCACAATGGGCTGGAAGAAATTCAGGACTCAGAAGGGGAGGAGAGAAGGGCTGGGGGGCCTGGCCAACACAGCCTGGGAGGAGGAGAATTAAGCAAAAGTGCAAATTACCCAAACCCGTGATTAACATTTCTTCCAAATCTGCATGAATATTAAAGCGGAACCCACCCTGGTCCCCACACAATGAATTCTGCATGAATCTTAAGATAAATCGTTTGGATAACTTAGCGGCAGCTGTAGTCCCCTGCCACCAGCTGCTTCCCCAAATCATTTCAAGGCAGGGAAAGGATGAGAAAAAGCGGGCATTGGTCAGGGCCAGGAGGGGGCCAGGAGGGGGGGCAGGAGGGGGGCAGGAGGGGGGCCAGGAGATGCCAATTATTTAGGCATTTTGTGCGCAGGCACCTTGGCTAGGCAGGTGTCCTGCTGAGGGTGAGGGTGGGTTTTACAAAGCCCATGGCTGTCTGTCACATGTTGTATGAACAAAGTGAGGGGTGGGCCTTACCAAGTCTGTTCCTGTTTGTCACATGCTGTAAGGACAAAGAGTCATCTGCTTTGCCCCCCAAGGACCTCTTTCTTGTGACCCTGCTCTGTTGCTCTGTCCCTCTCCCTTTTTAGAAGCAAGCCTTTTTCATTGACCCTCAGCTCTTACTTATCACCCTGAAGGGGAGGGACAGCGTTGTCCCTGCTGAGAGGCATGTGGCAGTATCTGGAGATTCTCATGGTTAGGAAGGATGCTGATGCTGTGGAGCACCCCACAGTGACACCCCCTCACCCTAAGAATAGCCCAGGCTCTGATATCAGTAGCATGGATCCTGAGAAAGCCTGGCTGGTGGGGACACAGCTCCTTTGGGGTCTCTGCTTCCCGTGAAGATCTGCTCAACTTCTCTTATGGTAGAAGCGAGTCAGTCAAGGTCTGGATGGGAGCCAGAGACAAAGTGTGGCAGCATCATTATTGCAGTTGTCATCAAGCCAGGCAAGGTCCTGCAGGCAGCAGATGGTACCCTGCCAGGGTTCCAGCTTTGTTTGGTTACTCTGTGTGTGTGTGTGTGTGTGTGTGTGTGTGTGTGTGTGTGTGTGTGTGTGTGTGCTGTATATACACACATATGCTCAGCTGTGTGCGCTTGTGCCTGCATGTACAGAGGCCAGAAGATGACATCAGGTGTCCTGTTCTGTCACTCTCCACCGTATTACTTTGAGACAAGGTCTCTCACTGAATCTGGAGCTGTGTTGGCAGCCAGTAAGCCCAGCACTGAGTCTGTCCCCATCTCTCACAGCACTGGGGTTACAGGCACATGTGGCTATGCCTGACTTTTTAATATAAAAGTTCTAGGCATCAAAACTCATGTCCTCATGTTTGTACAGCAAGTGCCCTTACACACAGAGGCATTCCTCATCCCAACCAAGGCAGCTTAATGAAGAGGGCATTAACAGATCTGTGAGTAGAATCAAGAGGTGCAAAGCAGGTGGTATAGGATCCAAGGTGCATTAACAGTGGGAGGCATCCCATCCTTAGGTCTAAAGGGACATGGGAAAGGGACGAGGTACCTAGGCCTGGAGAAAGTCAACAGGAACCATTGACACAGCCAGGAACAAAGAAGGCTCTAGTTAGTGCCCTGGACTGGCCATGCCTATAGGAGAAGGAAGAAAGAATGGTCAGAGGAAATTAGGGGACCAGTGGAGAGTGGCTGGCACAGTCATCATGGCCAGTGCTACCTTGGGAAGCCCAGGAACCACCTAGGAGAAAAGTAAATACATGGACCAGCAGTTAAAGCAAACCAGAGGGGGGAAAAATTCCCATCGCAACCATGAGAGGATTAGTACAAAAACAAAACACCTTTTGGGAAATTCTAGGCTCCCTTTTCTTGAGAGAAGGTTAAAATGTTAGTAATTCACTTGGGAGCCAATCTCAGAGAGAGCTTCAGGAAGCCAGTGGCATGCTGGGATTCAATTTACAAAAAAAAACCCCCACAGTCGAAGCCCCAATTTACAGACATGGGCCTCTTGTCTGGAGAGAATTGCATGAAGGCCAGAGCATTCAAAGAGGCAAAACCCAGCCCAGCATGTTCCAAAGGCTGGATGTGGACCAGGGGTCAGGTCCCTGGGAGATTGGGGAAGAGAAACCTACCGGCTTGGTGGCTGGAAGGTGGTGGCTGTGAGTAAAAGAGAGATTGGCAGGCGTCCGAACTTCTGGCTCTAACAGCTGGGCAGATGTTAGGGCTGCTCCTTGACATAGGCGAAATGGGATGGGATCTGGAAATTGGGTTCAGCTGGGTGCCGTTGCCTATGTTCAAATGGATGGTCATTTCTTGGGCTTGCTGGCTGTTCTGCAGCTAAGCCGGGATCCTCTCTGGTCACAGGTAAGATCAGGGCTTTTGCACAGGTATCACAGTCTGGGATACCTGACTGTGAACGGTTCTCCCAGAGGTCACTGGACCGGACCGGAGGGCTTGCCTCCTGTTTCTGGTTTTAAGCAGCATCTTAACAAGAAATAGACAAACAGGAGCGCTTTTCAGCTCAGCAGGGCGATGGGGGAGTGAATTAAAATCCCATTATAAAAACACCGCCGAGGCTGCAGGCAGCCTCGCACAGGATCATTCACAACAACCCGCACACACGCTGCCAAATGCCGTGCTGTGTGACTTGGGTCGCAGTGGTGGCTTTTGGGAGGAATTCTGATGTCAGATCAACCCAGGAACCTGTGATCTTCACCTCCCTCGGGCTTTATGAACTCTATTGAACTTCCTCTTCTCCGTGATTGGCTGGGGTCAGCCTCTGAGGGCTACATCTGAGCCTTTGACCTTGGCTCTGCCTAGCAAGGCTGTGGCGGGGAAACAGAGCTCAATGTGGGACCAGAGCAGTAAGGATGTTTGATCCTGGCTCTCACCCTGCGAGGAGGTGGCAGGCAGTGGTGGTCAGTGAGCCTCTCCAGTTTCTTCTGAGTCTCTAAGCATTTCCTGTCTCCCTTTCAGCCTTAGGGGATACTGGCTTCCCTTTCTTTCTGAGCCTTCCTTGACTGTGTTCCCCATTCCTTGGGACCCCCCACCCCCACCCCAGCCTTATTTCAGCATTGTCAGTGATTCTCCATGCTTTGGAGCATGTAAGACTTTCTACAAAGACCCTGCCACAGGGGCTGAAGCTGTCACTGAATGCGACAGCTGACGGGAAGGTGCTGAGTGCAGGGCCAGGTCCCTGGCAAGCTTGGCTGTGTGAAGCAGTGGGCAGGAGGCCCCAAAGCTTGGTGTTTTCCCATGTAATAACTAGCTCTGTAGCTGTGGGGAGCTTATTCCACAGTCTTCAGTTTTTCCCTTCATAAAATGATGGTGATGATGATGAGGATGATGAGGATGATGAGGATGATGATGACGTCGATGATGATGGTGATGGTGGTGGTGGTGATGGCAACAGTGGGGCTGGTATGGTGATGATGACGGTGGTATTGCTGGTGACGATGACGATAGCGCACAGGCCATAGAGTCAGTATGGTTTCCAATGAGCAAATTCACGCAAAACTTTAAAACGGCACAGCACAAGCCATGAGAAGTATTAGCTATTATTTTTTTATTATAGTACCAAAATGAGATTTGTTCTTTTTCTGCTCCACGGAAAAGGCCTACCCGGCAACCAACCCACCTCCTCTTTTAAATAATGTGATATGCTGTCTCCTGTGGGTAGAAGGTCCTTGAAGCCACATCTGTTTCTTGGGGGGTGGTCCAGACTGCCCAGCTCCCCGCTCCTCTCTAAGAGTATGAGTGAACACATGCAAAGCGGACTCCTTGTTCACAAGTGCTAGGTGTATCGCAGACCAGGCCCTTCTGAGCCTCGGGGGATGGTCTGGTAAACTCATGAAGACACCCATTTTTTCATGGGCCATTGAACTAGAATGAGAATGAGCCCCCAGATCTAGAGTGAACTGGTTTAGGCCAGCCTTGTGGAAGAGAAGGCAAGTACCAATGGCTGTAGAGTCATGGATATTAGAAGAGTTTTAGAGGGTTTTATGTCACCAGCTTAATTCTGCAGATACCACATGCCACCCATATCCTTTCAATGGACTGACGTTAGAAGAGTGGGCTGGGCGTGGTGGGATTTTGAGATGAGGTTTCCCGTTTCTTCAGAAGATCTATAGACTTAAATGGTCACCATGACAACCATTGCTGCCACCACCACATCACCCCATCACCCTGATCACTACCATCCCATCACTACAATCTCTTACTGCTGCCATGACCACCGCCATCACCACTACCACAACCACAATCTCCACTATACCACCCTTATCACTACTCTCCCATCACCACAGTCTCTGACTGTCACCACCACCACCCTCTCTGTAACCTCCACACTGCCACCACAATCATCACCACCATCACCACTACCGTTTTTGCCATCGTTTCAGCCTCCACCACTCCTGTAACTACCACCATCACCACCACCATCATCATTAGTGTCACTACAACTTCCAACACTGCTGCTACTACCGCTACCATTACACCCTCCACCACCTCTATCACCGCACCACCACCATCACCACCGTCATTACAGCTTCCACCACGAACACAGCTAACTACCATCTCCACCACTATGACCTCTGCTACTGCTTGCTGTCTCTCCATCATTACCATCTCTTCAACCTCCACAGCTGTCTCCAACACCATTACCACTGCCACTACAGTAGCAGCCTTTACCACTGCCACCATCATCACTACTACCATCCCCACCAGCAGCATCACTATGGCTTCCATAGCTGCTATCGCCACCGTCAATGACATCACCATCACTACCACCTCCATGACTGCCATGACCACTGCCACCATCATCACTACTACCATCCCCACCAGCAGCATCACTATGGCTTCCATAGCTGCTATCACCACCATCAATGACATCACCATCACTACCACCTCCATGACTGCCATGACCACTGCCACCATCAGCATCACTGCCACCTTCAACAGCTGCCACTGTGGCTTTATCACCACTAGCAGTATCACCACAACAACCTCTACCACTGCCATCTCAGCACCATCATCACCACTATCACTGCTACCATTACTGCCATGCTACTGCTGTTACTATAACTACAACAATTCTGTCGTCACTAGCACCACTACCACCACGGCCATTGCTACCGCCACACAACAGCCACTGCCACTCACCGCTACTCCATTGCCTTTACCATCTCAGCATTGGCAAAACAGCTCCTCCTATTTGGTGGCCATCACTTTTCCGGGCCAGAAGACGGCACATCAGGGTCCTTGACAACCTTCTTCCTTGGCTTCTTTGTTCTGTGGCAAAGAAAAGAATTCTTTCCTACTCCTCAGGATGGGAGCAAAGGGCACAGCGAGCTGCAGAAGCACGATGCAAGGAAGACCTGCCTGAATCAAGGAAGTCTTGGCTTGTCATCCTTCCTCTCTACTTCCTCACACGCCTCGCCTTGCATGACGCAAGCACAGATGCCAGAGCGAGGGGAACCTCCCTGTGGAAGCTCTCTCACCTGCTTCTGTGTCTCTCAGCAGGGAGAAGAAGGTTGGCCCCGTAAGACAGTGTTGTGAAGACGAGAAGGGGGTAACGTCAATAAGGGCTTGATCCAGTGTACATTGCACTGTAAGCGCTCATTCAGTGAAGCTCGCTTGCACTTCCTTTACCCTGCTCCCTCTCTCCCTAGTCACCTTTCCTTCAGCCCAACGAAGGAACACAGACCATTTAATGGGATTTGAGCTTGCGATGTCCAGAGCCCAAATCCAAAGCCCCAGTTGAAGTGAGACAAGTATCACTTGCCAATAATATTGTCCCTGACCCCCACATCGCAGTAACCTGGGACTCCCAAGATCCTTTTCTCTTCCATCCTCTGTATACACTATTTAGAGTTGCATAGGAAGCTGTCCTAAAACTTAGAGGCTTAAACCAGTGTACACATTGTTATCTCAGAGTGTACAGGTTAGGAATGCCAGCAGCTGAGTTATCTTCTTTGGCTCGGGAGCCTCACAGGGCTGTGGGCTGAGGCCAAAACCATTATGCAGTTTGGCTGGAGAAGACTTGCCTCCATGCTCATGTGGTGTCTGGAAGGCCTCGGGACTGTTTTTGGCTGTGGTCTACTCTCAGTTCCTTGGGACAAGAGACTTCTCTGTAGAGCAATGCATAGCAAGGCAGCTTGCTTCATTACATGGGCAAGTCAGAGGTCAAGCACTCTGTGGCTTGATCTTGAGAGTGACATCCCATCCCTTTCATCACATCTGTTAATTAGAAGGAGGTCATTGTCACTCTCATACAAAGGAAAGGATCACACAACAGCATGAAGAGCAGGCTGGAGGTGGGAGAGCACTGGGAACCACTTGGGAGTTGGCTAACTGTATACACTTTGACCTTGAGCCTTGAGGGAAGCAAACGTGCAGGTGTTGACCTTTCTCTGATGATGGAAGTTGTTAGTGCTTGCGCAGTGACTTTTAGGGTGGCATTATTCAGAAAGCTGAAGAATAGAAATAGCCCATCTGTCCACCAACTGACAGGTGACCATGAGCATGTCGGGCATCCATATTGATAATGGTCAATAGCCAAGAGAGGTATTGACAACACAATGCTAAATAAAAGAAACCAATCACAATGGACCGCAGACTGCAGGGTTCCATTCATAGAAATGTCCATAATGGACAAATCTATAGATGTAGAAAACATCTTAATGGTTTTCAGGATCTTGGGGGGCGGGGGAAGTGGGGACAATAGAGGGAGGTAGTGGGTTGAATGGGACCTCCCAATATGCAAAAGCGTCTACTCTAGCACCTATGAATAAAGAGTTGAATTTATTATTTATTTATTTACTTTTTTTTTTTTTGAGACTATCTCACTCTGGAACTCAAGCTGGCTTAGAAGTCACAGGTGGCCCAAGTTGGCCTCAGACTTATAGCAACCCTCTTGTCTCTTGTCTCAGCCTCCCAAATCTTTATGGCTATTACTAAGTTAAGGATTCCAAGATGAGGTCATTCTAGGCTTAGAGTAAACCCTAAACCTAATGACACATGTGTCTAGTATTCCTTGTAGTGTGGGGATCAAACTCAGGGCCTTGGACATTCTGCTTAATTCTCTCTCTTTCTCTCTCTCTCTCTCTCTCTCTCTCTCTCTCTCTCTCTCTCTCCCTCTCCCTCCTTTTTCTTCTCTCCACCTCTCCTTCTTTCGCTTTCTCCTCTTTCTTTCTCTCCCTTCTCTTTCTCTCACTTGCCCCATCTCTCTCCAGAACTGTCAGAGAATCAATATTTATTATTTTAAGTCCAAATCAGTGGAAATCTATAGCAGCCTCCAGGAATAGGCCCAGGATGACCCCTTAGGATGCATGGTTTCTTTGTGAGACAGTGACAGATTTCAAAGACCGACTGAGGTGATATCCCCAAAACCTCCGCGTCGTGCTCTTGAAATGGCAAATTGAAGGAGATTCTATTCTAGTGTCATCTCAAAAAAACTATTTCCAAAAAGCAGCTCAGGGACTTGTTCATGTTTCTAAAGGCAGAAGCTGCGGCAGGGCAAGGTGGGGTGTTTGACTAAACTCTAGGTGGCGCCACACAGCTAAACTGCTGCCCGTGGACAGCGGGGGCCGATGGTGGGGCATGGGTGAAGGGAGCCCCTG
Source organism: Acomys minous (assembly GCF_964271855.1). Taxonomy (NCBI): domain Eukaryota; kingdom Metazoa; phylum Chordata; class Mammalia; order Rodentia; family Muridae; genus Acomys; species Acomys minous. Next base: position 106,359,433 of record NC_140493.1, on the reverse strand, counting down.
GCTTTTCCTGTCCCCCCCTCTTTCTCATGCATATTCTTGTTGCCTCTGCTGCCAGTTAGCATTTCTTCTCACCCCTCAACTGTCTCTGATCAGCACCCCCTACCCCATTCATCACCCCCTGCATTCTCTTCCACCACCCCCTCCAGTCACTAAACCTCCAGCGGGGGTGGGGGTGGGGTTCCATTTCCACCCTCCCTCAGATGTCAGGGGAATTGAATGCATGGCAAAATATTTCCGAGGTCTAAATTACACCGACCCCGGAAGGCTGAACTTGCGGTATAATCCAGGTTATGAATTGTAAATCAGACGCCATGCAAAATACTCACAAAAAAATTCAATAAGCTGCTTTTGCTCCCAGCGCAGGAAGGCAGGGCCTGGGGAGGCAGTCAGAGGCAGGCTGTGGTTGGAGGAGAAGGAGAGGGAGTGTGTGGAAGGAGAGCAGAGGGCAGCCAGGCTGTCTTTGGTTCTGCTTGGCCAAGTCTTCTCAGGGCCAGGAGCCATTCACTTATCCAAGGGAGGAGCCGAGAGGTCTCTATGGCCTTTGCGTGGCATGCCCTTTAAGATACAACCCAGCCTTGCAAATATATATGATGTAGTTACCAGCCTGCCTGCTCTAGAGAGGCTGTGCCAGTCCTTTGAGACAGGGGCACCCCTCTTTTGAGTTGAGTCATCGTTTGTATGGTCCCATTACAGTACGGAGAAAGTAATGCCATGCGGTCATTCAAATCTTTGGTCTTTTAAAAAGTAGATGTATTCACTTTATTCTATGTGTGAGTGTTTTGCCTGAACACATGCATATACAACACGTGTGCTTAGTGCCCACAGAAATCAGAAGAGGGAGGTATTGGATCTCCCGGAACTACCATGTAAATGCTGGTACCAGGTCCTCTGCAAGAGAAAGTTCTCTTAACCACTGAGCCATCTCTCCAGCCTTGCAGCAGGGCCTTTTGATCCTTCAGAACCCATGTGGAAAAGCCAGGCACATCAGTGTGTGCCTGGAATCCTGACACCAGAAGATGCTGAGACAGGAGGATCCTTGGAGCTCATTTGCAAGTTGATCTACAGGAACTGGTAAGCTGCAGGTTCAGCGAGAGACTCTGTATCACAAAACAAGAAAGCAATAGAGAACAACACACAACAATGATGTCTGGCTCTGCCAATTAACACACACACACACACACACACACACATACACACACACACACACACAGTGTAAATTCACAAGATATATTCTGCCCAGGCTTTCTCAACAGTCCTTTGATCTTATGGTTAATGAAAATCTCTCAGTCAAAGGCTGATGGGAAGTGAAGTCACTGGAGTCCAACTTTTTCCTGCTCGTACGTGGCCACTAAATGCCTACCACATCTGTACAAAGGCCTCTGATTCATTGGAGCATCCTTGAGGGCCACCTGCTGGGCAGCACACTCTCAGTAGCTTGGACCACAGGGCTAAGAGCTGAGGCCCTTCCCCTGAGCAGGTCTGGTGGTGACAAGTTGGATTCGCCACCCCTGCCTTCCAGGTGCTCAGAAAGTCCATGACTTGATCCATATTGTGTCAGCTTTGGGGGAGCAGCCAGGGGTGGGTGGCCCTTTGTGGTGGCAGGACTGTGTGGCTGGCATGAAGGAGGGTAAAGGAGACAGACTGGAGCTGCCTCTGTTGGTACTTGCTGCAGCTTGGGCTGTGGGAGCTTGAACGTTCCTGGCCTACTCATAATCCCGATGAGGAGGGTGCGAAGCCTCCTCTTGTGCTCAGAGTCCTTCCAATTAAAAGGCAGAACTCTAGGAGTTGGGGATTTGGCTCGGTGGTAGAGCGTTTGCCTAGCAAGTGCAAGGTCCTGGGTTTGGCCCTTGGGTGGGAAAAAGACAAAATAATAAAAGGCAGAATTTCACATACCTCTAATGAGGACACCCTGGCCATTAGGGCAGTGGGAACTCCTTGTCTCTGTCATCTCTATCTCTGTTTCTCTCTCTCTCCTCTTTCACTCTCTCTCCTTCCTTGGATCCATTCTTAACCATTCATCTACCACTTGGATAAGTGAAAAACAAAGAAATGACCTTGAGCACATTTTAAAAACTCCAGGACACAGGCAGCTGGGCTCTGTACTATCTGGGGCTTCTTCGCAAGCAAGTGTAGCAGGCCAGCAACTGAGCTGGCTCCTCTTTGGTCATCACTTCCTGGGGGTTAAATCTTTGGACCACTCCCCTTTGGAAAATGGGCTAGCTTGGTGATCACAACTCCCATCTTGGTAGCTTCTGGAGCCTTCCCAGCTTGCTCATAGATTTCAATTTTATTAATTTTAATTTTACTTTTTTCTTGTGTGTGTGTGTGTGTGTGTGTGTGTGTGTGTGTGTGTGTGTGTGTGAGACAGTGCTGATGTCAGGAGTCTGGAATCTTCAGCAATCTCTCTCCACTTCCTTTGCTGAGGCTCAGTCTAGCACTTGAACCGAGGGCTCGTTTAATGAATTCAACTCATCAGCCTGCCCCGGGATCCCCTGGTTTCTGTCTTCAAGCATTGGAATTACAGGTGTGCTATCATGCCCAGCTGGCATTCACACGGCTTCTGGGGATACAGACTTCAGTCCTCATGCATGCTGATCATGTGGCAAGTGCTGTAGCCACTGGTCTGTCCTCCCTGTCCCTGCTTGTAGGCTTTGATGACAAGCTACCATGTTGGATGAACCTAAGTGAATGGAAACTGAGCCCTTCTGTGCAACAGCCTTCGAGGATATGGCCCTGTCCTTAGCCGAGACTTCAGAAAAGACCCTACCTCCTGATCTACAGCCTGTGAGAGACGCTGAGACAGAGGGCCCGATGGAGCCATGGCCAGACTTCGGAGGAGACACATCCTGTCTGAGAAGAATGGGGCTTTCTGCTGCCAGGTTTGGGGGTAACTTGTTCCCCAGTGATGGGTAATGAACACAGCAAATTATGGAAGGTTCCGCTTTTCCATCGCACATCTGCAGGAAGGTTCCAATGCAGGTGCCCGCAGGTGTGTCAGACAGTGTCAGGCACCTAGGAAGCCAGGGAGAGCAGCCTCATTACTAATTTACATCGTAGTGGTGATAATGGCTGCTCTGGGCCACAGTGTTTAGAACCCCCGTGTGGGCTCGCCTTTAATGCGCACACATTTAGGCAGCTCACACACTCTGAGCCCAGCGCTGCCCCAGGTGCATTCAGAATATCAACAAGGTCACACAGAGTTCCTTGATAATAATGTCCCCTACTTTGGTAGAGAGCTTTATGATGCACAAAACTCACTTTGGTGTTACTTACTCAACTGGCAAAGCAGGGACAGGCCTCTTTGTTTTTTTTATTTATCTGGCATGTGTCTCTGGGGAGAACAGAACCCATTTTTCCATACTTTGGGTGTTCCATCCTGGCTCTTGTCCTATGTGGACCTTGAAGATGAAAACACTTAAAAGAAAAAGCAATGTAAAGTCGTCTTGTAACATGAAAGTAGCCATTGAAAATCTATAACCCAGGAGCGTTCAGCATCTCCAACTGTGTCTAAAGCTGCCTCATTGACTCATCCCTCAATCACCCTCATCCTTTGCTCCTTCCTGCCTTAGCAACGTTCCTGATCTCTGTCTGTTTGGATCTGCTTGCTCAAGACAGTGCCTGTTAACTAGAGCCATAGAGTAGAGTAGATATATATGCATATATATACGCCTCTCTCTATATATGCATGTATAAAGCATATATGTCTTATACAAATGTGAGCACACACAACACATACTATATATACACATATTGTACATAATATATATATATATATATAGTGAGTATGTGTTGTGTGTATACACATTTGTGTGTGTGTACTCATGTGAGAACATTGAGTGTCTTCATCAACTGTTTTTCAGAGCTTGTGTGTGTGTGTGTGTGTATATGTGTGCGTGTATGTATATGTGATGTGTGTGTTTGTGATGTGTGTGTTTGTGATGTGTGTTTGTGATGTGTGTGTATGTGATGTGTGTGTATGTGTGTATGTGTGTGTATGTGATGTGTGTGTATAGTATATGCACTGTATGCATGCGTGCACATTTGTGAGCCAGAGGCTGACTTAAATCATCTTCTTCTATGGCTCTCCCACTGAACTAGAGCACAAACCTATAGCAGAATCTACAGCTAGACTGTCTTGTGGGCCAGCAAGCCTCAGGGGTCCACTGTCCCCACCATCTCCTGGGGTTACAGTTAGTAGTGTGCGTCCCGCCCTCAGCTTTTTTTTTTTCTCCATGAATGGTAAGGATTCAAACTCAGGTCCTCTTGTTACTGAGCCATTTCCCTCCCTCCTCTATCAAGACAGGGTCTCTCACTCGTAGCCTGTTGATTTGGCTAGACTGGCTGGCCAGCAAGCTTCTAGGGTCCATTTGCTTCTGCCTCCCCAGTGCTGGGGTTACGTGTATGCACCACGACGACTGACTGGCTTTATACATGAGTTCCGAGGATTGAACTCAGCTCCTCTCGCTTTCACAGCGAGCACTTTGCTTACTGAGCCATCTCCCTGAGCCCTTGAGACACATTTGACTGTTGTGGTTGATTTGTTCCTGGCGCCTAGTGGAGAGAGGCCGGGGATGCTGCTAAACATCTGGACTGGCTGCTTTTGTGTGTCAACTTGACACAACCTACAGTCATCAGAGAGAAAGGAGCCTTGGTTGGAGAAATACCTCCATGAGATCCAGCGGCGAGGCATTTTCTCAATCAGTGGGGGAAGGGCCCCGCCCATCCTGGGTAGGACCATGCCTAGGCTGGTAGTCCTGGGTTCTGTAACAAAGCAGGCTAAGCAAGCCAGGAAGCAGCATCCCTGAGCGGCCTCCACATCAGCTCCTGCCTCCAGGTTCCAGCCCTGCTTGTGCTCCTGTGCTGACTTCCTCCAATGATGGTATGATCTGGAAGTATACGCTGAATAAACCCTGTCCTCCCCAACTTGCTTTGGGTTAGGGTGGGTTTTTTTTGTTTTTGTTTGTTTGTTTGTTTTGTTTGTTGCAGCATCAGAAACCCTAACTAGGACAACACCCAATGGGGCTTCAATGTGAGCCTTGTTCGTGCTACATGGAGGAGGATCCTAGCTTTTCTCTGCCACCTACCAAAGAGGCTTGTCTCCCTTCCTGCAGCTGCTCTCTGCTGCCCCCTCCTGGCACAGCCTTCCTAGCCTTGGTAAGAGATGCGCACACCCAGGTCTGGTCCTAGAGCCTTCTAGAGTCTCCTACATGGCCACCACTGAGGCCTTCTCCAGTTCCTGCTTCCTCTGGCTTCTACTAGGCTCCAAATGGACAGCGTCGGCCATGTTTAGTATCTACTCCTGCCAGGAATCTGTCCAAGAAATATGTCCGTCAGGGTCCTGCTGCACCACACCAACCACAGCTGATGCAATTTTTCTTAATTAGTACATTTAATTATTAGTAACATTTCACTTAAGTAGAATTAATTACCCTATCAGCAGCTCTGGCCAACTCTTCCCACGTGCGCTCTTATTGCTAGTCCCATATTGAGACCAGGTGCTCCCCACCCCTCCCCCAAGCTCTCGGATGGCACTGGCTCCTGGGAATGAAATCTCCACCCCCCTACCCCCACCCCACCCCCACCCCCCCTTCTTGCACCTGCAGAGGACTCCTGCCAAAGCATTCAATCAAGCCGGAAATTATGGGTGGCTGGGGTGAGCACAGGACAAGGAGAGGGGCTGGTGCCCAAGGTGATTGGCATCTTTCTCCCCTAGGCTGAATCAACTCGGATTCATTGACAGAGGCACCTGCTTCTGGGCTGCACGGCCAGGAGCAGGTGTTCCGTCAGAGAGGAGAGAAGCAGTGGGCCAGTCTGCTTTTTTCAGCTGTCTCCTTTAAAGGTGGCCCCAGGGAGAGGACTGAGGTTTAGAAGTACCAGCCCCAGGACAGTGTGTTTGGATTTTCCTGGGGGTGGCTGCCATGGGATTTGGGCAAGCCACACCCTGGAGCCTCCTTGGAGGTCAACTTGATTGTACCTAAGTGTGCAGGAGAAAGGGGCTTCTGTATCCAGCCAGCCAGTGAGCTCTTTAAACCATTTCCCAGATGGCCAAAGAGCCTGAGCATCAGGAGAGGCTGAAGGCAGACTGCAGATGGTTGGAAGGATGCATCTCACACCTGCCTCTTGGATGACATGGGCCAGGCTGGCTGGCTGCCATCGTTTTCACCTCATCCCATCACTCAACAGGTCTTGACCTTGGCCAGGTCACTCACTCTCCCTGAGCCTTGGCTTCCTCTGCTGTAAAATGGACAGCAGCCACTTCCTTGGGCAGCCGTCAGCAGGGGTCGTGATTTTTATTGGCAGAATGATAAAGGTTCTGAGCAGCTGGGGATCAAAACAGTCTGTTTAATTTTAATTAGCCCTAACTTGCCTTACTTATTGACTGATTGGCACTCGGGACTGAAGGAGTTCCACACTCTACCACCGGCTTGAGAGACAGGACCTCACTAGTTGCTCAGGCTGGAGTTGAACTTGCACGGTACCCCCGGCCAGCTTGCAATCCTCCTGCATCAGCCCCTGAGTCAATGAGATTATGAGTATGCACTAGCCAGCCTGAAATAAGTTTATGTAACTACAAAACCTTTTCAGATCTGTAGATCCATTCCCTAGGACACACTTAGGATTCCAGGGTGATGCCTAGGGAGAGCCAGAACTCACTGTAAGCCTGCCTAGGTGCCTCTCCTTGGCCACTTTTGTAGGTTATTGATCACAAGTGGGTGAAGGTGCCCCATATTGTCTCCTCAGAATCCCTCAGCCCCTGCTTTACCCTTTGGAGGGTCAAGTCAAGAGTCCAATATGACATTCTGACAATTTCAACCGTTAGTCTCAAAACTGGCCTTTCTACTGGTGTGGACATTGAGTTCTGGGTCATCTTGAGTCCTTTGAGGAGGGGGCAACAGCGAATGCAAAATCCATGGTACTGCCCGATCAAGGCAGAAGCCATGAGGCCTCCATGATAATCCATGGTACTGTTTTTGGCAAAGGAGAAGCCATGAGGCCTCCACCATAATCTGTGATACCTACTGAGCGAAGCAAAAGCCAAGAGGAGTCTATTATTATCTACAGTAGCTGACCAAGTAAAGCAGAAGCCGGAAGGACAGTGCCCAGCCACCAACCATGTGGGACACAGAAGGTCAGTGCCCAGCCACCATCCATGGTGGGACACAGAAGGTCAGTGCCCAGCTACCAGCTGTGGTGGGGTGGGGAAGGTCAGTGCCCAGCCACCATCCATGGTGGGATACAGAGGGTCAGTGCCCAGCTACCAGCTGTGGTGGGGTGGAGAAGGTCAGTGCCCAGCCACCAGCCGTGGTGGGACACAGAGGGTCAGTGCCCAGCCACCAGCCATGGTGGGGTGCAGAAGGTCAGTACCCAGCCACCAGCCATGGTGGGACACAGAAGGTCAGTGCCCAGCCACCAGCCATGGTGGGACACAGAGGGTCAGTGCCCAGCTACCAGCTGTGGTGGGGTGGAGAAGGTCAGTGCCCAGCCACCATCCATGGTGGGACACAGAGGGTCAGTGCCCAGCCACCAGCCATGGTGGGGTGCAGAAGGTCAGTACCCAGCCACCAGCCATGGTGGGACACAGAGGGTCAGTGCCCAGCCACCAGCCGTGGTGGGGTGGAGAAGGTCAGTGCCCAGCCACCAACCGTGGTGGGACACAGAAGGTCAGTGCCCAGCCACCAGCCATGGTGGGACACAGAGGATCAGTGCCCAGCCACCAGCCGTGGTGAGGTGGAGAAGGTCAGTGCCCAGCCACCAACCGTGGTGGGACACAGAAGGTCAGTGCCCAGCCACCAGCCGTGGTGGGGGTGCAGGTGGTTCTGGCTTTAGTGTTGAAACATCAACGTTGACATTCTAATTCATATTCCAGAGTGATTCTTGGGTGATTTGCTTACCCTCAATGATTCCATCTGGAAAAATTTGCAACTCTCTCCTCACTTTCCCTCCTGTCCCTCCGGATGCTGCGTGGGAAGGGGCTTGTCTTGGGTGAAATGCTGAGAGATGACTACTTGTTGATATTTCTTTTCCCTCCATCACCCCTGCCAGCACTTCAGCTGGGGCAGGTATCGTGAGCAGGACCCAAGCCCAAATACCACAACAACGTTGACAACGAGCATTATTATGCACTGTGACAATATTTGATGAATTCATATGTGCCTAGGGGAGCAGCCTAAGTAGGTGAATAAAGTGAGAATATTTTCTATGACAATCAATATTCTTTCAGCTGAACCATCTCTGCAGATCTGACATTTTGAGTTTTCTTTTTGGCTGCATCGACTGGATTTATACCTGGGCGCAGTGAGCACACGGAAGAGGGGGATGGCAGTGTCAGCGGGCCAGGTCCAGTGGGACTGCAGCTGGGGGTAGGACCACTTTCATGAGATCCCAGCTGGGTGGGAGCTGGTGCCCCCTGTATAGTGCTCACCTGGCCCTTGCCACAAAGTGCCAGAGGCTTCACATGACTGTGTTTCTTCAAGCTAAACACAGGCTGGCAAGGCTTGGTGCCCGCTGTGGAAGACTTGGCCTGGCTCCCGGGATAGCCAGTCATTTAGCTTTGGTCAAAAGCAAAGGCCAGACAATGCATGTGAGCCTGTGTGTTGTGTGTGTATGTGTGGTGTGTATGTGTGTGTGTGTAGGGGTATGGTGTGGTGTGTTTGCATGTATATGTGTGTGGTGTGGTGTGGCGTGTGTGTACACATACATGAAGAGGCCAAAGATTGTCATGGGGTGTCTTCCTCTGTCTTTTCTGAGGAGGCTCTCACTATCTTTACTTGAGCACACACCTGGGCTTCTCCTGCCTCTGATTCCCCAACAGTGGGACTGCAGATGTGTCTACCCATGCCTGGATTTTTGCATGGGAGTTGGGGATCCGAACCCAGGTTCTCATGAAAGCGCTTTATCAATAGAGTCAGGTGACTTAAGAAGATTTCTCCAGGCCTTGGGTGAATTCTTAAGGCCCTCCCAAGGTTTAGGTGCCGCCATTGGCTTCAATGTTGGTCCTGTCATTTGTTAAGGGGTGGTAGCAGGTCAGCGACCTTGGTAATGCTCCATAACATCCTTTTTTCCCCCTGTTTACCAATCTGTAGAATGGAGCTGATAGTACCAGCCTGTATTGAGTGCAGTGGGTGCTGGACAGTCTTTTCTGGGCTTTGCATGGATCAATGTCCATAAGCCTCCTTTTGACTTGCTCTGTAATAGTTCCACCTGCAGATTAGAAACTGAGACAAGCTGTATGCCTGTAATCCCAGCACTTGGGGAGGCAGAGGCAGGCAGATCTCTGTGAGTTCGAAGCCAGCCTGGTCTACAAAGGAAGCCCAAGCCAGCCAAGGCTATACGGAGAAACACTCTCTCAAAAAACAAAAACAAAAACAAAAAACAAAAAAAAGAAAGAAAGAAAGAAAGAAAGAAAGAGCCTGCTGTGAGATTTTGTAAGATCCTGGAAAATGGGAGCTGTGGGGGTGTTGGCTTTGGTAGCTGGAGGGGATGCTAAAGTTACTTCAGGAATTCCAAGGGAGAAAGAACTTTCTAGAAACTTTTAAGGGCTCCACACCTGTAAAGGCTTAGCCTGACTGAAATTTCACTCTTGCCTTCACACCATGAATCATCTGAGCTTTCCCTTTCAGGTGCCATAGACACCTCTGGAATCTGCATTTGGTTTGCCTCCCACTCTTCTGTGACTGGATGTGCTCCTCAATTTCTTCTCCTGCTGGATGGAGCGGCAATCATGTCTTCCCCACAGGTAGATGAATATGTTTCAAGCATCTCAACCAAGCCGGGCTCAAGAACCTCCTCTCACCTCCACATGACTGGGATACTGCCTTGGCCTGAGCACACTCTCCAAGCTAACTTCTTCCTCAACCCACAAATCAATCCCCCATCAGAATATTGATTGCTATGTTCCCTCATCCACCACCCTCACCAGGCAGAGTGAGGCACCGGGGTCATCCATGCTCCCCTGCAGCCCCTCCCAGTCAAGCCCTTTACCCTTTGTTGTTTTCTGCCTCTATCCTCGAGTACCACAGACCGAGTCATCTGTGAACAGTGTTGTGTCACCATTAAGGTGCCTACACCTGGCGAGGCCATCTCACCCTTTGATAGACAGCATAATGGAGTGTTGTAGAGTAGGTTGTGCTGTTTTTCCTCCTGCCCCATAACTCCCTGAATAATGACCCAGAGACTTATTAAATATTATACAAATGCCTAGGCCATATAAATAGGCTATTCTCTGACTACCTCATGACTTCAGAATCCATTTGTACTAACTGACATTCTGCCATGTGGCTGGCTACCCGAGCTCAGGCACCATGTGTCTGTCCTCTTTACATCTTGCTGGATGAAATCCCTGTGCCTGGCTCTCTCTCAGAATCCTTTATACCTGCTGGATGTCACACCTTCCATTTCCTGCCTAAGCTATAGGCCATCAGATTTATTGACAGGTGCCACATCCATACAAGACACAAGGTATTCTCTCGACAGTGGGAGGCATTGCATGAGCCAGAAAACCTATGAAAAGGCAAAGCAAACTAGGGCCCCGTTCATGTCACTTGTGAATTAATCCATGCCTTCGATAAAATAGCATTATCCCATTTACAAGGAAGGAGTCCCCACGGCCTCTTCTCAAAGCTCTGCCTCTTACGGCTCTCAACATGCAAACCTGAGGGCTAAGTTTTCAATCCTCAGACTTTAGGGGTTGTAGTCAGACTGTAGCATTGCCTGTATAGAAATCTGAACTGAGCAAGAGTGTCACTGGGTGTCACAGAAGGAGAGCAGGGCGTGGAGAGAGCAGGCTAGCTGGCTGTGGCCTTTTAGTGCCTTTGAGCTATTTTATGACCCTGCAGGCCAGAGACACCCAATAACAAAGCAGAACATGTTAGTTCATAGACATGTGAATAAATTCTGTCCTGAGATCACATTGACTCTGATCTTCTTGAGGAAAGACCCGTTTAGTCTGTTCTCAGTCTCACTCCACTTTTCTTCATTCCTTGTAAATGGGTCTTTTCCAGATTTGTCACACTGGTTGTAACATCAGCCTGGTTCTCTCATTAATATGAACTCAAAAGAAAGCTTTAGTATGACTAAATAGCTCAGAGTCGTGATCTTAACTTGTTTTGGGAAATAAATTCTTAAATATTTCCAATGATAAGAAAGTTTTCCAAACAGACCAAAACAGAGTGTCACAGTCCAATGTGCTAGTGATAGGAGCTCCATACACCTGTCACTTTTTTTTTTAATCTATAAAATGGGAATAACAGTAGGTACCAGGCAGATGTGGTGAGAATTTCCCTGTGATGTCTGTCAGACCTCCTGCCCTGGCACAGGGATGCTCCCTGGAAGTGGTGGCTTCTGCTTCAGGAAAGATGTGATCCTGCTTGCAGTAGTCAACTTTCCCAAGCTCCCAAGAAAACGAGCTTAAAGGATGAAGGCGTGATCTGACTCTCAGTTTCCAAGGATTCAGTCATGGCTGGATGGTTCCATCACCATAGATCTGTGGTGAGGGAGGTCACCATGGAAGCCGGGACAAGGTCTGGTTGGGTAAAGCTGCTCCCCTCATGGCGGACAAGAAGGAGGGAGACAGAGAGAAAGGGGCAAGTCAGATCCTTCAAAGTTTCATCCCCCACTTGCCCCACTAATGACCCATTTCTTCCGAGTCTCACCTCCTACTAGTCATGAAATTAGAGCCCTAAGGAGCTGAGCACATCTCAACAGTGTTATCAGCTAGAATCCAGGCCGTCAACACACAAGCCTTTGATATTTAGGTCATAGTGGTTTTACGACAACAATCCTGTCCTGTTAGCTAAGGAAGGAACTTTGGAGGCAGTGAATGTGGACAGGACCAGAGCTGAGGAGAGCGGCTCTCACCTGCCTGTGCATAAAGGGCACAGGGCACATCTGACCCAGAGCGCAATGAGGGAAAAGCTGCCAGCCAGGCTGTGCCAGTATGGCAGGGTGTGTGCTGTTCCCTATGGGTGTGGCCAGAGAGCCGCCAGGTGTAGATGGATGCTTCCTGGTAGAGGTGAGCACTGACCCTCTGAGCACCCATACTGGTGCAGCTCTGTGCTGGTTCCTGGGGCACCTGTGGGGACCACACAGCCACCTGTTTAGCTTGATTCCATTCCATTGGTCTAGGGCCATGGATATGCTTATGAAACAGGATGGGCTCTGCTTGGAGGGAACCCGCATTGTGTACTAGGTACCGCTAGTGGATGGGACAGCAGCATCGTGCAGAAACTGCCTTCCACAGCAGATCCCTTCTCCATCAAACTCTCTGCCTATTTCTGCTCTCTTGAACATAGACACAGGAAGAGTAGCAATCTTTGGAGAGATTAATGAGACTTTCTCCTTGTGTTTGAGCAGTCTGGGTGGACCCTGGGTCTCTTTAGGAGTGATACCAGCCTTAGGGAGTACAGAGACCAAAGGGGGCTCTCAAGAAGTTTTCCACATCTGCAATACTATTTACAAGCATAGTAAAAGGGAGGGAAAGCCTTTCTGAGTTCCTTTAGCCTCCATTTCACAGATGAAGGTGGCTGGACTTGCCCTCCCTGGCTCAGACTGGGTTCTTGGTATCAGAGCAGAGACTTCTCTCCTGGTTCCGGGTTGTAGGGCAGGCAGGCTCTTCTTTTCTTTTCCCAAGCTGAGCCTTGCCTTGGGGGGTGGGAGGGCCTTTGATACTTGCCACTAGGTGAGGCAGTTCAAGGATGGAGGATCAGTTGCATGCTGGGAGATAGACCACATCTCACAGGCTTGGCATGCTGAGCTGAAGGAGGCCCGAGCCATTCCTGAGTCACCCACACTTTAATGTGTTGTCAATAACTGGTGCATCTGTGGAGAGAAACATTCTAGAAGGGAGACAAATGATCCTGGACCACTGGAGAGTGCGAGTGCAAAGCTCTCTAGGCCGTTGACAATAGGGAAGCCATAGATCCTAGGGTGTCCTGGGCCAAGGTTTTGATGCTTGACCAATCCAGAAAAACCCAATTGTGACAAGTGCAGGTACAAATGTGATTAAGGGCTTCAGGGGGTGGGGATCCCAAGTGTCTCAGTGTGTGCCAGCTAGTCAGCCCCGAAACCAGCCTCCTCAAGCAAGTGGGGCTGCCTGGAGTTAGCTGGAAGAGAGACAGAAAGAGCCTAGTGAGCCACTGGATTTTGTAGAGCGTGTGGGGGTTGGTTTGACTCAAACAAGACTCAGCTGCAGAAGGAAAGGCTGAAGAGAGGTGTGAAGCTCTGGGTGACTTCCTCTTTAGTGCAGCTGAATGAGTGTCCCTGCCTGTCACTCAAGACATCGGGGTTTGATTCCCCAATGAGGATAACTTTTGGTGGGGAACTTGGGAGAGAGAGGCAAGAAGATCCTTGTGATTTGGGGGCCAGTTTGGTCTATTTGGTAAGCTGCAGGCCACACTGAGACCCTGTCTCAAAACCCAGACACAGCAACCAATAAACAAAAGTGACTGGGCCTGTCAACACCCTGTCAGGGCAGGCGAAGGGGCTCGAGCCCACGTCTTCCTGGGGATTTATCTGCACATAATGATTGATGGGGGAGACGCTTTCTTGAGTGGTGTAGCCACTGGCAAGGTGTACATGCCCCTGTAAACAAACTTCCACCAATCCTACTGTAAGCAACACTAATAAAACCCATTGGGTCATAGAAAACACATGAAAATAGAGGGGGTGGTGGTGGAGAGATAGCTCAGAGTTTAAGAACACCAACTGCACAATGGTGAGGGTTGGAGTTTGGATTCTAGCATCCATGTAACAAGTTGGATGTCCAGCACACGCCTGCAACCCAGGCTCCAGGGGAGGCAGAGACAGAATTGCTAGGGTTTGCTCACTTCCCGCCTATCTGAGGGAACTCTAGCCCCAGGGTTGGAGAGAGACCTTGCCTCAAAAGATTAGGTAAGAGTGGCAGAGGACACCTGACATCGTTTTCTGGCCTCCACATACATGCACAGGCATGTGGCCTGCACACGTGTGCACACACTCCATATATTCACACGAATAGATACATATGCATATAAATAGTATTTATTTATACTGACTGGGAAAAGGAAGGAGGTTGGTGGAAGTAGGACAAAGGAGAAAAGGGGGAGAGATGAGTATGTTCAGACTACACTATGTATGTATATAAAGATGTCAGGATGAAACCAGTGTTATGTGTAATTAAGATACGCTAATAAAGGACCTAGAGATGAGTGAAATGACCTTGAAATAAATTCGACAGTTCACTGTATTCACTGAGCATCAACTATAAGAAAATGTAGTTTCAAGCTATTTGTGTTTGTGTGTCGGGTGTGTGTGTGGGGGTAGTTTTACTGTTTCTTTGCCTTTCTTTCCTTTATTTTATTTTATTTTATTTTTTTTTTTGAGTGTCAGGAAGGTTGGCTGAGGAAGCAGAGGTCATACAAATGGTTGTTTTTAATCTTTTATAGCAGCTGGCCTTGAACTCGAGCAGACAAAACTCACAAGTATTCATGTCCCGTTGCAGCTGAGACACCAACAGAGCCATCACCAAATATCATTTTCTCTGTGTCTTAGTGAGAAAGGGGGGAAAAAACCCAACAAGCAGCAGAGAGTGATTTCATGGTTTCTCTAATAGGATAAAGGAAGGAGAGGGGAAAAACAGTCTGAGCCCACGCTTGTGAGATGCTTTCTCAGGATCTCAGCTCAAAGCAACGCGAATGGCAAAGCCAAGTTCCATAACGATGAAGAACAGCCAGTCTGGGATTCTGCAAAATAGGGGGTGGGCGTCCCCAGGGAGGCCCAGAGGGAAGAGGCAGGAAGGGTCTCAGGAGATCCACCACTGTTCTGAGGTGGTGGACACTGACTGAAAAAAGGCTGCAGCATGTACTGGCCTCCGAGGCACAGAGCAGCTGGAGCTGTGACAGGTGTCAATCACAGCGACAGCCTCCAGGTTCCAGCTGCCGAAAGGCTTTGCAGCCTCCCTACAGCCCTGACTGCATTTGGCCTTGGAATGGTAGGTAGGAGGTGGTGGGGGTAGGAAAGTGGAGGAGGAGGAGGAAGACAATGGTGGTGAGGATGAGAAGGAGAAGAGGAAGAGAAGAGAGGGGGAGGGAGAAGGTGAGAAAGAGAGGATGAAGGAGGAGAAGTGAGAGGAAGGGAGGGGAGGACAGGGAGGATGAGTTTGTGTCTGAGGGCATTTCCAGAGAGGAGTAACTGAGGGGGAAAGGCCCACCCCGAATGTGGCTGGCACTGTCCCTTGGGCTGGAGGCAAGAGGAGAAAGCCTCTAGTGAGAGCATCCTCTCTGCTTCCTGCACTATGATGTGAGCGGCTCTGCTTTGCTGTGATTCCTCACTGTAACGCCCTGAGCCCTCTGAAGTCATGTGGCCAAACGGAATCTTCTTCCTGTGTCCATCGGACAGTTTGTCACAGGGACTGGAGGCTCCTCATCGCAGCTTGGCATCACGAGCTCTTAACAGTTCCTCAGGACATTCTTGTGTGCTGGCTGAGTCTCTGGCCTGCAGCCTACAGCTGGATCTGGCCCTCAAACATCATCCATGCAGCTGCATGGGGCCTTTGGACCCACCTGCAGCCTGTATCCCAAGCCAGACAACAAAGCTGCTCCCGATATCCTGGCCTGCCTCTCTCCAGGGATCCCAGGCTGGCTGTCCCAGGAGCAGCCTAGGACAACCTAGCACAGCCTCCCTGTAACTTGGGTCACCTAGAAGCCTGTGCATAGTCATAGAGGGCTTGCTTACTGGAGTATAGGGGGACCGGGGGGTACTGGGCTTGGGAAGCAGCTCTTGTATCTGTCCCTTCCCGGGGAGGATCTCCTTTCTGGGATGTCTCTGCCTAGGTCCCTCCACGCTGGGGTATGTGGTATGGGTGTGGAGGTTGTGTGTGATCTTTCTAGGCTTACTTCCTCACCTGTGAAGTGCAGCTAATGGCTGCATCTGCCTCATCCGAAGGAGCTTAAACACAGAGCTCAGAGCATAGCCCCGGTGCCTGGAGACAGAGCTCATAGGCTTTGCTTGGGCTCCAGGGTGAGCCCGTTCTTAGGGTACATGAAGAACAGGGCTGTCTAGGCTGCATGGAGCTCAGGAGACCTGACGACCATCCAAGGCCAGGCTGGGCAGGCTGGCCACTGCTGTATTAGTTACTTTAGGTTTCGTTGTGAACGATCAACTCAGAAAAAGAGGGATTTGTTTGGGTTCAGAGTTTGAGAGGATAGAGTTCGTCACTGTGGAAGGGTGAGGGAGCCATGGCGGTGGGTGGCTCCACAGGTGCGGGAAGTGTGTGACAGCTCCTTGTGACATGACGCTGAGCAGGAAGCACAGAGGCTGTGCCAGGGGCCCTCCCTCTTCTAGCCCATAGGCTGCCAGCTAGGCTTCAAGTCCCAAAAGTTTCCACTGCTGGGGACCAAGAGTTCAACACATGAGCTGGTGGGGGGACATTTCACATTCATCATACTGCTGGATGCAGGTGTGAAAAGGGAGAGAGAAGGGAGGGAGGGAGGGAGGGAGGGCTGGACAGAGGGAGGGAGGGAGGGAGGGAGGGAGGGCTGGATGGAGGGAGGGAGGGAGGAAGGGAGGGAGAGAGGGCTGGACAGAGAGAGGGAGGGAGGGAGGGAGGGAGGGAGGGCTGGATGGAAGGAGGGAGGGAAGAAGGGAGGAAGGGAGGGAGGGAGGGAGGGAGGGAGGGAGGGAGAGGGAAATCTAGAGAGGCTAGTCAAGCTTTAGTCTTTTTGAGCCTGCTTGGCCCATAGTCTGCTTAGAAGTAAGTGACCCTCAAGGGTCAGATGCCCTGCAGGCTGGCCAGTGCACATGGGGAGGAGAAGGCATGGGCTCGCTTGCTCCTCCCACCTCCTCAAAGCCAAGGCTTGATTGCCACGAGCAAAATCCAGCACGGAGTGGAGTGGACCTTGCACTTCGGGAGGAGAAAGAGTTGGAAACGGTGATGCTTTTTGCCTCATTTCCTTTTTCTGCTGTCATATCAAAGCTATTTTGTTGGTATATATTCAAAGAGTGTTTTTTAATCTCCAAAACGATAGCTTCTCTAAATGTTCCTGTCGTTGTAAATTACATTGTGATTCCCAAGCCAATTTTTTCTTTCTTTCTTTCTTTTTTTCTTTTTTTTTAAGAGTCAATTAAAAAAATTCCCTCGAGGGACCTCAGCTATGACGTTCCATCAGCATACCCTGTATTTCTGTGGCTAAACCGAGCCCTGTTTCTCTTTTTCCTCTCCAAATGTCCTTTGCTATAACCTGAAGGCCCCCATCTGCCTCGTTTCCCTCTTTAGGTGTTGTGGAGGACTAGAACGCTGCCACTGCTGCAGTCGTTAGCAGGCAGTGTCCTTGATCTGCTCAGCCTTGCCTGCCAGGAGCACCCTGAATCCCACAGATCCCCTGCACCATCAGAGCCCAGGTCTCTGGCCGTTGAGTGCGGCTCTGGATTCAGTGCGGTTCGCCCTTCCGACCTGTTGACTGTGCTAATTGCCTTGTAGCTCTCGCCACATCTCCCAGCCTCCTCAGCTAATGAGTCATCCTTGCACGGCCATTTGTTTGTGCTGGTTTCAGGCAGACTAATGCTTTTAATGGCATATAATCATTTTTCAGAAGTCATTTGATGCCCCTAATCATCTCAGTAATATGCCACGATGGGACGCATAATGACATTTGGAACAGGACAAATGGCAGTGTGAGTCGTGCCTTTCCCCACCTCCAATCTATATTTTACCATGCGCTCTCACCTGCTAATGCCATCAAGAGGCCCTGATAAACAACCATCTTAAGGCGTTCCCTCCCTTTGAGGTTTTTCCTGGGCAGTGGGGGTACCAGGTAAAAGTCCACCCTGCTGGCACCTCACCTGGGTAGGCAGGAGTTGAAAGATAGCTGCCTCCTCCTCCCTTGCAAATGCCGGTCTGGGACTCCTTTCATGCAGGGAGGGTGCAGGGGTCCAAGAAGAAGAAGAAGAAGAAGAAGAAGAAGAAGAAGAAGAAGAAGAAGAAGAAGAAGAAGAAGAAGAAGAAGATGAGAAAGGAGGAGAGGTGGGAAGGGAGCCAGAAAATGAATGTGTAAGAGGTTTGCAGCTGATCCCCGACTGCTGAAAGTTCCAAGAAGTGGGGTTTTTGACTGAGAGCTAGGAGTGGGCTTGAAGGTCAGAATTCAGGGACAGGGGGCGACTTGTCAAGAAGCGGGTCAGAGTCCCACTACGGTGCTTCTAAGACACGCAGCTGTGGGCTCGGGGGAGCCTTCTGTCCTGAGCCTCCACAGACTCAGCTGCCGCACCTCACTAACCTGGGACACTCGAGCTCTTGGAATTGCTCCTAAGTCGCTGCTTGGTGTGTCTATCTCAAGCCGGTGTGGGTCTGTTCAACTGCTAAGCAAACACAGCCAAGGGCCCCAGGTTGTCTGAGGCAGCTACCTCCTCGCTGAGTTTACTGTTCCTTATTCCAAATCTTAAGTCACCGGTGGGTGTAAATGAAGTGACATTTTACCTTAATGCTCCTTGGAGAATGAATGCTAATAGAACACAGCAAGTTAAATAACTAGTAATGACAGGGGACAGCTGGACACTGCTTTGGGAGGCCAGGAGACAGGCAGTGGACCGGACCCATGATAGCTGCCTTGCCATGGACGGCAGATCCTGCAAAGGGCCTGTTTTCATTCTCAAGGTTCCATTTATTTTTTATTTTTTAGGGGAAGGACTAAGTTCTTGCAGTTTTCTCCTCCCCTGCACTTTCTCTTGGGTCTTCTCAGGGGACGCCAGCATCCTCCACCCCATAGATGAGTGCCCCTCCCCCCTCCCCCATCCTTTAACCCATCCATAGTGCAGGGTACAAAGCCCAGGACCACAAGAGCTGCTAAGAACCCAGAGTGGGTAGACAGAGACCAAGGAGATAAGACAGAGGGGTGGCTGCAGGCATCCAAGGGTCATGAAGCATACAGCTTTGGGCAATGAACCGCCCTGAAGATCGGTGTGTTCATTTGTAAAAGGCTATTAACGACACCTTTTGTGTGTGTGTGTGTGTGTGTGTGTGTGTGTGTGTGTGTGTGTGTGATCACTGTGAAGATTAAATAAAATAACTCACATGAAGTGCTGAACACAAAGCAAGCCCTCATGCAACATTGATTATTGACATTGCTGCCCTGGACAGTGCAGATCCCTGCTGGACTTAAGAGTGTCCCTTGGCAGGGAACAGGAAGTGGAGAGTGGTGAGGAACTGCAGGCTAAGGCAGGAGTGTCTGGTGGGGGTGCTAGTGGAATTCTTCCCCAACTGGGCTCTGCACTCCAGGCCACACTCACTCCCCGCTGCTGTTCCATCAGCACCACACATAGATGTGGCCAAAACCCATCAGTTAGTGGATGGCAAAAGCCCCCCAGCGTCCTTTGCCGCTGTTTAATAATTTAGTGTAAGCTGCTGGGTGAGGGCTGACCGGAGTGCTGACATCCATTTTAATAAAGTCCTTTCCACTCCTCCTCAAGCTCAGGGTGAGGGACTGTGGGCTGCAGCCCCTGCGGAGCCCAGCCCCCACCCCCCTTCTCATGGTGGGAATGGGATGTCGGGGTGCAGAAAGCCATGAATACAGATGTGAGCCTGATGTAGGCAGAGCCTTTCAAACATGCAGCCAGATCAGTCCTGAGGCCCAGGCAGGAGCAAACTCTGAGTGAAGTCTCCAAGACAGTAGACATCTCCAGGCCATCAAGAGCAAGATAAGGCCATTCCTGGCTTCCAGATCCTTGGCATGCCTGAACCTACAGAGGGCTCCTTTCTGAACCAGAGCAGCAGTGGGGACTTTTTAAATTAGTGGTTATGGTATGTTTGGCATTAGGGCAAAGGTCCACAGTGACCCCTCGGGCCAGGGTTTGCTAGTTCAAATGAGAATGTCCCCCTCAACAGGCTCATGTATTTGAACACTTATCCCCAGTTTGTGGTGCTCTTTGAGGGAAATTAGGGAACTTTCAGGAAGTGAAGTCTTGCTGGAGGAAGTATTTCACTAGAGGATGGGCTTTGAGAGAGATTTTTTTGTTTTTGTTTTTGTTTGTTTGTTTGTTTTTGGTTTGTTTTTTCGAGACTGGGTTTCTCTGTGTAGCCTTGGCTGTCCTGGTCTCACTTTGTAGACCAGGCTGGCCTCGAACTCACATCGTTCCTCCAGCCTCTGCCTCCCGAGTGCTGGGATTAAAGGTGTGCGCCACCACGCCCGGCTCTGTTTTCTTTGATATGCTTCCTGTGTGGATGAAAATGTGTCCAGCCAGCTTCCCGCACCTGTTGCCATGCCACACCTGCTCCACTCTGATGGATTTTATCCCTATGGAGCTGTTAGGCAAAATAACCATTTCTTCCTTAACTTGCTTTTGGCCATGGTATTTTATCACAGCAACGGAAAGGTAACAAATCCCTGAGGTTGCAGGGAAAGAAACGAGTCTCCAGGAAGAATATAGGCTTGGATTTCCTGAATTCCTGTTCCAGTCTCACACTGTAGGGGTGAGAATGCCTTTTCTTACCAAACAAACAAACAACAACAAATACCTATTGTCCTGGCTAGTTTTATGTCAAGATAGCATAAGCTAGACTTACCTAAAAGGAGAGAATTTCAATTGAGAAAATGCCTCCATAGGATCCAGCTGTAATTCATTTCTCTTAATTAGTGATTGTTGGGGAAGGGGTCAGCTCATTGTGGGTGGAGCCACCCCTGGTTAATAGCCTTGACTTCTATAAGAAAGCAGGCTGAGCAACCCATGAGGAGAAAGCCAGTAAGCAGCACCCCTCCATGGCCTCTGCATCAGCTCCTGCCTCCAGGTTCCTGCCCTGCGTGAGTTCCTGCCCTCGCTGCGTTTGATGGAATGGTGAGTGAAATAAACTCTTTCCTCCCCACTTTGGTTTTGGTCATGGTGTTTCATCATAGCAACGCTAAGACTAAGGATTTTTCTTCCCTTCTCTTCCTCTTCCCCTTTTCTCCTTTCTTTCCGTATGCGTTGCTCAAAGGTTTCTTATCCACACAGGTATTTTGCTAGCAGTAGAGAGAAACAAATGTCCGTAGCATTCAGGAAAGCTGGGTAGAGGGATGTCTTTGGGACTCCAGTGAGAGAAAGATCCAAGTCCTCCTCATCCTCACAGGATTCCCTTCTTCTGGTTCAGGGCAAGGAAACCAAGCCCATCCGCAGGCAGAGCCTCGTGACTGCACACAGCTGTGGTCTGGAGACTCTAAATCCTCCAGACCATGGTATGTATCACTCATGGTTTGAGACTTACCTATAGTCATGCCTGATAAGGAGAGGCTGTGAATGGCTGACGTCCTATCTGGGGATGGCAGGATTTGATCTCTCCTTCACTTAACCACTCTGTTTCCCACTCTGCTTTGTGGTCCAAGAACAAATAATGAAAAAAAAAAAAAAAAAAAGAACAAATAATGGAGACATTGAAGGCAAAGGGAACTATTTTACCTCTACGGCCCTGACCCCAGGTTTATCAGTGAACCCCGTAATTTTTGTTGTTTCTATAGCACATAGGTGCTGGGAGAACACAGCTCTTGTAGCCTCCTGGGCCACACTCCACAGGTTTAAAAATTTTTTTAATTTAAAAATTATTTTTAATAATTTCTCTGAAATTTTTATACAATGTATTATGAACATATTCATCCCCCAACTCCTCCCACACTCACTCCCAACATCGCGTCCTCTTTTATAAACAGCCCGTTAACTCCAATTTGTACTGTCCATATACTCTGGGTGTGGGGGCCACGTTGACTGAAGTGTGGTGGATTTACCAGGAGCCACATCCCTTAAAGAAAAATGATCCTCCCTCATAAGGGGTCAACTGTCCATAGCTCCCCAGTTAAGGGTAAGAGCTCATGAACCCCTTCCTGCCCCATGCTAGACTGTCGGCTGGCTTGGTTTTGTGCGAGTCTTGTGCAGGCAGCCACAGCTCCTGTGGGTTCATGTGTACAGCTTCCTGTCAGGATCAGAAGACACTGTTTTTCTCTGGTTCTCCTCAACTTCTGGATCTTACAGCCTGTCCACCCCATCTTCTGTGGACATTATATCTTAATTAGAAGAAATCAGAGGGGGAGGTTTGTGACTCTAGGAAGAGTGAAAAATCCCAGTGTCTCTCTGGCTTGTGGAAGACTCTTGGCTACTATGCCCTGACCTCAGCCATCACCTTAGTTTAGAAGGCTACAGCAGCTTTGGCATCTCCTGAGGATAGTGAGGAGTCCAGGACATGGCTAGTCTGGGATGGATGCTTCCCTGGGGACTGATCTCCAAAGTATAACATCTACACCTCTGTGCCTGAGTGCTGGCTAATGGAGCTTTGTGATTCATGCCCTGGAAATAACTCACGGTCACAGGACCAAAGCCAGGGAGGTAGGAGGTGGGAGTGGATGACGGTGGATGGTGGACTCTGGGATCATACTAGAAGGCTGGCCTGATGGATGGCTTCAGTCAAATGGCAAAAGCAAGGGCATCAAATTGTCTCCTGTGATAGGTCAGTTCCTGCAGGCAGCAAAGGTCCAGTTAGCACCTCTGTCATTAAGCAATATAGACACAGGTAATTTGCTTCACTCTCAGATGCAAAGTTAAATGACTCATCATTATCTTATTAATGAAATCAAGGCTTGAAAATGAAGCTCGCCTGGCATTCTGCCTCTGCAGCAGTTTTTAGAAGGGTCAGACGGTCACGGCCCCTGTGGCTTCCTACTTCCTTGACACTTTCCCCTCCCATCCCCGGAGCTTCCATGATTGCTACAGGCATCCCTGGACCACTGGTGTTCTGAGCCTGGGGACAGAAACTCAGTGTCCCCTCAGATCACAAGAGGACAAGCCGTATTTAGTGGCTATCTCTTGTGGATACAGTTTGCCGTGCTCTCTGGGTTCTCTCTCACTCTGGTCTAATTGTTCTTTTGACCCTAGAGCTGACTCATCATTATCTTATTAATATTGGGGTTCAGGAAAGATGTGTGTCCATCTGCAAGTCCAGGGAATAGCCACTTAACTTTTTTTTTTCTGGCTGCACGTACACCTGCATGCCAGAAGAGGGCACCAGATCTCATTATAGATGGGTGTGAGCCACCATGTGGTTGCTGAGACTTGAACTCAGGACCTTTGGAAGAGCAGCCAGTGCTCTTAACCTCTGAGCCATCTCTCCAGTTCGTGACTTCACTTCTTTGTCCTCAAGAACCTAGAGTATTCTGGGGGTGCAAGGCTTTTGACAGCCCCTTTGTGGTTTTCAGGGTTCCATTTTCATCCAAGATGGTGGTGATCTGCCCACGAACCCTCCTTCCCGGCCATGTCCCTAGACATCAAAGGCAATCCCCCTGCCCTGTCTCTTCCATTTTCTTTTGGTGCCGGGGAATCACCTGATTGTGGATGTGATATGACCAGCGACTTCCTAGAGAGATTTCCAGCTCTTCACTCGAGCTGGCACAGATGAGGAATGACTAGACCAGTGTTTCCTGACTAGCCCCCTCCCCCCGCCCTCCAGCACATTCTCTGCCCTCAGCGCTAACAGCAGAGTCCTCCCCTAGGCAAAGGAGGGGAGATTGCACACAGGAGTCAGCTTCACCCTTCTGGAGTTCAAAAGCCAGTGGGGGAAAAAGTTCATATTTAGACAAGCTGAGTCTCCCTCATCCAAAAATGCCTGGGGACAGGGTGTTTTGTACTTAAAAAAAAAATCAGAGTATTGGTATTTGCATAATGAGATATCTTGGGGATGATACCCCCCATGAAATTTATTTATGTTTCCTATAAATCTTATGTATATAAACCCAAAGGTAGTTTTATACAATATGCTTAGTGATTTTGTGCATGAAGTAAAGTTTCGTGGTGCGGAATTTTCCACTTGTGCAGTCACGAAGGTGCTCGAAAAGTTCTTGGTTTTGGAGCATTTGGGATGCTGCGTTTTCGTTTTCAGGATGCTTAGCTTCCTTTACATAAAGACCTCCACATTTCTACAAGCCAGCGTTCCCAAGAAACCAGCCACACAGAAGCCCCCAGTGTGGCTGTGGTTAGATGTTCTGTGGTAGATGTGGCTGTGAAATGTCCCCTCATAACCACATACCAGAGACGTAGCTGCCAGCTAATAGGCCTTTGGAGGCAGCGACAGGATCCCTGACCTCAGCACAGTGCGATGGAAATGAGGAAACATAAGAGGCAGTTGGAGGAAGTGGGTCACGGGGATGTCAGGGTGATGTCCTGGATATTGGGTCGAGTGGTGATCGACTTGACCCTCTGAACCCAGGAGCCTAAATCAACCCTTGGTACTGGTGAGATGGCTGGTGGGGAAAGTGAATGCTGCCACTCTATGACCTGACTTGATGCCTGGGGCTTATGTGGTGGAAAGAGAGATCCAGCTCTCCCAAGTTGTCCTGTAACCCCCACATGTGTGCAGTGGCACACCGCAGCTGCAAAAAATCAAAATGGCAATGCTTCCTCCTCTGAGTCTATATGGGAGTTTTGTGTTGGATTTTGTGGTTTTGTGTGTGTGTTTGTGTATGTGTGTGTGTTTGTGTATGTGTGTGTTTGTGTGTGTATGTGGTGTGTGGTGTGTGGTGTGTGGTGTGTGTGTTTGTGTGTGTGTGTTGCAGTGATAACATTAATAACTAATATAGCCTGAAAATGTTTCCCATATCAAGGATTTTCTCCTTTCATGGGAGTGTGCCTGTGTTTAGTCACTTTGAATTAAAATTCTGTGATGCGACTGCCCTGTGCTTATTGTGCTTAGTTTACTGGCTACACACAACACACACAACACACACACACACACACACACACACAATAGGCTCTTGATATATAATCATGACTAGCCTCCAATTCACACAATTTTTTTATATTTGTGTGTGTGTGTGTGTGTGTGTGTGTGTGTGTGTGTGTGTGTAGGTCAAAGGTCAGTAGGAGGACGTGATTCAATTCTCCATGGATGGAACTCAGGTGGCCAGGCATGGAAGTGAGCACTTTAGTCCACTGAGAAATCCTGATGGTCTCCTAGCCTCAGGCTCTTTTTCTTTTTGAGACAGGGTCTCATTTTGTAGCTTGGCTGTCCTGGAACTCACTATGTTGATCAGGCTGGCTTTGAACTCACAGAGATCCACCTGCCTCTGCTTCCCAAGTGCTGGAACTGAGGGCATGCACCACCACACCTGACTTTGCTTCAAACTCCTCCATCCTCAGCCTCCTGCTGGGACCACGAGGGCATGACTTTTAAAACAGAACAAGCCAGGCGTGGTGGCGCACGCCTTTAGTCCCAGCACTTGGGAGGCAGAGGCAGGTGGATCACTGTGAGTTCGAGGCCAACCTGGTCTACAAAGTGAGTCCAGGACAGCCAAGGCTACACAGAGAGACCCTGTCTCGAAAAACAAAAACAAAAACAAACAAACAAACAAACAAACAAACAAAAAACTGAACAAAACGTCTCCCCTATCCTATTCACTTTATAGATTTGAAAGATTAAAAACAAACAAAACAAGATACAGGGTGCCTGGAACAAAGAGTATTATATATTCCACTCTGTTTTATGGCAAGAGCCGTGGACTCCTTTCCCTCTCTGGATGATAAAAATCCTAGGGGACTTGCTTCCACGCTCAGAGGGCCCTTCCTTTCACACCACACTCTCTTTAGCCTCACCAATGAGGATGGGCCTGAAGACAGGTGCTACCTGCCATACCAGATGGGAGGTGTGGGCACCGTGAAGCTACCGTGGACCTCTGGGATGCCCCTGGCATCTGGCTCAGTTGCTCATGGCTACTGACATGCATTGCAAACTCTTCTTGCCCAGGCCTCTGTCAAGCTCACCATCACTCCCATATTCCCGGGACTGAGGCCAGCCAGGCCAGCCCACTGTTCTTGGACAGGTGTGGAGCACTTAACAATGTTTCCTTGGCCTGAAGAGCTGCTCCCTGGGTCTCAGGGAGCCAAGCTTTCCTGGCTACTGTTTCCTTCTGTTCGCTCCTGCTCTTGAAGATTGCTTTGGTTCCGATAAGCTACGCCTGATTTGGAAGGTAAAAAGCAAGAAACAAATCTTAGGGAACCAGAACATTTATTTTCACACTGCTACACCAGAGTCCTGAGGGTTCTTTCTCACCGCTCTTCGGGGGTTGGAGTGTGTGGGGTTTGTGATGGGGGTGGGCAGGGCTTCCCCCAGACTCCCATGGATTTTACTTAGTTTCTTTCAGGCCCTTTTGGGTGGAAGTGCAGAGGTCTCCAAGGTCAGCCTCACAGGACAGTACTGTATCTGACACATGACAAGAGAGGACGGACTGTGCTTTGAGTGGCTCTGAGGAAGGGAAGGGAAGCAGATGGTAAGAGGAGAAACTGGAGAAAAGGAAGAAAGAGAGTAAATGAATGTAAAAGCAAAAAGGAGGAGAAGGGGGGGGGAAAGGGAAAAGACAGGAAGGGAAAGGACAGGGAGGAGGGGATGGAGAGACTTAAGGCTTGCTCTGCCTGCTTCCGTGCACACACCTTGAAGAAGGAAGCTCTGCCTCCACTTGTAGATGATGACACAGAAACTGAGAGAGGTTAGGGACTCCCCCAAGGTCCAACAGCTTGTCACAGGAGATGCTGGTATGCTCAGGGATATCTGTATTAACTGTGATGTCCTAGAAATGCAGGCAGGCAGGATAAACAGTGGTCCAAGCAAGAAACAGTCAAGACAGCCTTGGATTCCCACTGTGCTTTACTCTGCTCAGTTGCAACTGACCTCAGTTTCCCCTGTGCAGGTCCGGTCTGGCTAGGATATGGATATTACATGATACATCACTCCTAGCCTTGGAGATCGAGCTGAGGTGCAGCTACAGGGCTGGTTATGTGCATAGGATGGTGCTGCCCGGGACCCCACTGAACTTGACTGCTCTGGGAGCTAGGTAGCAGTCATTGGGTTGTCTGCAGGGCTGGACTGTGCAGCTGCCCCTATGCACAGGTTTTCCCTTTTCTTTCTTAAATCCCTCACTCCATGTTCCTCCTCCCTTCTGCTTTCCTTTGTAAAAGCTGGGCTGCTCCCACAGTAGAGGTAATATCTCAGTCAGAGTCCAAGACTGGGCATCTAGAGACAATAGTTCATAAAGGTTCCTCTTCCCTCTCCCACCTCACAAGGAAAATGGAGACCTACAAGTCTCAGGAGACTCTACTCCCCGTGGGTAGTGAGCTAGCAAGTCACATGACAGGTATCACCGGGTAGACTCAGTCCAGCTCCAGGTTTCTGTCCCGTTGTGGCACTTGTGAGTGATCTCTGTGATGCTACCCCTTCTCCGTGGAGAAGCTGGTGATCAGCCAGCTGTGCTGTCCCCCAGTTTTCTCATGCTGCCTGAGAGAGGTATTCTACTTACTGCAAAGATCAGGGCCTCAGGGCCTGGAGAGCAGGCAGGCTGGGTGGGAGGAGATGATTTGGGGTGGCTTTGGAGAGCAGGCAGAAGGAAGCACAAGGAATAGTAGCTCACGGACAGCAAGAGTCCTGTTGGGACTTACATAGACTGTCCTACTCCGTGTGTGTGTGTGTGTGTGTGTGTGTGTGTGTGTGTGTGTGTGTGTGTACCACACATGTATGGAGGCCAGGGAACAACCTCGAGTGTATTAGTTTGATCTCTATAGCTGTGATCAAACACCATAACCAAAGCAACTTCTAGAAGGAAAAGTTTATTTTGGCTTATGGTTCCTGAGGATGAGTCCATAACTGACCAGGAAACATGGCAGCTCATGTTTTAAGGGTAACAGCTCCCGGCCAGGAAGTCAGTGTAGCAGAAGTTCGAAGTAGATGGCCATCTTGTGTCCACAGCTCTCTCCCAGTCCAGAAAACAGGTGCCCCCTTCCTTTAGGGTGAGTCTTCTTGCCTCGATTAACCCATTCAGGACAGTTCCTGGAAGGCATGGCCAGAGGCTAGCCTCGTCTACATAATCTCTCACAGGCAGGTCTAAAGACTTGTGCCCTAGATGATTCGATTTCTGTCAACCTGATCATCATTTATTGATCATCACACATACCTAATGGTAAAGTTCCCTTTACAAAACCAGGCAAAGTAAAATCTTAAGAAAACCCAGCGAACATAGTAATGCACTGTGATGGGTATTATGTGAACATGGCTTCTCTCAGTCAAAACGCTTTACAAAACGCCCTCCCTGGGATGCTGTGCATACTGTAGTGCTCACATGAAGAGATGTCATGAAGTGATGGTGCAGGCACTGTGTTGTTGTGGTACCTCCACAGTGCATCAGTGTAGCACCTGTGATGGCTGCTGAGTGATGACAGGAGGGTACCACATACAGTATGGAGACACCGGAAAAGGAAACACCCATGTTGCTGGCAGGATGAAATAAGGAAAGGAGGGATTTCACCATGGCACTCAGACAACACACATTCTCAAATTTATAATTTCTGGGATTTTCCACTTCATATCTTTTCTTTTTTAAAAATCAAATTTTTTGTGACTTTACGTGTGTGAGGGTTTTTGCCTTCATGTGTGTTTGTGCTCTGTGTGCTTGCCTCATCCTTGTGGAGGCCAGAAGAGGGCACTGGATCCCCTAACACCGTGAGCTACCATATGGGTGCCGGGGACCTGAACTTGGGTCTTTTGAAAGAGTTATATGTGCTCTTAACCACCTCTCCAGCCCCTCCAGTTTAGCATCTTTTGACCAGAGTGATCTGTGGGTACCTAGCACCTCAGCAAGTGAGATCATGCAGGGGGGGGGGCACTGTCCTAGGCTTCCTCTTGGAAAGCACACAATCCCACATTCAAAGCTTGCTCTTTATTTTCATGGAGCAGTTCCCGGGGACCTGGCAGGTCCACTGGCACCAGAAGAAGATCCAAAATAAGACACGCAGGAAGGATCCAATTCTGCCTGTATCTCTGTCTGCAAAGGTTAGGGAATGCAGCTCTGGGAAGATCAGAGTGAGCCCTCAAGTGGCTCTTTGCTCTCACCACCTCGCCCCTGCTGCCTTCACCCCCCATTTGATTAGCAGAGTGGCATCAGGGTTTGACTTGGCTCCATGGTGCTGGTTTTATAAAAGGCATCTCACTCAGTCATAGCTATTCAGATTTCAGAAATAAACGCTCTGCACTGCTGATCAGAACTGCCTGGAGTCAACAGAGCCGGTGACATCGTAAGAAATGCACCCAGTACTTAAGGCTTTCATCTTAATTATACATGTTCAAATCATAGACAGATTTTCTCCTTCTGGTCCTGAATATCAGAGCTGCCAAATCCAATTGAATCATCTTCTTTTAAATGCATTTTGCAGCGTGTGTTTCGCCGTTTCCCCAATTTCCATTGTAAACGAGCACCAGAATGGTGCTGAGGGCCCTTTTCTTTCAGGCTGTATTACTCAACCAGCAAATGAAGAAAGGAAAATGCTGATTGCAAAAGAATTAAAAAAATGATCCTGGGCAGCCTCAGGCTTTGGCTAGGGCCAGATGTGACCAGGCCCAGAACTATCTCTGCTGTGTGTCTGTCCCTTTTTCCCTAGGAAGGGATGGATGGAAGAAGACACTTCTTTTGGGAGGGCGTGTCCCTTCAGGGATGGGCCTCCAGGCCTGGGCAGGAAGGGAAAGTGTTGGGAGTCTGTCTACAGGCTGGTCCTGGCATCTCTATTTCATCATAGATGACACACAATTTATTATTATTGTTTGTCATGTCTTGGTTTGGACCTTCTTGGGGTTCAACCTCTGGAATTCCTCCGGGGAATGCATTTATCATCACTGGCTGCACTGCCATTTGGTGCCGTTGTCTTCAGGGGACCCCATTGCTTCTGTCTTCCTGGGGTAGGGAGATGGATGGTCATAGGCTCCCAGATTTCACATGGAGACAGCACCTGGCAGCAGAGATGCAATCTAGGAGCCCAGTGCCTGTTCTTCTGATTGCCCTTCCGTGTCTGGCTTTCCGACCTGGCCCCTGCCTTGGAGCTCTCCAGCACATGCTGGGGTCTTGGCATTGACTTTGGGTTTCTGATTTCTTGTCAATATCACTATTGTTGATTTCACTGAAGGCCAAAGCCCGGTGTGGTACCTGAGCCCAGATCTTTGCATCCATTTTGCTGGAGACAGAACATTGACTTAGGTTCAGACCCTGCTCTGGAGCCCAGCTGTTCACAGACTAGCCGAGTTTGTCTCTGTAGAGGTTACTATTGATTGTGAAGTTGACAGGGTTTAGAATCACCCACGAGATGAGCCCCTGTGAGGTGTTGCCTGTGAGGGCTTATCTATATCAGGCTAACTGAGGTGAAATGACTCAGTCTATATGGGGGAGGCACCATGTCATGGGCTGGGGTCACATGCTGCATAAAAAGGAGACCATGAGTTGTGGTGGTTTCCATAGGAATGGCCCCCTCATGTGTTTGAATGCTTGGCCATAGAGTGCCACTATTAGGAGGTGTGGCCTTGTTGAAGGAAGTGAGTCACCATGAGGGTGTGCTTTGAGGTCTCCTATGCTCAAATTATATCCAGTGTGACACACAGTCTCCTTCTGCTGCCTGTGGATCAAAACGTAGAACTCTTGGCTCCTTCTCCAGCACCATGTCAGCCTGCACGCTGCCATGCTTCCCACCATGATGATAATGGACCAAACCTCTGAAACTGTAAGCCAGCTCCAATTAAATGTTTTCCTTTATAAGAGTTGCCTTGGTCAGGGTGTCTCTTCAGAGCAACACAAGCCAAACTAAGACATGAGTTGACCAGCAATCATCTCTCTTAGCTTCTGACTTGCAGGTGTCATGTGGCCAGCTTCCTTATGCTCTTGTCACCATGCCCTTCCTGCCCTTTCTCTCCTAGGTTGCTTATTGTTAAGAGTTTTATCCCAGCAACAAGGGAAGTAACCAGTGACCCTCCTTAACATCTCACAACCTTCCCTTGTTACCATGACATCCCCGTCCCTCAGGTGCCCATCTGCAGGGTGAAGAGGTTAACCATCTTTGTTATAGCTGTGTAGTAAGGCTGCAGTGCATCATCCCCATAAAAAGCCCAGGACATGACCTGCCTCCAGCACTGTTGGGCTTTTTTCCCCCACCTGGAGGAATTTGCCAGCTGGTATCTGCAGCTCAGTAACGTAGTGAAGCTGATACCCTAGGGAGAGTGGTTGGCAGGTGTTGTGGTTTCATTTCTGTTGCTCTGACAAAATACCATGAGAACAAGCAACCTAGAGGAGGAAGGGCTTATTTTATATCACAATCCCAGGTTCAAATCCACCACTTTGGGGAAACCACAGAGGCTGGAGTTTGAGATGGTTGGTCATATCATAATCCATGAGAAAGCAGGGAGAAATGAACACATGCTTGCTTGTGCTCAGCTTGATTTCTCTACTCTTATTCTACTCTCTATTGCCTAGGGAATGGTGCTGCCTACAGTGGGCTGGGTCTCCCCAAATCAATTAACATAAGACAGTTCACAAAGGACATTTCTACAGGCTACCTCAATACAATCCACCACTAAGCTGCTTTTTCTGGGCGATTCTAGGTTGTGTCGAGTTGATAAGAAAAGCTAACCATCACAGTTGTACATGTATCTGCTACTGTCTTTCTGAGAGATGTATGTACCTCTGGGCTCCTCAGTGGAATGGAGGCTGGTTGTCCACAGTAGTGATGCTCGTTGATGCCTTCTGTTGGCTTTTCTACTTCACCCTTCATGCTTCATACTGGCCTTGTTCTCTCTCTCTCTCTCTCTCTCTCTCTCTCTCTCTCTCTCTCTCTCTCTCTCTCTCTCTCCTAAAGCACCCATTTTACAACAGAGCAAGGCTCTTAGAGTTTAGTGAACTGGTAAATAACTATGTACTATGAAGCAGGCACTGAACCAGCTGTATACTTCCAGCTGCATCTGTTTGATCTCCACCTAGCAGCACCAGCTGTATACCTCCAGCTGTATCTGTTTGACCTCCACCTGGCAGCTGTATATTTCCAGCTGCATCTGTTTGATGTCCATCTGGCAGCACCAGCTGTATACCTCCAGTTGTATCTCTTTGATCTCCACCTGGCAGCTGTATACCTCCAGTTGTATCTGTTTGACCTCTACCTGGCAGCTGTATACTTCCAGCTGCATCTGTTTGATGTCCATCTGGCAGCACCAGCTGTATACCTCCAGCTGTATCTCTTTGATCTCTACCTGGCAGCTGTATCCTTCCAGCTGCATCTGTTTGATCTCCACCTGGCAGCTGTATACCTCCAGCTGTATCTCTTTGATCTCCACCTGGCAGCTGTATACCTCCAGTTGTATCTGTTTGACCTCTACCTGGCAGCTGTATACTTCCAGCTGCATCTGTTTGATGTCTATCTGGCAGCACCAGCTGTATACCTCCAGCTGTATCTGTTTGATCTCCACCTGGCAGCTGTATCCTTCCAGCTGCATCTGTTTGATCTCCACCTGGCAGCTGTATACCTCCAGCTGTATCTGTTTGATGTCTATCTGGCAGCACCAGCTGTATACCTCCAGCTGCATCTGTTTGACCTCCACCTGGCAGCCCCATGGACATACTCTTCCTTTTGGATGAGCCAAACGCTGCCCAGCCCCACAGGCTACTGAGTTGCTGGGCCACTTTCCCCAGCTAAACCCATTCCAGCCAGGGATGGCCTTTAAGGCTGCCACCGGGGATCTTTCATTACATCTGTTACAAACAGTTTGTTTGTTTGTTTTGATTTCTCCAGCTGTTGAGGTGGACACAGAATGTCACAATGAAGAGGGGCCCGAGCTTTAAGACCATAATTTTTGGGTGGTCGGTGACTTTCACCCCATCCCCATCATGGGGCAGGCCACAGCAGAGGCCTGCACATGACAGATTCAATGTGTCTGTCAAGGGGCTGGATACAGTAGGTCCCAATTGGTCAGACAGAGCCCTGGGAAACACCCCCAAGAGCTCACCTAGAAGCAGTGGACTGGGTCATGTTTGTGGAGGCCAGTTAAAAAGGAAAACCCACAGTTTATGTTTGAAGTGTATGTTTTGAAAATCCCTTCCCTGGGGAATTGCTGGCCTTATTTATAGAGCACCGTGAGAAGTTAATGACAGAGCGTGGTGACCTCAAAGCAGCCACATTGGAAAGTCTTTACCTGGCATGGCTGATGTTTTCTCCATAGGCACCTAGACGGAGCCCTTTTCCTTTATTCTTACCTAGTACACACACACACACACACACACACACACACACACACACACACACGCCTGCACATACTCACATGCACACACATGTGCACGCACACACATGCAGGCATGTACTCACATGCACATGCAACGCACACACATGCGCACGCACACACACACACACATACACACGCACATACATGCATGCACGCATGCACGCATATTCTAGCACCTCCTGAGACCCTGAGGGCCAAATGGAATTAGGGCACCCGTTCCTCATGAGTCCTGATGGACCCTCTGGAGCAGGCACGGCTGATATGATGAAGACAGTGGCCTTTTCCTTACAGAACTGAGCTGGACAACGAAGCAGCAAACACGCCTTCGCCTTTCCCTCACAGTCTTGCTCCCTTGGTCTCTCACATTGCCATTCTTTGCTATAAATCTTTTTTTTTTTTCTTTCAGCAAGGGACAGCTTGAAAGGCTAGTGCAGACTTCCCAGGGCGGTGGGGCGGTGCTTGGGGAAGGTGGGACACACACATATCCTGACCCTAAGATATCCTGTGCGTCCCAGGGCAGGAACATAGCATCCTAGCTGCTGAGAATCATCTCAGAGAGCTGATAACATAGAGGAGGGGCAACACTGGGAGCCGAGGGCCCCAGGAACACTCTGGGCTCCCTTCCCCACCTCACGCTCTCAGAGTATCAATCTCCACATCTGGGGTTTCTCTGAATGCAGAGTTGTACCATTCTAGTGTCCACAAAGCTGGCCTTGGCAGCATGCCTGGGACCCACTGTGCTTCAGGAAATGGGAGCAGAGCCCAGGTCTCTCTGGCTACTGTTGTCGGTTGGTGTTTCTTTGCATACAAGATTCCCTGGGTTGCTACTATTGGCTCAGTGCCAGGGAGAGCCAGTCCCCTGGTCTGTGGACAGGCAGCCCTCTTTACAGTTCCATTCTCATTGGGAGCTCCACAAAGCTTCGCCTTCCTGAGCTCTAACCCAAGCCCGGGTCCCCTAGGTAGAGCACTCACTGCAGCGAGTTCCGGTGTCTGCATTGTGTGGGGATGAACAGATAAAGGTGCTAATAAGACAGAGTGCTAATTAATTGCAGCGCGCCCTGTAGCTTTGCTGTTTCTAATGCTGAGAGGAAAAAGGCATTTTACAGTGTTCTTTCTTCTATGGGCCCTCTTCCGCAATTATTTCATCTGCGGCAGAAAATGTGCAGGTTGCTAATAATTATTAAATCTGATCACCATTAGCCTCCAAGCTCCAAGTAGCGTGCTCAGCATCTTCTTGGCTCCCGACCTCCAATGGCTGAGTTCAGGTAAAGAGAAGCCATGAGCCACTTTCCCAAGGGAGCTTGCTCTGGACCCACTTGTACTTCTTGCCAATTGTCTTTTCCCACTAAATGCGACTGTTTGTCAAGTGTGCCTGTCTGAAGTGGCTAGCAGGTGCACCCCGTTCCTGGTGTGTTCAAAACTGGCACCAGAGGGACCCGGCCCTGTCAGGATGTGGGGAGAGAACTGAGTCATGATCACTATAGCCTGTCAGACCAGCCTGCGCCTGCCTGCAGAAGATCATCATAGCTGGCTTTGTTAACTGTTGACTCTCGGAGGAACAGGGTTGACGAAGGTCACTGGACCCTCACCTGAGTATCCAGCTACCCCTTTCACCCAGCTATATGCATCTCTGCCCTGGCTGGGAGTGGCCTTGGGGAAGGGGGGTGTCAAATATATAGGTTGAGGAAGGTTAATGAGAGGTGGGGGTGGCCTCCATCTGTGCCATCATGGGGAGGTCTTCATCCGTGCTGGGTGAGACTCGCTCTTCTGCCATGCTATGTAAGTAAGCCCAATAAATTCATTGATCTCCAGGGGGGCAACTTTGCTCTACCATTGGAGTTTTTGGTCTATCCCCTGCCCCAGGAGAGAGCATTCTTACAATATCTGTCTTTTAGTTTAGTCAGGGGGCTGTAGGGAGCAGCTGCTGCACTCACAGGGTTAACTGATGAGAGCTTAGTGGAAAGGCTTGCTTCAGAGGCATAGATAGGAAGTTGGTGCGGCATGCTCTGTGCACTTGGCGCCCTTACAGGCTTCCTCGCATGCACAGGGCAGGCACCCTTTCCTGGACCGTTGGGTGGTGACGCCATCGCCTTGCCTTAGCTTCTTGACTTTCTATTCCCAGCCTCATGGGTGTAACGTCCCTGGGATGGAGAGTGAGGGAGCCTTTAAACATAGACAAATGGCAGAGTCCCTCCAGCATCCGCTCATCAGCTCCCTTGCACCACTGTACTCCTACCTTAATTATTCCAGTGGTCATGTCTCAGAGACCCCTGACAGCTTACCCCAATTTCCGTGTCTTGCTCACTCCTCTCTCTCTCTCTCTCTCTCTCTCCACTTGTGGACAAAGTATACTACCTCTTCAGTTCTTCAGTGGTTGTTCTTACCCCCAGATAATAAGGCAAAAGGGTGATAGAACTATACTAGGA
This sequence comes from Acomys minous, assembly GCF_964271855.1. Classification (NCBI taxonomy): domain Eukaryota; kingdom Metazoa; phylum Chordata; class Mammalia; order Rodentia; family Muridae; genus Acomys; species Acomys minous. The sequence continues at coordinate 106,323,964 of NC_140493.1, read as the reverse complement.
AGATGTCTCAGTGGGCAAGAGCACTTGCTAGGCAGGCACGAAGATCTGAGTTCAAATCCCAAGAACCCATGTAAAAAGCTAGACATGGCGATGCATGCCCGTAGCTTTTGCGCTGATGTGTCTGTGGTGGAGTGGAGGGTATGGAGACAGGAAGATTGCTGGGGGCATGGTAGCTACCAGCCTAGATAAGAAACTTTGAGTTCCAGGGTTAGTGAGAGACCTTGCCTCAAAGGAATACAGTGGAGAGTGATAAGGGGGAGCAGGTAACATCTTTTCTGGAATTCACAAGCAGACATTGCCATGTACACACACACACACACACACACACACACACACACACACACACACACACACACGATGTTAGGAATGGGAGGATACATCAAGGGATAAGAGACACCCAGGGAGGAGCCAGGAGGGAACATGGGTAAAAGGGGCCAGCCAGAGCTAAGCCCAGAGAGGTGCTTAAAAGAAGTGGCCTTAAGAACAGAGTGTCATTGATAGACAGCACTCCTTCAGAGAGTGCTGCCACTTTCTCTCCACTTCCCATCTGCAGCTGAATTCCCAGGCACCAGAGGATGCTTCCTGAGGCTCCAGCCAAGCAGCACCGAGAGAAGAACCGATTGAGTTGAATCTTCTGGAATCACAAAGCGACACTTCCTGGTTGTGGGACATTTCCTGGGGAGATGTGAACAAACATCTGCTCACCCTAGACCAGAATTGATGACAGACCAAAGAATGGTTTGCCCCCAAGTGTAACTTGGTGAGCCCATGAGCTTCTTGGGGTTACCTACACACACATGGAGACTCAGCAGCAGCTGCTCCCCTGCCCTCCTCTGCAGGGGTGATGACCCATGAGAGCTGCAAGCCTTGGGCACTCTGTTCAACCTGCAGACAGCTCCACCGGGGAGCATCCTTTCTCTGTCTGTGGCTACTGCTTATACAACAGGGCATCTTGTAAGCCTCTTGTAAGCTCATGAGTTTCTGGAGCCTTCTATGTGTCCCTGGCGTCCCAATCTTAAGAGCCTTCTTCTTCTACCATCCTAGGAGGTGACATTCTGACTCAGAGGACATGGCTACACCACGTGGGTGTAGGGAATAGGAGAGGTGGCTCAGAGGAGACCCCATGTATCTTTTCTTGTTGCTATGATAAAATACCCAGCACGAGAGACATAAAGAAGGGGAGGCTTACTTTGGCTCACAGACTGAGGGGAGCTCCATCATGGCAGGGAGTCGCGGTGACACGATTGGGAGGCAGCTGGTCACACTGCATCTACAGCCGGGAGGTAGAGAGAGGTGAATGCCGGTGCTCAACCATTTTATTCAGGCCATGTGATGGTGCCACCCACATTTGCTCTGTGTGTGTCTGTGTGTGTGTGTGTGTGTGTGTGTGTGTGTGTGTTCCTTCCTCAACTAACCCAATTAAAGACCCTTTCTCTCTCAGACCTCCTCAGAGATTTGTCTCCTAGATGATTCTAGAACATGTCAACTTGATAATCAATAGCAATTCCTATAGCATACTACAAAGAATCTCCATCTTGGCACCCGAGGAAGCTGTAGATGGCCAGATGTGAGTGGCCTAGTGTCTCTCACACCTGTGCTGTGCACAAAAAGGCCCCCAGGCGTCCTACAAAAATGCAGATTATTTGTTTATTCATTTAGTGTGTTGTGCGTGAGCTACATGCATTTGTGTATGATTGTGTGCAGATGTGCTTGCTTGTACCCTCCTATATGGAAGCCAGAAGTCAATGCCAAGTGTCTTCATCTACCACTCTCGCCTTATTTTTTGAGACTGAGTCTCTCACTGAATCGAGAGCTCACTGGGCTAGACTGGGCCCTAGGATCCACCCTATCACTTTCCCCTCTGCACTGAGCTTATAGGCACACACTGCATTGTCTGTGGGAGTTTATGTGGGTTTTGGGGATCTGAACTCAGGTCTTCCTGCTTGCTCGGCAAGCCCTTTACCCCTTGAACTATTCCCCCAGTCCCCCTACGATGCAGATCCTGGCTCAGGGGTCTGGGTTGGCCAGAGATGCCACATGTCCAATATATCCATGGTGCTAAAAACCCAGTCCTAGGGTCACTGAGTACCTGGACCGTCACACTGAGTTGGGCCTTTTTTTTTTCCTCTTGTTGCCTGCCATTCATTGGGTCAGGGCTAGTCAGACTGCCCCTAGCATGCATCGCCTCTGCTTCTGACTGGTCCTAGTTGCTTTCCATCTGCACACTGGCCCAAAGTGCCTTTGACATTCATCTTTTCCCTCTCCACCACAGGTGAGGGTCCATAAAAGTGGTTTACCATCTGGCCAGAAATCAACTTTCCCAAGAGAGCCTGACCTAGGAAAGCTTTCAAATAAAAGTTTAATTGGCTGCAATTAACACAAACAAATTGGTCTGACATGGCTGCAATGATCTGCTCTCCCCTCTCGCACTAAAGTCCAGCTCTCCCTTTGCCAAAGAAGGTCCTGGGAAGGACTTTTGAAAAGTACGTATCCACCGCTCAGCTTTGGTGGGCTCTGGGGGACCCTGGCTCTGCTGGCTTCTTTGTGGTTAAGAGCCAGGGCTGCCGGAGACATGGGTGAAGCAGAAAGAACTGTCCTGAACCTCTATTTCCTGCCAGTCACAGGACTGAGGTGGGCACCCACCCTGCCTTGCCCTTTCTCTCTGCAGAGGAATTGGTGGGAGGCAGAGGCTTGGCAGGGTGTGCTGGAAAAGCTGGGTTTGAGTTTGTGTCTGAGTTTGAAATCAATGCATGTCTTCAAACAGGACCGAGAGGGAGAGAGATAAGGAATGCATTTCTCTTGGGAAAGCATGTAAGTGTCTGGGGTAGGTCATGCTAACAGCTTCGTAACATCAATTAGCAAGATAGATAATATTTTAATGTGTGCGTGCGTGCGTGCGTGCGTGCGTGCGTGCGTGCGTGTGTGTGTGTGTGTGTGTGTGAATATGTGTGCCATAGCACACCTGTAGAGGTCAGAGGACACCCCCCCCCCCCACTTTTCTTTCCTTCTCATCCCACTTTCATTCTTCCTCAAAGCTAGCTAGGATGCAGTGACCTCCTGTTGATTCTGAGATGTGGCATCTTCCCGGTGCCTCAGGTGTTTGGTGCTGCCAGGGTGTTGCTTAGGTGAGGGCATGGGGAGGTCACAGTGGGCGGGGCAGATCCTGGTTATCTGACCTATGCTTTGCTCTTCTCCCTTCACTCTTCTGCTTTTCTTTAGAGGCTTGAGAAAATGTGCTTCTCCTCCCCGCTACCAGCTTCCCAGTGGAACCTGGGATAGGGTCCCAGGGGAGGCCGCAGTGGGAGAGGGGAGAGTCAGACCCTTTGCTAATGTGTGATCTGACTTTGAGTGACTCCAGCCCTCAAGAGTGCGGAGGGGAAGATTCAGGGCAGCCCTGTATTCCGTCATGAGGTAGCAGAAGCCATGGGGCCTGGGTCTACAGTGCTGAGGATGATGAGTGAGTGGAAACCAGCAAGCATCCCTCATCCTCCAGGGTCGCCCCACCTCCCTCTTTCTCCCAGTCTGTACACCTGGATGTCCTCTGGGAAAGGTACTGTGGAGTACCAGTCTGAAGAGCTTCTGGCTTGACCCAGGGAAGTCCTTCCAGGATAGAGTCCTGTTCCTGCTGCTGGGAAAGGAAAGGATACTGGCCGTGTGTCCCAGAGGCAGCGGAAAGATTAGTCAGGCCACTTGGCAATGGCGTTAGAAGTAAAATCTGTCATCCTTTCTTCTTCAGGCTTCCTCCTCAAGCATGGGGCTTTATAATGAGATGGAGAGATTCCCCTCACCCCCAGGCCAAGATTCCTGGATTCCATCCTCCCTGCCTTTCCCTCCTCTTTGGTCCCCTCAGACCAGGGTGGTCCCTCTTCTCGGCCTCCTCCTTCAGCAAATCAATTTGAGCAGCGAAAGGAACAAGGCTATTACAGTTAACACCACTCTGCCTGAGAGTCGCTGGGTCTTTGCTATTCATCATTCCTAATTAATTAAAAAGTAATTACTTATGGATCCGACTTTCATTATTTACACCCCCCAGGCTGTGAGGATATTACTTTCCTCTGTCCCTCTGGTTTCCTAAGCTGCACTTGTGCCAGCGATTGCACTGCCAAGTGTGGTAAGGTTCAATTACATGCGGGCAGCCTTGTCAGGGCATCGAAGTCCATAACAGGTTACATAAGGCTGTGGGGAAATGTAGAACCTTCTGGGAGGTCAGGAAGGAACTTGGAGGTTGTGTAGATGCCCTGGTCAGCTCAACATGGCAGCTTCCATGAGATGGGAGCTGTGTGTGTGTGTGTGTGTGTGTGTGTGTGTGTTCTCACATGTGCATGTGTGTGCATACACTCATAGATGTACATTTATGCAATGCATGTAGAAGCCAGAAGTCAACCTCCAAGTGCCATTCCTCTGGAATGCGATCCGTCTTGTTTTGAGACACAGATTCTCCTTGGCCTGGGGCTCACCAAGTAGACTAGGCTGTCAGGGAACCTCCTTGATCTGCTTCCCCAGCACAGCGATTACACATGCATGTCACCACACCCAGCAATCTTATGTGGGTCCTGGGGATTGAATTCAGTTAGGCAAGATTGAAGCACCTCCCTAGCTTCCAATCTGCACCTTAAAATCCCCTCCTTTGGGCTTCTGGAACTCTTCACGTATGATAAGTAATGCTGGTGGATACAGAGGCAAAGCTGGGTGGTGCCGACTCTCAGGGACACTGTCCATGGCTGTGCAGGTTGTTCAATACACCACCATTGTGTCCCCCCTACGTTTCCCACCTTCCCCCAGTGCGTCCTTTTCAATGGCTTCCTTGGCCTCGGGCTTCCTTGTTCAAGGCTCTATTTGTGTCCCCTCGGAGTCTCTAAGTGACTCGAGGCTAAGTAAGTCCTGGGCACTAGGTCTGTTTTCTCCTCCTCTTGCCCCTGTGATAAAGTTGCCACCTATAAGGGCATTGGGCACTCGAGGCCTCCTCCACTCTGTGGCCTCTGAGCGCACTTGGTAAGTGGTTTCTTTGGGCTTCCTTTCCTCAGCACTAAGAGCGTGCTCTTAAACTCAGAGTGGCTGGTGAGGAATCGATGTTGGCAGACCTGCAGTTAATTGCAGTTATTATTGCCAGAGGAGGGGGCCTGGGCCAGGTCGATGGTTTTCTTACATTGGTGGCCAGTGCATCTTGAGCAGGGTTGGGGAACCAACCATGGGGCCACTTGAGGGAGGCGTGGGCTGCTATGAATTCGCCGGTTCAGGAGCAGTGACTTCCCTGAGCAGCAGGTTTGAGGATCAAGAAATCCTCAGGCACTGCAGTCTGCTCTCCTGAAGTCCGACACTTGGGTGTTGGGAAAGGCTATGGGGTGGGGGGTGGGGGGTGGGGGTGGGGGGTGGGAGGGTGGAGGTTACAGTGGGTGGGAGGTCTGATCATCATGGCTGCAGGGTCTCTCAGAGGGGGCAGTCCTGCTGGGCTCTCGCTGTGACACTTGGCCACACCAGGGAGGTAGCAGCTATACTTGCCTCATCTGCAGCATTCCACTCACTGTGTATTAAAGAGGAACAAACAGGCTGACGAGACCATGGTGGAGCTGGGGAAGGTTAGCCTGGGCAGGAGAGGTGGGGGGAGGCAGGATGGGATGATGGAAGGAGGAGGGATAAACTGTCAAACCACTCCAGCTGATCTGTCAGCTCACATTGTGGATCTGGGAGGGACTCCTTGCGGGGGGGGGGGGGCGGCAGAAAGCTGAGTCTGCATATTCAGATGGAAGGATGCAATAGCCATCCTGGCAGGGCCAGGCCTCCTCTGCCAACTCCTGTGAAATTTCTCTGGCTTTGCATCACAGGCGGCCTCCCCTGTCACCCCACAGAAGCAGCTCTCCCCTGTGCTTCTGTAAATGGGGCTCATCTCCCTTCCCATGAGCCTGTGGGGTCTTCATTTCTTTCCCCAATCACACTGGGCAGTGATGCATTGGGGTGTTAATTGCGGTGTTCCTCCCATTGATGGGGAAAGAGCAGTATGTCTAGTACGATTTGGTTGGGGTGTGTGTGTGTGTGTGTGTGTGTGTGTGTGTGTGTGTGTGTTTACTTGCTCATTCCAGTGGCACTCTTTGTGTTTACTGTGGGTGCTTATCCAGATCACTGTACAAGCTGTGACAACTCTCGTCTCTCCTCTGACCTTTAGGGTAGCCTTAGCTCACCAAAGACAGGATGCTCACGCCCAGAAGGTGGGAGACAGCACTGAGACTTTGCAGGGATAGAAATGGAAGATGGAGCCTTTTGATTTCTACAGCCATTAAGCATGGGTGTGGGGTGTGGGGTGTGAGATGTGGAGTTGGGGGCTGTGCTGTGGGTTCAGGAACCAAGACTCCACACCTCTGCGGAGCATTCTGGAAAGCTGCTAGGTTTCAAGGGACCAGCGTAGACCATAGATGCCCCAGAAGTTTTACTTTGAAAAGATACTGCTGTCTCCTTCCTATGACCCTGGCAAGGCAGCTATAAGGAGGCTTGACATCAAACAAGATTGTGTTGTCTTGGTGTCCTCACGGGATGGGTCTTGGCCTTGGATTGAATTCCACTTAAATAAAAATAAAGCCATGCACCGTTTCTCATACCCTCAAGATGGTAACTGCGAATTTATTCATTACACAGAATGGGAAGGAGGGTGTGGGAAAGCTTCATTAAGCCAATGGCTTTGCTCTTTCAGGTCTCTCCCGCCATACTTCATCTCCTCCCATCTTGTCTAGTTAATAGGTGTGGTAAGAGAAGGGGCAGGAGTGCGGCATATTCTGGCTGTGGGGAAGTGTTTAGGACCCCGTGTTGACACGCACACATGCCCAGCATGCACACCTCTCCCAGCTAGCTCACGTGTCAACCTGACATAGCCTAGAGGTATCCGAGAGACTCTCAGTTTGGGAATTGCCTCAATCAGATCGGCCCATGGAGCATTTTCTTGACTGCTAATTGACTTAGGAGGGCCCAGCCCACTGTGGGCACTGGCCTTCTAGGCAGGTGATCCCTGGCTGTGTAGGAAAGCGGGCAGGGGGAGCAAGCTGATGAGTGGCTTTCATCCATGGGACCTGACTCTTTTTCTGCCTCAGTTCCTGCCCTGACTTCCCTAAGCAGACTGTGACCTGGAGGGCGAATCTGAAATAAACCTTTCCCTCACCAAGCTGTGTTTAGTCATGTTGTTTAATCACAAAAACAGAAAGAAAATAGGATGCTCCCACAAAGCCCAGCCATCAAGAGCTACTTCAAGTTCATTCCTCGTCTGCTCTAAGGTGGCCACCAGCAAACCTCCCTTAATTTAGGTATTGAAGGCTGGGGCAACCTAAGAGCCATGAGCACATAGGCCCTTTCTAATGAGCCCCTTTAAATGAAGTGGGGTTTATGATATGAAGTCCTGGCCTGCCAGGTGACACTGGTTCCTCCTACTAACTTTGCCACAGGACCCCACTATGTGAGTTCCTTGGAACCCACGAAGAAAGCTTGCCATACCACCCCCCCCCACCCCCGTGAAGCACTCTGATTTGTCCCGGGGGGGGGGATACTCTACTCTGTTCTCCCACAGTCCACCTTCCATTGCTTCCTTACCTGCCTCTTCCCAGCAGTCCTTGCTCTCCACCAATAAACACTTAGTGTCTAAACATGAAATGCTTGCGGATCTCCCATAGCTATGATCCCCCTGTATTTCCGTAATAAGACTCCTTTTGGATGATCTGGTTAGCACTGGCCCCTGGCTCCCCAAAAGCAGTTTTCTAAGAGAAGCCATATAGTTTCTGGCAACAATGAACTTGGGGAGATTCAGTCAGAAGAGCCAAGGTGGTGGCAGCGGCGGGCAGATGTTAGTACTTTGCACACTCAGAGGAAGGGAGGGTCTGGGCTTGGGTTGCTATCTGTGGACCCAGAGATACGGATGAGTATCTCCACCCTCCCAGTATCCTTATGAAGGAAACGAGAGGTAACATGTTCTCAACATTCTTGATGTTTATACCAAGTTAGGCAGAAGGGGTGCAAATTAGCTGAAGACAGACAGTAGCAGGCGAGGGGGCAGGGCTCATTTTGCATGCATATTAGGAGTTCTCGATTACCAGCAGCTTTATCCATCGCCAGGGGTGACGGTCTATATGCTAGGTGAACGGAGTGGGACAGACAGCTTAGGGCTGCCATAGAAGACATGGAAGAGTCTCAGTGGGTTTGCTGTTAGACACCATGTTTATCTCCTTCCCCGAACTCATGCATCGAAGGCTCCACACTCCTAGTGAGATGGCATTTGGAGGTGGGGCATCCGGGCAGTGTATTACCTACTTTCCCCATTTCCATGACAGAAAGACACTTAGGAAGGAAGGGTCTGTTTTGGCTCACAGCTTGAGGGTACAGTCCATCATGGTGGGGGAAAACATGGTGCAGGAGCATGAGGTCAAAGTTCACATGGCGTCCACAGTCAGGAAGCAGAGAGCCGATGAGTGCTGGTGCTCTGTCTGCTTTCTTGTTTCCGTTGAGCCCATAGGATGGGGTCTCCCACGTTCATCTCAGTTAGAGCTGTCTGGAAACATCTTTGCAGACACGCCCCAAAGTGTGTCTCCAAGGTGACTGATTGTAAGTCCCATAAGTTGGCCGTGAAGTTTAACCATCACAGGGAAGTAACTAAGGGTGAAATGAGTTTGAGGGTGGAGCTTGTGTGATGGGACTTGGTGGGTCTTAGTAAGATGACACGCCAGAGGATTTGCTGCTCTCTCTGCTGTGTGAAGACACATTGAGAAAGTGGCTGTTTAAAGGCAGGAAGAATGCTCTCCGTGCGGCTCCTGACCTCAGCCTATAGCTCCAGCGTCATGTCTATAGTATTTTGTTACACAGCCTGAGAGGACTCATAGACTACCCTACCCCATCGGGGCTAAATACATGTTGTCGACTGAACTGTGATCCTCCAAACTTGTATGTTGAAACTTTCACCTCTTTGGATCTGAGAGTGTAACTATATTTGTGGATCCAGTGTTGACAGATGTACACCAGTTAAGATGAGAGGCATCAGGGTGGGCCCTAATACTACAAGACTAGCATCCTTAGGAGTAGAAACCAGGATGTGACTACATATCAAGGAAAGGCCATGTGAGGCCACAGGGAGATGATAGCTGTGTGTATATTGAGACGCGTACTAGCTCGCTGTAGGTAATAAGAGAAAAAGACCCGGAGTGAAAAACAACACATTCATCACAAAGGTAATGGTGAGAAGAGACATTGGGGTTAAAAATGAAAGTTAGGGTTAAAATAGCAGAGTTGGGAGCACCAAGAAAGAGAAGTAAGAGGTTGGGATGAGATAGCTACATTGACTAGATAAGAGGAAATGCAGCGGAAGCAAGGTCAGTGTCCACAGGTCAGATGGCCGGCTTCCGTTGAAGCCCTGCAGTATGTGTACAATGCTGCCCTTTCAAGTATTCACAGTCTAAGCAGGCTCAGCTGTGGGAAGGACAGCTCGTCACAAGAAGCTCCCACCTGTTTTTAGGAAAGACCTCACACTGACCACCCTGTAGACGAGGAGTCAAATATGAGGTACCCCTCGGAAGTAGCAGTCTTGGAAGTTGTGACAAGGGTTAGCTTCATGCTGACACTCCGAGCTAGCCACATACACATCAGAACACATAGAGAGAGCTTAGTTTGATCAGTAGCTAGCAACACACCTGCAAGACTGGCCATGGCTGCGCTGGCTGGGGTGTGATGGCTAACAGACAGTTGACATCAGCAGCTCACAGAGAGGACGTCAGAGGTGGACAGAGGAGAGTCGACGACCACCCCTAGCTAGGTGGGCAGCACAGTGTGATCATATCTCTGGTTGGTCCTGGGAGCCCTGCATAGGATGTGTGGATCCTCCAGTGGGTCTGCCCCATGGTAACCCAGAGAATGAACCAGTCTCAATAGAAATTATCATGGCCTTTGTCTAGTTTCTGCTGTATGCTCTACAAAAAGCAGTTTTTCCTCTTGGGAATCCTTCCCACTCTTAGGAGTGTCCCTCACTTTTTCTTCATTTCTTTTATTAAAGCTTGTTTTTATCGTGCTAATCTGCAAGTGTGCTCCTGTCGTGAATTTTATCAGTATTAGTCAGTGAACTCAAGAGCCACTGACCCAAGTTGACCTAAACAATATTTATTTATTCTGTGTGTGTGTGTCCCCACGTGCACACACACATGTTTATAGAACCTGAAGAGGCCAGCAGACAGTGTCTGGGAACTCCCCTAGAGCTGGAGTTACAGGTTGTTAAGAGGTGCCTGATACAGATGCTAGGAACTGAACCCAGGTGTAGTGGTTCAATGACAGTGTTTCCCATAGGCACAAAAGTGTGAACACTTGGTCTCCAGCTGGTGTCGCTGTTTGGTGGAGGGAGGCTAGGAGGATGCAGGCTTGCAGGCCTCTGGGGTTTGAAGGTTCTGCACCACTTGCGGACACTTTAACCGCTCTGGAACCACAAGCCCAAATCAACTCTCTTTTCTACACGTTTCCACAGTCACAATGTTTGACCACAGCAAGGGGAAAGTAACGTGTCCTTTGGAAGTAGCAAGTGCTCCAGCCCGTAGGCCACCTCTCCAGCCCAGCCTGCGCAGGTTGACTTTTGGTTGAGTTTCTGCCACTCCAAGCCCCTGAGTCATCACCACTTGGGGCTGAGAAAGGTCCCAGCTTTTTCAAAAGTACACCAGACCAAGAAGAGACACCTTAGCAGAACATGATCATGCGTCCACCTGACCCCAGCCTCCTGCCTGCAGAACTGGGAGCACGGGCCAGTGCCTCCCTGTACCTGGACACATTTACAGGCATCTCTTTCCTGTAGTTTCCATGTAGGAAAGACTTCCAGGCATGGTGGACTGTGACGGGGAGGTGTCTCTTGCCCCCCAGTCACGTTCAGTTTTGTGATTGGAGCCCCCATTCTTACCCTTCCCACCACAGTAGTTCTGCTGAAGGGGCCTGTTACCCCACATCCGATCACCAGGCTTCCGGAAGCATTTGACTTGGGCTAAGGCGGTGATGAGTGGGTCTCACTTTCCTGTTGCTGAGGTTGGGTTGAGGATGGCGCACAACCCACGATGGGCTACTCAGTGCCAACCAGCCCCAATTCTGGGACCAGAGAGATGGCTCACGGTTACGGTGGCCTGCTGCCAAGCCTTGTGTCCCCAGGAGAGAGCCTGTTCCTGATCACTGTCGTCCTCTGGCTTGCTCCCACTTGCCCCAGCACATACAGTTCCTCCGTATAAAATTGATTTAAAAGAGCTTTAAAAATCCCTCAAATTCTGAGCCTTAGACATTGGGCCAACTTCTTGTGTAACTCGAACCTGATGCCAGGCTAGGGGGAAATGTTGAGGATCGACCTCAGGGCTCTGTGCATGTTGGGCAAGCATTTTAACATCTGAGTTACATCTCCAGCCCCATATGACTTCTTCTCCGCCTTCATTATCATGTAAATTCTTTCTTCCACTCACATCCCTCTCTCTTCTACTTTTGTGTCACATTCTCAAAAAATATATATATTTAATCTAGATTCCACGTATTAAAGAAAATATGATATTTGTCTTCCTGTGTCTGGCTCATTTCACTTAACTTTATGGTCTCCACTTCCATCCCGTTTTCCTGTAAATGACATAATTCCATCTGTAATTTTCCATTCTTAACCCGAAGAGAGCCAGGGACCGGCTCGGTCAACTCCCAGGTCCCCCCACTCCTACTCCACCCTGCTCTGAGGCTGCTGCCAAATTAGGGGAGTAGACAAAGATACAAAATACAACCAAACACCTTCCCACAGAGTAAAATAAAGAGCCAAGGCAAGAAGGAAGCCAGAGGACTAAATATAGGCAGAGAGTGAATCTTGGAGCCCAGTGAGGTGGGAGAAAGCCTGGGGTGCCAGGAGTGTGGGAACGAGGGAGAAATGAGGGAGTTTGGCTTGCAAGGGAGTGAATGAAGTCACCATTGATGGTTTCGGGGAGATTCTAAGCAAGATTTCTAATTGCATTTCATTTATTCTTGGTCGACAAAGTAGAGAGTGGTACTTGCTTGTAACTTTGCAAATCCTAAGCCGCATGGGCATCTTGCTGGGTCACAGGAAGAAATGACTCTGCTTGTGTGCCAGGTACCAAGTCCTTCGCATGAATTTCTCCTAGCAATCCTACCACGCTATCATGTCAGGCACCCAAGGTCTACAGAGGGCATGGCTAAGGTTGCCCAGCGAGTGAGGGCAGGAGGGGGAATATCTGATGTAGAGCACTCTCTCTCTCTCTCTCTCTCTCTCTCTCTCTCTCTCTCTCTCTCTCTCTCTGTGTGTGTGTTTGTGTGTGTGTGTATGTATGTATGTGTATGCACATGCACATATGTGCGGGCATACACACATACATGTGGGGGCCAGAGGCCAACCCTCAAGTACCAAGCCTTGACCTTTCACCTTGCTAAGACAGGGTCCCTTCCTTGCTGTGTGAGCCAAGCTAGCTGGACTGCAAGCTTCTGAGTAGTCTCCTGTCTCCACTTTCCGCTCACACAGGCACACCCACCAGGATTACAGATGGCTGAGCCACTGAATGCACTGGGTTCTGGGGACCAGAACTCAGGTTGCACAGCTTGTGCAGTAACACTACCATTCATAAATCATCTCCCTAGTCTGTTTTTCTTTTAAATAACAATGAAAGAAAAAAAGCTATGGATTTGAGAGTAAGCAGAGAGTAAGGGTGGTTTATAGGAAAAGTTGGAGGAAGATAAAGGAAAGGAGGAAATGATGTGATTACATTATATACTCAAAATTATTATTATTATTATTATTACTATTATTATTATTATTATTATTATTATTATTATTATTATTATTATTATATTTTTGGTTTTTCAAGACAGGGTTTCTCTATGTAGCCTTGGCTGTCCTGGACTCACCATGTAGACCAGGCTGGCCTTGAACTCACAAAAATTGGCCTGCCTCTGCCTCCCCAATGCTGGGATTAAAGACATGCGCCACCATGCTTGGCTAAATATATTATTTTTTAAAAAAGAAAGTTAATGCAAGAGTGCTTCAGCAGCCAACTGGTTTATCCAAAGAACCTGTAGTTTTCTCATCCTGGCCCTTGAAGCCTGTCCATCCTTGCTGCCTCCAAGGAATAAATGCTTTCCCAATACAGAAAATTCAGTATCATTGCTGTCTGCTTCCAGCTCACCTGCCACCACAGCACCCAGCCTCCCAGCTGCCCTGATATTTTCTCTGTACCTTTCCCTCCATTCTATTTCTGGCCTTATTGTCTCTTTTAAAGGGAAAACCTCCTTTTGTGAACACAAACTGTAAACGTGAGGCTGGCTCATTGCAGAAACAAAAAGAGCCATAGACAATCGAAGAAGAAGAAAATTCCCTCGCACTGCCCACCACATAGGTGGTGATTGACACTTGTCTGTCAGAGACATCACCATACCCAGGTTGCAGATACCTTGGAGTGATTCACAGACCTGGAACTGCCAGTCCTGTGCAGGGAGGAGCCTGTATCAGTTACTGTTCTCAGCCCTGTGACCACTTAAGGGAGGAGGGATTTGTCTTGGCTCATGGTTTGAGATGACACAGTGTATCATGCCCGGGGGAGGGATGGGGTCATATCTCCATGGTGGTGGGCACATGAAGGCTGTTTCACATCTCAGAACTGGCTCCACCTCACCAAAAGGCCCCAGGCTATACAACAGAGAAGGTCCACTCCCCAGACATCCACTTCCTCTAGTTGGGCTTTACCTCCTAAAAATTCTATAACCTTCCTAAATAATGTCACCATCTGGGGACCGAATGCTCAAAATGCACAAGTCCATGGGGAACAGTTTGCATTTAAACCTATTGGAGCCCCTTGGCTAGGCTGGAGCAACTTGTTACTTGGGTTTGGTGCCTAGAGGCAACTCTGCCTGGCTTAGTGCCCTTCCTATGGGGACCCTCCAGAGAGGAAAAGTCTTTATTTCCTGTGCAAAGTGGCCTCCGAGTGAGAGATCAAACTTTCGAGAGAGCTGAAAAGCAATTAACTTCACTCAAAGAGAAGGATATTGTTTTGTGCCACTAGACAGATTTTTTTTCCCCTAGAAAAATTACGCCCTCAAAATCAACATTTGATTTAGTCTTTGTTCGTTTTAAGAATGCTGTGAGGATATGCCCAGGCAACATGGGACCATGCTTAAAAAAACGATGTAGCTGAAATAATTTGAAGGCTGGATACAGCTTTGTATTTGTTCCTCTCGAAAGCCTGTACCAATTTACACCTCAGAGCAACATAGAAGGAAGGCAGGAAGGCCTGGCTCTTCACAGCCTTAGCAGTATTGGGAATTATAATGTTAAAACATTTGTTTGATGGGGCAAGTATTTCTTGTTATACATTTGTTTACAGTGAAGCTAAATATTTCTTTTACATTGTCATTATTAACCTCTTGGGTTTCTTTTGCTGTTTTTCATTGTTTTGGGCCCATTACTTTGTGCAAGCTCTTTACATATTGTAGTCCACATTCCTGTGATCTGAGTCCCTCTACAGTTGAGTAGGTAAACAAAGGATGCCACAACAGGGTCAGGCATGGTGGTACGTACATGCAGCCCCAGCACTTGGGAAGTGAGGCAGGAAGATTGTGAGTTTGAGGCCTGTCTGGGATACTTCTTGTACTGATGTCTTTTGGAGTTTCTATGATGAAATTCCCAGACTAAAGCCACTTAAGGAGAGAAGGGAGATGGCCCAGCAGTGAAGAGCAGGTATGCATTCAGTGTCCAGCGCCCGTGTTAAGCAGATCACAATCACCTGTGACTGTACGTTTGGGTGATCTAATGCCCTCTTGTGGCTTCCCTGAGAAACTGCACTCACATGCACATACCCACACATAGACTCATATGCATACCTCCTCCTCCTCCTCCTCCTCCTTCTCCTCCTCCTCCTCCTTCCATAACTCAACTTAAGGTAGCACTTATTTTGGCTCACAGTGAGGGTTCCTTTTTCATCTTGGTGAGGATCAAGGTGGCAGGAGTGTGAGATAGCTAAGTCCACTGCATCTATAGTCAAGAGGCAGATTTCTCCTTTTTATGCGATTCAGCATCCCAACTCAGACAATGGTGCTAGTCTCCTTTAAAGTGAATCTTCCCGTAGTAATTAATCTAACCTGGATAACCCCTTACAGGCATGCCCAAGAGGCTTGTCTCACCAGTGAGTCCAGACCCTGGCAAGCTGACCATCACACTTAGTGAGACCCTGCCTCAAAAGCAAGCAAGCAAGGAAGCAAGCAAGCGGGTGGGCGGGCAGGCAGGCAGGCAGGCAAGCAAGCAAGGAGACAGGAAAGCAAGCAAGCAGGCAGACAAGCAGGCAGGCAGGCAGCAGGCAAGCAAGCAAGCAAGCAAACAAACAAACAAACACAAACAGCCACAAAAACGGTCACAACACAAGGAGCCAGATTCCCAGCCTAACTCTGTAAACACCGCCGGGTTCCTGAACCCCAGACTTCTAGCGTCAGCCTGGTTTTCTACCCTTTCCTACCCTGGTTTTGGGGCAGCCTATCCGCATCATCCATATGTGGCCATCGCTCACGTGCATAACGGGAGACAAGTCCAAATTGCACAAGATGCAGAATCTGCCGAGGTTGATCAAAGCCATTATGGAGAAGGACTAGAATCACACGTGTGGCGCCCGGCAAGTGGGGACAGCTCAGCATTTACAGCCAGTTAACAATTACCGCAGTGAAAATCTCCAGGACTGATGAGATGACAGGCACTTCAAAGGAGAGATTTGGATTTTAGAGGATGAAGACAGGCCATTGGGAAATTGATGATGCCTCCAAACACACACACACACACACACACACACACACACACACACACACACACACACATTCCTCCACCCAAATGTCCCGTTCAGGATTGCAATGCAAAAATTCGACGTGAAATCAAGCCTGTGTTGTGTAGCGCTACCAGACAGTCTTGTCAGGGAAATTATGTCCCTTGAATCAACATTTCATTCTTTGTTCACTCGTAGAATTAAAAAGGAGTTGCATTCACGGTCCTCTTTTGTTCAGCGGGAGCAAAAGCAAACCTTTTCATAATTTGGCAGTTCTTTAAAAACATAAAGTCACAATCAAGCTTTACACTTCTCCATCTTCTGCACGGACCTGCTGTGCAGCCTTCCTTTCCTAATTCTCCTTTCCTTTGGCTAATGAAGATGTTAAATCTTTATCCTGGTTTAGGGTGTGTGTGTGTGTGTGTGTGTGTGTGTGTGTGTGTGTGTGTGTGTGTGTGTTGGATGAGGGGTAGGGGGTGGGGGTAGAGGCTGGGGGTGGGGGATCAGCAGCTTCCTCTGTCCACAACGTCTTCAGCGACTCTTAAGCCTCAATTCCAAACAGGGAGGTGGTGAGGAGGCATATTCCCTAGTCGATGCCCTGGTATCTAGTGAAACACTCAGGGTGCTTGGGGCACAGAAGCATCCCAACTAGAGGCCAGACAATTTGCCATGACAACCAGCCATGGGCTTGCTCAGAGGACTTGGCTGTGCAGGCTTCCATCAATACAGTGGCCCAGCTCCTGCTGGGTTTGGCTCTGCAGCCAGCCACGGCCTTACCACTGATGGCTCCTGAGCACTCTGGGCAGCCTTTGAGGGACTTCTGGTAGCCTGGACCAAAATATGGAAATTGTCTGGGAGAAACAGCTTCTAGACGCACGAATGGCATCCCTGCTGTAGTTCGTGGCTAAACCTGTGGGACCTCGGCTGAGGGAGCACTCGCACTGCTGGAACCCGGAGACTACCTGTTTTTCTAATTCTCCCTGGGCCTCTACTCTTCTGCTGACATCTCTGCCCTGCCCCCGTGTGGCCCTGACTTGTGGGAGTTGTTCCCTTCTTTCTTGACATTACCTTTTAGTGATACCTGATAAAGAGCCTCCTCCCATCATTCCTTGCAAGGGAGCCTGCTCTAAACTCTAACTCAGCCTCCCATGGGCGCTAGCTTCACAGTCATAAGGAAAGGGGACCGAAGCTCAAGTTTAATCTTAAGCAGGTGTTCTGGCACCGGCTCAGTTTGCTTATCATCTGTTTTATCATGCGGAACCACTTAACAGTTCCGTGGGCCTCTACCCACCTGCTTTCTGTCTTTGACGCTTTCTGTTGCCTTTGAGCCCTTCTAAAATGTACTTACACTTTGATTTCTTCACCTAGTTTTAAATCCATCTGGGATGCTTTCCTGCACTCAGGGTGAGGTGTGCCGTATTGGTCATGGCTATTGTGGGCTTGGGTGGGGACAGGCACATGAACCTGGCAAGGCATTCCCATAAGCCCTTCTCTCACCGGCACTCATTTCTTTTTCTTTTTCTTTTCTTTTCTTTTCTTTTCTTTTTTCCCCTGAGACAGGATTTCTCTGTGTAGCCTTGTCTGTCCTAGACTTGCTTTGTAGACCAGGCTGGTCTCGAACTCACAGCAATCTGCCTGCCTCTGCCTCCCAAGTGCTGGGATTAAAGGCGTGCGCCACCACACCCGGCAATCATTTCTTACAGGTAGCTGGGTCTTGTTCACTTTGTCTGACTGTGCTGTGGCTGTGATGGGGTCTTAGGGTGGAGGTGGCCTCAGAGGGCCAGGCTAGGCACCTGAGTTCTCAAGAGGCCTTTGTGTGCATTGTACCTGGTCATATTTCACAGACCGCAACATTCTAAGGTCACCTGAGGTCGCCCGCTCACTGAGGCTAGGAGAAGGTATAGAAGACATGTGACGTTACCTCAGCAAAGAAACCATAGAAATGGATAAGCCATCTCTAACTTGGAACCTATTTTGCCGGCATCGTCTTCAACAAGCCACCTCTTTCTAGGGCCCAGGACAGTGAAAGGAAGGGATACCACAGCAGGAAATTGCATGGACAGATGTAGAGCAGATGCCATAGCTTCTTTCTGTCTTGATCTTAGTTAGGAGTACTTACCTATGTGTGTGTGGTTTCTCATAGGGTATCTTGCAAGCTGCTACATCACTGAAAAAAAAAAACCTTTTCTTCCCCCAGCTACTATTAACTGCCTAAACAGATTCTCAGAGGGGGCAAGGCCTCGTGAGGTCCCTTTTTACCTCCGATGCTAATGGGCCCAAATTTATGTCTGCCTTGTACTGATAGTTATGGCTGCTGAGGAGTCAAGAGTGTATCCATGCTTGGCCCAGAAGTTAACACTCTACAACAGCCCTTACTGTGGTTTTTCTGTTCTTTCTGCCCCCTCTTCTGCAATATTTCCTGAGCTTTGGAGGGGGTGGCATAGATGTCTCACTCATTGCCAATCACCTGCCAGTGGCTTATTCTCAACACTTTTACCAGATTTGAGTCTTTGCAGTAACCACACCACCTATTGCAGAGGAAAAGCATCTCTGGTCAAAGCTGACAGCGGGATGGATCTATGGGCACACACACACACACACACGATAGAAACACTTGATCTGTTTAGTAAAGCAACAACACTAGCTTCCCAATGAGGGCTTGTGACCCATTTTTGTTTCACCATCACAAAGCAGCTGAAAGACACAACTTAAGTGGGCAACTACTAATTTTGGCTCACAGTTTCAGAGGGGATCAGTCCATCATAGCAGGAAGGTACCACCCACCTGTGGCAGCGGGAGTGTGAGTCACGGGCTTTTCACACCATGGCTAACTAGAAAGCAGAGAACAGACTAGAACCAGGCCTGGGCTACCCTTATCTGCAGAAGTCCCACAGCCTCCAAAGCAGCCGCACCATCTGAGGAACAAGCACCCAGAGTGCGCGTACACACACACACACACACACACACACACACACACGCACATGACATACACACACACACACCACACACACGGCACATACACACACAGGACACACAGGACACACAGGACACACAGGACACACCCACACACACACACACACACACACACACACACACACACACACACACACAGTTCTGTAGGCAATGGTGAGATGACACCCTCCCAGCAATGAAAAGCTAGTAATAGAGACAGCTAGCTTATCTGTGCCCTCCTAGAGGTCTCAGTTGTTCGAGCCCTCGCAGGGCAGTCTGAATGTGGGGGAGGCTGAGCATTGATTACTTTCCGAAAAGAGGCCACCACCCTAGCCTTCCTTCCTAGCTCTGATCAGCAGCTTCTTGTCTCCTCTCCTCTCTGCCATTTAATAAGGACAGGGCAGGCGAGAGAGAGAGATGCTGTAAAATCCAATTAACTGCAGCTTCAAAAGGCGTGCTCTCCAAGTGGCTCCTGCCTCCCACCACTGCAAACAACAGTGGAGCTTGCTTGCCTGCTGGCTTCTCACAGGCAGGTGTAGGGGAGGAGTCGGTTGGGAGCATCCCAAGGCCCGGGAGGCAAAAAGGCCTGGAGTCAAGGTTGTTCCATTCCTATTAAAGTAGGCGTCGGATAAGGAAGGGTGGCATGGGCCTTGTACTGCCCTCTGGTTCCTCCTCTTTTCCACCTCTCTCTTCTGACCACAGTCTGGATTCCCTAGAGATTATCACTTGTGCCCTCTGGTTCGAATCAAGGCCCTTCTGGGGTTTGTGAACTCCATCCCAGATCCATCTTTGGCAGCGATAGGAGGTGAGGCTTCTCTGTAGGCAGATGTTTTTGTTCTGGAGTGGAGCTGGGGGATGCCAGGATGCCGTGTCGCGCAGATGGGTGGGAGTGGAGGGGAAGCCTGGGGGGACTGTGAGCCGGATCAAGGCAGATGGTGCCAGTCGCATCCAATTGCGGCGGCGGCGGACAATTTTGATGAAGCACATCGGGAACTTTCCACTGCCGGGAGCATTTCCGATGTTTTCTGATCTCTCTCAGTCCTCACTGTTGCCACTTACCAGGAGCCATGGAATCCTCCAGAGCTGGGCCCTTGGCTTCTGGGGTGACCTCTGTACCAGCTCTGCCCATCTTTGGTGTCTGAGCATCTACCTCTGTCTCCTCCAGGGCCCCTTCATTGTCATCCAAACTCACTCACCTCCACAACCTCAGGGCTCTTCCTATTTCTTCTCTACTGCCAATGGTTAAAAACACGTTCACTGAGTCTAGGCTGCTGAGAAGATGGTGTATATTTTGTGTTGCTGTGACACAACACCTGGCAGGACAATGGAGAAGGAGGAAGGGCTTCTTTGGGCTCATGGTGTGGCACAAAGTTTAGTCTGTCAAAGCCAGAAGGGTGTGACTGACGTGAGCCAGGAAGCAGCCAAGGATAATATCCCATTTAAGCCCCACATCCAGTGACTTCTTCTAGCTAGGCCCCACCTCCCAAAGTTCCAGAACCTTCCAAAACAGCACCAAAACACGAGCCTGTGGGATCACATTTCATATCTAAACCACTCCACTGGCACCCTTTTCCTTTCCTTAATTCTGGGTGAACTGGTGACCTCATTCCTGAAAGGTGTTGGGGTTGGGACTCAAATGGGACACTGAGGCAAATTGTCTTTTTAGGTGAGAGATTTATTAGAAGAGTTATTAATATCACAGACAGACAGACAAACAAACAGACAGACAGATAGCAGCGTGGTATGGACTCTGAGAATTCAGGCCCGTGTGCAGAATGGGGGTCCCTGCTTATTGGCTTCAGAGGAAGGGGCGGTTCTATGCCATGTGATTGATGAGTAGCCCGTCGAACTTTCAGAAATCAAGGAATCATTATAGTTGAACCAAAATGGAGGGCTTGACAAAATGGTGTGGTCCTGGATAACATTCCCGATTTGGGCCTGAACTCTCTTTAGAGCCCCCAGCATGCTGCTGCTGGCTGCCTGTCTGTGTGTGGCATTAGCAATGCTTCTGACACATCTCTTACACAAAAGGACAATTTGCCTTAGTGTCCCTCCCAAGACCCTCCCAAAGCCTTCCTTTCTTTCCAAATGGATGACGACAGAGGTGATGCCCTGAGACTTTGGGGCTGGCTCCGCACAGTCTTGACCGCTTCTGCTCCAGTGTGTTGGCATGCTTAACTTTGAAGCTGGTTGCCTCTCTCTAATGATGTGAGGGGACTCATGATCCAAGAGGGAACTCAGCCGAGGTTCTAGGAGAAAGCATCTATCAGGGGGGTTGCAGGGGGGGCACAGGCCACCGGAAGATGATTCTAGCTCCCAGCACTTAGGCACCTCAACCACTGTATACTCCCAATAGAACCCCCAAGTCCCAAGAGTCAAGGCTAGGCCTTTCCTGTTATAGGCTGCCCAGATTCTCACAGAGTCTGTGCTGGTTAGGGTTTGTTTATTTTGTTTTTGTGTTTTGCCATCTTGACATAAATCTAGATGTGTCTGGGAAGAGGGAATCTCAGCTGAGGACTTCTCCTCATGTAACTGGTTTGTCAGCACATCTGTAGGGGGCATTTTCTTGGTGGGTGATTAACACAGGAGAGCCCAGTCCACTGAGAGTGGTGCCATCCCAGAGCTCGTGGTCCTGGGTGGTATAAAAAAAAAAACATAACTGAATGTGAGCCTGGAGCCAGGCAGCAAGCAGTCTTCTGCTGTCTCTGTTTCAGTTCCTGCCTCCAGGTTCTTGCCTTGAGTTCCTGCCCTGACTTCCCTCAGTGATGGACTATAATGTGGAAGTGTAGGTCAAGTAACCCTTTGCTCCCAAAGCTGCTTTTGGTCATGGTGTTTATCAGAGCATCCAAGGAGCCAAACTAGAATACTCCAAGTATAACAAGATGGTCATTTTAAGCCACCAAGTTTGGGAGCGACGTACTGCCCAGTTGTGGTAAAGGACTGTGTCTGCCTTTGTACCTCTTGAAGGGTGACATACAAGCATGTTAGCGTCTTGAACCACCTTCCTCCTCACCTATATCCCTCTAAGGAAAAGCAGATGGCAGGAAGGGTGGACCTCACCGGGGAGTCATCGTAAGATTGCCAGATAAGAACACAGAATGCCAAGTTAAACAGGAATTTCAGACAATGAATAATTTTTCATTTAGTATGTCCCATTGGGATATACTTGAGTTAAACAAGATACTTGTCAATGAAATCCAGATGTTTCTTGGGAGGCACACTTTTATTTGCAAATTCTAGAAAAAGTCCTACATCCCGGTAAGTTGTATTGCTCTGTCTAATCTGAGTGGCACAGCCTGTTCATGTGTCACACTGCCCGCCCTTGTTGCTGAGACAGAGTACAGGGCTAGAGCAGCGTGAGGGAGGATGTGTCTGGGCTCCTGGTTTGAAGGGATCCGGGGATCTGAGCCATTCATCAAGGGCCTGGTAGAGAATGATGCTGTGATGATGGGAGCTTGGCAGCTGCTTGTTGTTACACGAGGCTGACCAGGAACCAGGGTGGTTGGCCTGGAAACCAGCTGGCCATATCCATTTGCCCTGCCTCTATGGTCCTGTATCTGCCAGCTAGGCTACGTGTCCAAAAGGGTCCAACCTCCCCCAAACATCCCCATTGTCTGGGACCTGAGTTCACGTACATGTGCACAAATCATAACACCTCCAGGGTCTTAGTTAGGATTTCATTGCTGTGAAGAGACACGGCATGACCACAGCAGCTCTTATAAAGGAAAGCATCTTATTGGGGCTGGCTTACAGTTTCAGAGGTTTAGTCCATTATCATCATGGCGGGAAGCACGGCAGCGTGCAGGCAGATATGGTGCCGGAGAAGGAGCTGAGAGGTCTACGTCTTGATCCACAGGCAGCATGAGACTGTATGCCACACTGGCCATACCTTGAGGATATGAGGCCCCAAAACCCACCCTTACAGAGACACACTTCCTTCAACAAGGCCACGCCTACTCCAGCAAGGCTCCACCTCCTAATAGTGCCACTCTCCATGGGCCTATGGGGGCCATTTTCTTTCAGACCAACACACCCAATGAGGGTATCTACAACCTGTGCAGGACAGTGATAGGCTGGGATGGTCTCGCCTCCTCTCTCCTCCTTCAGGCCACGCCTCTTATTGAGGAAGCCCTTTGTCTGAGGACGGTAAAGCTGGTTCCAGGGGGCAGCAGGAATTCCCAGCCTTTGTCTACGTCTGGGACACAGATGCTCAGGTCTCAGGGAAGGCCATGCCTAGAGATCACCAAAGATCGCGGGACTTCACGTTGTCTGCGGGGGTCCCCACGGTGGCTGCAGCCACGAGCAGAAGCTAGCTTGGCCTGGGGTAGTGCTGCTTCTGTTCTTTTTGGAAAAAGGTAGAGATGCCCATCTGGGCCCTTCGCCCCCTCATTATCTCCATCAGATTGGCTTGTATCTGTCTTCTGAGACACCTGATTTCCTCGGCTTGCATCTGATGCAGGAGAGTGAAAGAGGCTCTTTTCCTTTTCCAACCAGCCAGCCCTTTCTTCTATCATATCGGCCTCATTATCCAATAATGAAACCCAGCTCACTCTCATTTCAGAGTCTTCTAAATAATCATGGCTGGAAGAGTCTCCAGCCTCACCCTCCATCCCATAGTCCTTGCATTTTGTTTCTTAGTCCCAGCTCATTAGCTTGGCAATAATGATGAGCTGGTCTGTCTCTCCTTCATCCTGCACATCCTACTCTGGGGTTGGATCCCAGGAACTCGGGGAGGAGGAGGAGGCCTAGGGAGGAGAGTGTAGCTAGGGACTCCTGTTAGCACCATCATGAACAGCATAGAGGTATGGGTCATTCATTCATTCATTCATTCATTCATTCATCTAATACTTTATCCTTAGGTCAGTTACCATCCTGTAGCTGGGACTCAGCAGCACCTTTGCAGGTCAATAACAAAATAAAAACAAAGGAAAAAAATTTTTTTCTCAGAAACAGAGGGAATTTACTGGGAATGGGGTTTTGGTGTTGGGCGGGTCCTAAGATCTCAAAATCTGTAAAATTTTTGTTTCTCCCTCTTTTCTTTCTCTCCCACTTTCTTACTTCCCTTCCCCTCCCCCTCTCTCCTTCCTTGTCTTACTTTCTTTTTTCTCCCTCCTTCTCCCTTTTCTCTCTCTCTCCTCTCTTTCTCTCTCCCTCCTTTCCTTGGTTGGTCGTGTGTGTGTGTGTGTGTGTGTGTGTGTGTGTGTGTGTGTGTGTGTGTGATATCTGGCTATTATGGGCATTATTTTACCCACGTTATTTGGGGCTGTGAGGTGTGAGTTGGGGGGTAAGGTCTGGCTTGCTCTCACTGCTTCGCAGCTCTCCCTTGTAATCCTGTCAGGCTTGGACTCCTCAGATCTTGGAAGTCCTCTTCCTCTTGTCCCAGTGAGAGGCTACACCCCAAGAGTCACTCACACCAGTAGGGGCAGAAGACCCCCATGCCCACCCCCCAGGCTTGTTCTCTGGCATTCTGCCAACTCCTCCCCTCCTCCCTTTCTACTATCATGTCACTTGAGGCCGCCTTCAGAGTTTGGGAAACAATCGCTCTGTGTGATCTGCCCACCCTCTCTTCCTGCCAGTACAAATCACTTGGCAGCATAAACACTGTTGTTTGTGATTGTTCACAGGCTCCTTCCCATCAAGTGAGATTTCTTTATTTATTTACTTATGTTTTTAAAAAAAAGAAAAGAAAAAGGGAAAGAAAGAAACCCAAGATATCAGAGTGGGTTCTGTGTCTTTCTTCTGGCTGAAGAATTTCAGGATGTTTGATAAGCTCTGACAGCTGGCAAAGCCGAGGCAGCTTTAAGTGAGGCCTAGTAAACACCGTCTCCGATCAGGAGCGGGTTGAGGGTGGGCATCTGAGGAGGGGCTTACCCCCTCCTATGCTACTGCCCTAGGCTGCATGCAAAGCTGGGCTCAGCTCAGCTCACTCGAGTGGAGTTGAAACGGATCCAACACTTCGCCATCTGGCCCTGGTTGTAAACATGTGTATACAAAGTGAGTGTCACTTGAGCTAATTCACGGGGGCGGCTGCTTTTGTGCTTTCTTTGGCTAGTTTTGGGGGAGTAGAGTGGTAGCCCCTGAGGACCTCAGGGCACACAGGTGGCTATCTGCACCAGCCAGAGGGATTAGCAGCCCGCTACAAAGTTCTGGGGTGTCAGCCAGACATCACATGCCCACTTGGAGCTGCTGGCAACCTCAATCCAGCTGTCTGCCCACCACTGTTTCCTAAATGGTCGTTTCCTGTCCAGACTCCTCCATGTTAAGAGACATACTCGAGAAGTTGTTGAAAGGTTTTGGGGTTTGGGGTCCAAGGGGAGAGACTGAGGTGGGTTGTCATTCAGGCATAAGAGATTTATTAGAACTGCTATTAGCACCTAGACTAGTGTTTCTCAACCTTCCTAATGCTGCAATCCTTTAATTCAGTTCCTCATGTTGTGGTGATATATATGTATATATGTATATATATATATTTATATACAACTACTTATATATATATATAATTTTTGTTGCTGCTTCATAACTGTAATTTTGCTACTGCTATGCACAATAGTGTAAATATTATTGGAGGTAGAGATTTACCAAAGGGTTGTGACCCACAGATTGAGAATGACTGCCATAGAGAGACAGACAGGACAGATAGCATGGCCATGGCCGAAACTCTCAGGGTCAGGAGGCAGAGCCGGGGGCGGGGCTTCCTATGGAGGGTGGAGGTTTCATGTCCTGTGGTTGGTGCACGATCCACAGTTTGAGCCTACAGTTGTGTTATATCCCCAATTCCTGGGTGGTAGGAGGAAGAGAGGGAATTGCAGGGGAGGAATGGGTGGCTGATTATGTGGGTGAGGAGGGACACCCATGTAGTCAAGGGGTGTCATTATACAGGTCGGGGGCACACATCGCCACCTGTAGCCCTTGGATATCTAGGAGTCTGCCCATCAACCTGAGTCCTGTAAACTTCCTTGTGGGGAAGTGAGAATGGCATCTGTGGTTCTCCTGGCATTGGGCTCCTGGGGGGGGGAGGGGGGGGTCTGTTTGTTAGGAGATTGGAGACTCACTGACAGGCTGTCACAGGAGGCCTGCCATTTCCTTTACAGCAATAGGAAGAAGAAGGCTGTAGCAAGTGCCCACGGCTTGATCAGCCAGGGGCGTCAAGCCTCACAGTTACCATTGAATTAAAAGAAGCCAACAGCTTCTTTGTGCCCACCCAGCTGCCTTTCTGCTCGCTGTAGCATTTGTTTCCTTCACCTTGGCTGGGCAGACAGAAGAGTTCACCCTTTTGGGCTAGAGGGACAACGAATATGTCCTCTCTGCCTCTTATGAGCGGAGCAGTGAGACTGTAAGTCCTTACAGCCTCCGAAGCCTCAGTTTATCCCCCTTTCAAATGGTATCACCAGCTTTGGCTCATCAGTGACACCTCCCTGGTCCCCATGGGTGGAGAAGGATGTCACAGGATGGTCAGAACACCATTCTTGGGACAAACAAAAGCTGAAGATGCCAGGTCCAACTGAAGGTGGCACGAGAGCCTTGGTGGTAAACTGGAACATACCCAGACACACCGTGTGCCTGCTTCTTCCATACCCCAGCTTTGTCCTCCCTGAACCTGAAGCCTGTCTTAGGTTTCACCTGGTTCTTGGAACTTCGCTCCAGTTAGTGCGACAGGAGCTTCTTTTCAGCAGGGTAGAGGAGCCAGGCTGCCTACCTGTCTATGCACTTCCTTTGCTCAGCTTCCTGTTCCCTCAATCACGTCCCCCCAAACTCCTTCCTCCTCTGCCCCTCAAAAGCAGCCCGATTTAATTTTCTATTCCTGTGAAGGAAACCTTTCCCCAGCAGCCCCAGGGACACACAAAAAAAGGGAGGAAGCTAATTAGCTGCTGCATTTTCCCCCAGCAGGAAGAGTAGAAACCAGCAGGGGATGAGCGGCCCCTTTCACTGCATCCTAAGGTCCAGGAGACTGTAGCGCTGCCACTATGGGAACCAACTGGGGACCCAAGGCAGCCTGTGCCCCCTGTCTCCAGTGCCTGGGGTATAGAGTATGTGGTCAAGACGCCGCTGCCATCAGCCAGTCAGTGCCACGGGTAAGGTGTACCAGGGCCAAGGCCACAATAGCTGCCCCTTGGTGAGTAGAAGCCAGTGAGGTGGGGTCCACTGGAACAAAGCCCTTCCTCCTTTTTAGGGCCAGAATAGTGGATAAATCGGGAGGAAAGCTGGGAGGAGACAGAGCTGAGATTCCCAGGAAAAGGAGCTGACACCTAGTGACTCAGACATAGGGACCCAACATGAAGCCATTCCTTCCTGTGACACCTCCCTGCACCAGACACTTAATTAACCCTGGACAGAAGGCAGCAAAGAAAAAAAAAAAGCTCTTAATCCAGATTCTATTTGCCTTGCTAATTTAGGTGTGCATGAGTGTGTACACGTGTTTTCCTGCTGGGTGAATGTTTATAAAATCTTAATTAGGTTGTGGGTATTGGAACAGAAATGGAAATATGTCTCCCCCCCCATCCCCCATAATGGTCTCACTTCCCTGGGGGACATTAAAGCTTCATACACAATATTCTGTGAGTCAGGAGACGTACTAATGGCCTCTGATGACGGGCTTGGGGGAGGAGGGGAGTCAATCACAGATGGATGGCTGATAGCTTACTTTATTATTATTATTTTTTTCTTTTTAAAATCCAATCCTCAAATTGGACTCAGAGCAGCTATTTATAACCTGTCGGGAGAGGCTGGCATTTGACTATCAAACTCATATTGAATGCATTTTTAATACCCTTTAATGTGACAGGTCACAAGGGGGAAGTGTTCGGACTGGCACACATACTAGGGGATTGTGCACTTGTTGAAATGAACAAAAGGGAACAGGAGAACACAGTATCAGGGAGAGGCCCCCGCCCCCGGGATCCTTTTCCAGCCTCTCTGCCTCTGCCCATTGTGTGAGTCCCGCTCGTTAGACTAAGGTACCCACAATGCCCTTTGTCTGCAGCGCTTACTGTGGGGGAATCATACTCGGAGAGGACAGGAAGACCAAGCGTGCAGAAGATGGCACCTGTGAGTGAGTGGGGGCTTCCCTCGGCTTTGACGGCAACCTTGTGGAAGTCAGTCCATCACTTCGCAGGAGTGGAGTCTTAAAGCATTTTTCAAGAGGTTTAGTTTAGTTGCTGGTTCACCCTTTGAGGACAGAGCTTGGAACGTAGCTGATGAAGACAGCCAGAAACTGGACAGATAGGGCAGGGACCCGAAGCAGGATGTGAGGTCATGTGGGGCTGTGACTGAGACGCAGAAGAGGCTCCTGGGCTCCTCATGGTTGGGCAGACTGTACTAACTAGCTCATCCTCCTTCCCATGTCTCACTCTAGTTTCTGCTATAAATCTCTGAAAAGCGCCCCCCTACTGACCCCCCCCAAGGCAGCTTGATGGAACCCTATTTCCAGAGACCCATGCTGCTATATAGGAGCTCTGCCTTGTCTTTCTTTCCACCTATGGAACTAGACTACACCCCTCTCTAGAACTCAACCTCTGTGCTCTATGAGTTGTTTCATTACGTAGGTGTCCGTGTGTGAGTATATATGTGTACATGCAGGTATCCGAGCAGAACTTCGTATCCTCTGCAGTTACAGGCAGTGGTGAAACGCCTCATGTAGGTGCTGAGTTTTGAGGGACCCTAGCCCTCCTGAGCTAAGTTGAATTGAGGCTAAAAAAAAAAATGCCCATCAGACTCAGAGGCATGCCAAATTCTGATAGCACAACAGCTGTTTCTGTCCACTTAGTTTTCCTTTAAGTTTGAGGTTTCTCTATGTAGGCGGCCCCTACTAATGGCAGCAGCTGAGCAGGCCTGCCACAGAGCTGGGTGGGGTGAGGTCCTTGAGGTAAAGGGTGCCAATGCTTGCCAGACCTTCCTGTTTCACAGAGCCAGTCAGGACACGCTCCAACGGGCCAACCTGTCTCTAGCGTCTGCTTTGTACCGGCATCTGTGGAAATGAAGACTAAAGCTGTCGCTGGAGAGTCTGTGCCTCTACACACATTTGGAGTATCCAGGATCAACAGTTTAGAGTGTTGATCTGGGAACTGCATCTCTGGGCAGCACCACCCAGAGGGATCCTGAGACCCTAGATTCCTGGTCCATCTCCAGGGCTCCTGATGGGAGGCTTTCTTTCCTGGTGAGGTGCGAGCAGCATCTAGCCCTTCTCACAGGGTCCCATAGACAAACCAAAGCACCACTCTACCACAGTTCATCCTACAAAACCAACGAGTTTATTACGCTTACTTATAGAGCACGGGTGAGGAATTATGGGCAGGGAAGCTGGGTGACCCCAAAGTAGCCACACTAGAAGGTCTGCACCTGGCCTGCATGGTCACTCCCTGACACCTGCACATTGACCTTACTAGCCTACATACTCTGGCACCTTCCACCTTCCCAGTTCTGAGGGCCATGGACTTTTAAGGCAGAGTTGCCCACAAATGGTCTTCCATGAGGGAATGCCAACACTCTACAGGCCCAACCTTGATTGACTCTTGCACGTGGGTACAGATCATTTGTTGAAGACAGCCACTGTGTTGCGTGGAGGACTATGTTCTACCACAGTTTCTGACTTAGTAGGTGTGGGTGGGAAGGGACTTTGTAGGGATCACAGGCGCCTTGAAAGTGCCTGGTCTTACAGCACTGACACGGGCTCTGAAGATGCTTAGGGTGGGGCACGGAAGCAAGTTAGAACAGCAGGACTGCCTGCAGCAAAGCCTCTCGGCATGCAGGTGCGCTAGGCATGCTGCCGGGGCCACAGCAGAAGGAATGGAAGCTGGCCTTAGAAGATCTGGGTCAGATAGGGATGCACAGAGAGGAGAGGGGTGCTCCAGATTAGGGATGCTTCTGGATAAGGCTTTGTCTTAGAGTTTCTATCGCTGTGATAAAACACTGACCGAAAGCAAGTTGGGGAGGAGAGGGTTTATTTCAGCTTAGAACTCTCAGGTCACACACTTTGTTGCTGAAGGAAGTCAGGACAGGAACTCAAACGGGGATGGAACTTGAGACAGGAGTTGATGCAGAGGCCACAGTGTGTGTGTGTGTGTGTGTGTGTGTGTGTGTGTGTGTGTGTGTGTGTGTGTGTGGTGTGTGATGTTCACTGGCTTGCTCCTCATCACTTATTCAGCCTGCTTTCTTAGAGTACCCAGGACCACTAGCCCATGGATAGCTCCACTCACAGTAAGCCAGGGCCTCTCACATCAATCATCAATCAAGAAAATACACCATAGGCTCACCCACAGGCCAAGTTGAGGTTCCTGCTTCCCAAATGACTCTAGCTTGTGTCAAATTGAAATTAAAACTAGATCACACTGGCTGCCAAAATTGGCAAACACAAGTATAGTGAGATCAGCCTGTCTTCCTCCCAGTCCGTCCTCCCCTTGGAGGACTGCATAGGGAAGGGGTGCCCCTTTCCTGCCAGAGAAGAATGCATGTTCTCACAATCCCTGGGAAATGTCCACAGAGATCTGGCTTAACTGGCTGTAGCTGGGGCTCAGGCGGTAGCTTTCCTCCCTTTTTTATGCATTGTCGTGAATTGAACCCAGGACCGTGTACACCCTAGGCTAGCACTCCCGCCCCTCAGCCACACTCTCAGCCCTTCCCTTTGAGACAGTGCGTTCCTTTGTAACTGGCCTTCAACTGCCACTTCTGCCTCAGCCTCCCAAGCGCCTCGATGCCAGGTGCATCTCCATGTTCTATGCAGTCAATGAAGCACCTCCAAAGACAGGGCTGAGCACCACTGGCCTAGACTCAAACATGTCACTGTTCTCCCAATGGGTAAATGCAACGGCAAGTAGGGTGAAGGACTGTCCCTCCCCTTATTCCTCACAACCCCACCACACTGAGACTCTAAGCAGGTAGCTAAGCATGCTCTCCATTCGAGAGCAGGGCGACCTACTTTTCTCTGCCCGTGGCTTCTCTCACACATAGGGCCTCTTGGGATGGAAGGGGCAGATGGAAACGCCGGAGTTTCTGTGTTGATGCCGCATTTGGGTGTCACCCAAGCGCTTGTTTCCCTGTCAGATTCCGGATATGGCATTTAGATAGTAAACTGCTGCCACCAGACATTTACTGAGGAGATCAAAGTATCTGGTAGCATCCAGAGACATCCTGGGGTTTGGTTGCCAAGAGCTGGCGGTTCTGGGCGTGGGGAAGCATGAGGCTGCCATAGGGATTACTTGGGCTTGAAGAGAGACTGTGAGAGTGGGGGCATGAGATGCGCATGCGCGGGGGCGGATGGTGAGGGGAAATCTGAGTTCCGGGGGTGGGGTGGGGTGGGGTGGGGGTGGGGTGGGGGTGGGGGGAGTCTCCTTTAGCTAGATACTCTATCTCCCTGGCTCGGGGGGCATTTTGGTACAGGGCTGTGCATACCCAAGTTTGTCTGGGACATTATTCATGGGGCCTTTGACCAATAGTTGCTGCCTTCGGTGCCATCTCTCAAGGTCTTTCAATGGATAGAAGGTCACCAAAAAGGGCAAGTGTTGAAGGAAACGGTCTTCCTCAAGCAAAGCAGGGAGGGCCCCTCCTCAGATCAGCTGTGCCTGCCTGCCTGCCGAAGGTCACCATGTAGACTTGGGGACATTAATTGAGAAGGACTCCATTTACACAGCTGTAGGGAAGTCATCATCCATGCTGTGTGAAGACGGTCCAGTGTGGTTGTTTTGGGGTCCCCAATGTTTCAGCCATGCTCTGTAAGTAAGCCCAATAAACCCATTGGTTCCCTAGGGGGAACTTTGATTGCACCATACTTTGGTTTGTCACTGGGACCCTATGAGGAGGGGTTAGATACTGTGTAAGTCTCCCCAGGGAAGGAATTCTCGTAATGACAGGACAGTTGGCCCTAGATTCATTTCACCCAACTCCACCATGGAGCACAGATACTTGGAAGTGGGTCCAAGGAGTTGGGGTCCAACTCTTTTCTTTCTGCCCCTACCCTTTAAGGAAAAGCAAATAGAGGATGGATCTATTCTTTAATGTGGAGAGAGAGAGAGAGAGAGAGAGAGAGAGAGAGAGAGAGAGAGAGAGAGAGAGTGTATTACTGCCCAGCTTTCTGACTTAGGTCTTGCATGCCCCTAGGGGTCCCTAGTATGTCTCTCGGAACTGGTGATCTAAGTGCAAGAACAGGAGATGGTAATCCTGCACTGGCCTTGGGCACAAATGTAAGCCCCAGTATCCTCCTGGGAAGTGTCCCAGCTCCCTGCAAGTCCTCAGCAGCTGCCCAATGTCACCTGTGTTTATTAACCTTTCCTACACACAGCAAAGAACATTGCGTCTCTGCACAAGCTCTCAAGAATTTCAATTATTTAGTGTGCCCCCCCCAGCCCCCACCCCAGGAGGAACTGTTATTAGCATCTCCATGGTGTCTTCCCCACCCCCACCCCTGCTGCCAGGGTCCATTGGAGCTCAGAGTCTGGCCAAGGCGTCTCTTTCTCAACCTTCAGTTCTTCTCACTGACAAGGAGAAATTGACGAGTCCTCCAGTGCCCTCAACACCCTACCAGGCCCTGAGCTTTGAGATGCCCTGGTCATCCCATGAGCATTCTTGCCCCCTGGAAGTTTGGTGCTAGACAGTTTGATCTTTATTTTTATTTTCCAGCTTTCTGAGCTGAGCTCCCTCTCTCCGGGTAGAGCAGGGAGGTGATGTTTTAGGCACAGGTGGGGAGGCCTGAGTGGGATTGGAGTGTTGAGAGTGTGGATGGGACAAGAGGAAGTGTCCGTACAGCAGGTGGGCAGGGAGCCACGGCCACCTGCCTCTCCTTCCAATTTGTTCCTAGGAGTACGCAGGTGTGCCAGTGACTCTGTCCCCAACAGACAGTGATCAGACACACTGGTCTCAAGAAGGCAGGAAAGCAGGCAGAGGGATTTGTGACAGTGAGACACCCACTCTCATCCCTGTTGGGAATGAAGTCACAGATGCTGTTTGGGTAGGAGGGGACCATCCCAGACATCTCTGTGAGCCCTGAAAGCTTTAGTTACTCAGAATATGGACCAGTGCAGAGGGCCTTCCCATGGTCCACACTTCTGGACATTTCTCAATGATACATTCTATTGTTTGCCTCTCAGGGCAAACACGGGAGCCCCCACGGTGGTGTGAATATACAGAATTTATCTCCATTCTTTAACCTTCCTCATCGATCCAACTACCCTCGGTCACTCCAGCCCATCCCTACCCCACCCCCACCTTCTCCAGAGCCAGCCAGGGACCCTCCATGCTCCATCTCTTCCAGGAGTCAGCCCAAAAGCCACACCCTCCACACTGCCTGCACAACTTCCTTCCTGAATCCACCCCTACCCCGCCCTCTCCACCCACCCCCAGAAGGAAGTAATCTTTCTCCTCGGAATTCTCAGAACGCTTCCTCTACTCTGTCATGGTCCTCATCAATTTTTCTTCCCCATCCTGTTTTCCCACCTGCACCCCTTATATCATCTCCGACTTGGCGAGCTCCTTAACGACAGGAGTCATACCTCATTCTCTTTTATGGCCACACTGCACCCAGAACTGCAAATGTTGATTGAATGATAAGAAACCCAACTTGGTGACACTTGGGGGGATTCATGTCATCAGGCAAAGGTCGTTCGTCTTCACTTTACTGTTGAAGTTGGGAGCATCTTTTGGGGGGAGAGGCAAAGGGAACAGATTTCGTCCTCTGAGTTATCAATCCATCAACAGACTTTCTAGGTCAGTTACTGTATGATGCTGTTTGGTACCAAGGGGGCAGCATGCTTTTTTCTGTTATACAGAACTTGTGGGGCAAATGGCTTAAGTAGTGAGGTTTCTCTGCTTATTGTGTCTCTTTTGGAGACTCAAATGCTTCTACCACATTGTTCTGCCTTCCCCTAGGCACTGGTGTTCAGAGACCTAGCTAAAGCTGAGTTAAGAAGCTCAACTCAACATGGTAGAAAAGAGAGAGACTAGGAAGAGTGTCCTTGCTCAGATGTCATTGTCTCCATCAGTTCTGTCCTGATCATCCCGATGGCCACGTTTCTGCTTCGAGAATACATGTCCAGCAACTACAGATTGAGGCTGCCAGAGACAGAATTCTAAACATGCTTTCCCATTCCCAATCCAAATTTTAACTTCGGTATTATTTCGAAAGGGGTTGCCTAGGCAGATGCGATCAGCTGACCTTGAAATAGGCAAGCTCCTTAGGTAGATCGGAGTGACCACACAAGGCAAAGACTGAGAGTCTAGGTATAAGAGGCTCCCATGTACTATTGGTGCTTTGGAGATATAAGGGCCACTTGCAGATAGCACAGAAGCCCCTGGCTACCGAGAGTACACCCTACCCAGCCAGGAATGAGAATTTCAGTCCTACAAACATGAGGAACCCAAACTAGCCAGTGATCTGAACGAGGGGAGACAGATTCACCCTGCAGCATCCAGTAAGAGGCCAGTCAGGGAGACAACTTGATTTTATCCTTCTGAAAGCTGGAGCTAATGTAAACCTCCAACCTATGGAACAGTTGAAATAAGAGGTGTGGTGTGTGTGTGTGTGTGTGTGTGTGTGTGTGTGTGTGTGTAGCAACCAGATTTGTGGGAATTTATTATGGCGTCAATAGAAAGCTATGGAGCCCTTATGCAGCATCACAGCTCATGTCTGTGCTTTTCCATTTGGAGCTGGCTTGGTTGGTGCAGGGTGGCTCAGGCTGCACTGCAGGATGGCAGGTTGGTTATATCCTCTCTTTTGTGCTCACTTACCTGGTGTTGTGGTTTGAATGAGAATGCCCCCTCCACCCCAAAGGCTCGGGATACTTGAATGCTTGGCTTTCAGTTTGTGAAATTATATGGGAAGAATTAGAAGATGTGGCCTTGTTGGAAGAGGTGTGTCCCTGGGCTTGGGCCTTTGAGCTCTCAGCTACTGCTCCAGGGCCACGCCTGCCTGCCTGCTGCTTCCATGGTCCCTGCTGTGATGACCATGGACTCTAACCTTCTGAAAGCATGAATCCCCAAATTAGATGTTTTCTTTTTTATAAATTACCTTGGCTGTGGGGTATGTGTGTGTGTGTGTGTGTGTGTGTGTGTGTGTGTGTAATAACAATAGAAAAGTAAATAAGATATCTGGTATGCTAATCACATATCAGTGCCAGAGGTTCAAGACCACGTGCAGCCTCCAGAGCACGTGCAGCGGGTTTGTTGCATCATGGAGTCCCATATACTATTGCCCAAATGAGCCACGTGGAGTAGAGAGGCAAACTACAACTCTATTGACTGGAAGAGACATTTTGAAGGAGCCAGGATGTCGGATTCTCTGTTAAAGAGAAGATCTGGAAACTTGGGACCCCCCAATCTACTCTGTTGTTTCCCTGATGATGATTCAACGTGGCTCCCCGCCCCAGTCTCACAGTTCTCTCAACACCCACGTTCATCGTGCAGCCTGCACGCTTCTTGTGTTCCTGTCCCCCCCTGTGTCTCCTGCACGAGTGCAAAGTTGTGTCTAGTTTGCTCTCTGAGATCAGATCTGGCACATTAACAGGTGGCCAGGACGCATTTGTTGAATGAATGAATGAACTAAGCTCTGACACCACTCTCCGTGGCCACATCATGGGCTGTGATTTCATTTTGTGTGGGAAAGCAGGCACTACCCCAGCTCGGGGAGATGGACTGAAAAACCTCATCGCATTGCAAAAACAAACCAATTTCCTGCTCTGATTTGGAACCTCTGATGAGCCCAAAGAGTTGGAGACAGTCTAAAAATAACTCTTACAAAGCTTTGCTGTGACAACACCGCTTCTCCCCCCCTCTGGCTGCCCGATAGAGGGGGCCCAGGCCTAATAAATTCAAACCACAGGGCATGCCAATCCCCAGAGACTTCGCTCCTGGGGCTAAGATAATAATCCCAGGGTTTTGGCAGGCTTTTCTGGATCATACTCAGCTTCTCCCACGAGCATGAAAGGACAGGCCGTCCCTGCCAAGTGGAGCCACCTTGGAAAAGTTGGCCGGGCTGCAAGCGCCATCCTCTGCAGTCAGCGACTGGCAAGTTCAACTGGTGTCTGTGGAGTGCCAGGCACAGGCGCTGTTAACCCTTTCACCACTCCACAGAGTGGACACCCGTTCTGTTCCCCACTGTGGGGATGGGAAGCAAACTGGCTTTCCTGGCATGACAGGCACAGGAGATGCCACTGTGGTTCAGGTTGGTACTCTTTTCACCAGGTCATATGGGTGGAAGATTCTAGAATTACTGAGACTGGGCTTGGCTAGGGGTGAATGGGACAGTTCTGATGTGTGTGTGTGTGTGTGTGTGTGTGTGTGTGTGTGTGTGTGAGCGCCCTGGCTTACAGTGTTCCCTAGTCCCTTCTGGGAGTCCTGGGGTCTGACTGGAAAGGCAGTGTGAAGGCCTGGGAAAGTAGAGTTGTCATTGCAGGCTGTTGTGTGAGAAGCAGGGACTGACTTAGAATCATAGTCCCATGGACTCAGGAGTCTTCTCGTCATCCTCAGCACCACCACCATGTATTATCAATGATATTAATTATTTATCAGTAGCAGTCATAACCATCACTACAACTGTAAGATCATTAATATTTACCAACAATTAATCACATTAATATTTATTAATAATTAATATTAATGCCCATTAATAAGCTGTAGAAATACTTGTCAATTTATCAATAAATATTAATAATAGTATAATATTTATTGTAATAATGAGTAATTGTCATAAGTGCAATGCACCAGACATCTACTAACAAACCTGGTGTAGGGCCTGGGAGAGACTCAGGCTGAGTTTGTATCCCCAGCACCCTGTGAAAAGCTGGTGAGGTAGTCAACATCTGCAATTCCAGCACTGGAGAGTCAGAAACTAGAGGGCAAACAGCCAGCCAAGCTGGCTGAACTAGTGAGCTCTAGGTTCAATGAAGGACCCTGTCTCTAAATAAATAAATAAATAAATAAATAAATAAATAAATAAAGTGGAGAGAAATTGAGGAAGAGACCCTGTATTGATCTGGCCTTCACACATCTGTGCTCATTTGCACCAATCCACAAATTCACACACACACACACACATGCATGAATGTGTACATAGACACATTGTATACACACAAAAGGAAAAGATTTAAATGACCAATTTTTAAAAAGTTTATGTATACGTGTGTGTACGCGTGGAAATTTATGTGTACTGTGTACATGCAGTGCTTCTGGAAGCCGGAGGGCATAAGATCCCCGCAATTGCAGTTTCCGGATGGTGGTGGACTGACTGATGTGGGTGTTTGAAACTGAACCTGCGTCCTCTGAGGAAGCAGTATGTGCTCTTAAGTGCTGAGCCATCTCTCCAGCACTCCAAAGGGGAAAATATATATATATATTAAAAGACAAAAGTAAAACCTAACATAGGTATTAGGATGGCCTACATTTGACAGAGAAGGAAACGGAGACACAGCTTTGGTTCCTGAGTAAGCATAGCCTTTAATAAGTGGTGAAGCTGGGGGCAGGGGGACCTGGCTGGCCGATACTAGGGCCCAGCCTACTGTTTACTCTCCATAACATCTGAGAAAGCAGATACCAAGCTTACATTTGAAATGCTGTATTTATTGAGTGCTCCGGTGTCACCCACCGAGAGTAAGGGGAAGAGTTGGGAGGGCACGGTGCCAGGGGACCCAGGATCAGGGAGGTGTTGACCCCTCAGAGATTGAGGGGGAGGGGCTGGCACCAGCAAATGTATTAAAATGCAAATTTCTGCCTTGCTTGCTGGTTTATCATCTGACTCGTTATACAATTTGCCAGTTATAGAAGAAAAATTACCATAATGGGGCCCTAGGGAATGGTTGTAAAAAGGAGACCAAACGTTACTTATCAGCCGTTCCACTACAATTATCTTCCACGTTTGTTCTCTTCCTCCTCGGAAACATGGAAACATCAGTGCCAGGGAGCAGGCGCTGCCTGGGCTGAGAGAGTTAGAAAGGCTGTGTCTGTGATCATGATCGCCTTTGCCCCTTCCGCTCCCGCCTAGTCCTTCCTGTGGCTGCTACCTTCCTTCAGCAGTGGCCTTTGCGGGGTAGGATAGGATGGGAGGGCGTTTCCAAGCTCTAGGTGAAGTTCCGTGTGTTTATGAGCCCTGGGATTTACAGGACATCCTCTCCCAGGGGCTTGATTCGAGGTGGGACTCAGTAGGTGCCAGAGAGGTTACCACGTAGGCAACAGGTAGCCAGGCTTCTGCACAAAGGGGCCCGTTGCCTTGTCAGGTACCCCGACTCTTCCAATTTCACCCCTTCCCTGACAACCCTCACTCCCAGGGTAGCTTTCTATCCTGTATCTGCCAGCCTTTCCCTCTCCTGGGGCTCCTTGCAACTCCATTTTCTCAGTGTCTAGCCTTGTACTTGGAACATAATAAGCAGGAAATAAATATTTGATGAATGAATGAAAGTGTGTCTGCGAGCGCACGCGCGCCTGTGTGTTTCCAGGTTATTCTAAAGTTGTCATCCCCACAGGCTGACTTCTTTCAGGTCCAGCCAAGTCTTCTCTAAGCCCTAAGGCCTCTGACGATTCCTCAGGCTTCTAGAACCAGCATATTCAAATAGGCAGGGGAGCAAATAACTGCGCTCTGCCAGCTGTCTGTGCATATTGCTTAGACACTTAGACTTTCCCAGACCTTAGGCGGCTCTGTCATTGTCTTAGAACTCCTTTTGTCTTCCTTCCCGGGGCTTCTCATTTGCCTCTGCCACAGTATGAAAGGTAAAAAAAACCCTCGCCGCCTCTGAGTTACATTTACAAAGGAAGAACTCAAAGCTCCTCGCCAAGTGCTCAGCCTTGTGCTTAGCAGGGAATCTCTCTGGTATCTCGACTTCTCCGGTTCTCTGAGGAGAGAGGGTGCGGGCACCACTGTTGCTTCCACAGAACTTCTTAGATGTTTATCAGCAAGCTGTAGGAGCCTTGAGGCAGGCTCACTGGATGGATCATTTGACCTCTGGTTATCTTCTTCCATTGCTGGTCAGGCTCTGGGAGGGCAAGCCACCCCAGGAAGCTCCCAGGAAAGGCAGAATATTATTCCCGCATTTAAATCGTTTGGCTTAAGGAGCAGGCCGGCTTCCAGGCAGGTGAGAGCACGAGGTGGGGGGTGGGGGGTGGGAATGCAATGGGCTCCGGCAAGTTCACAACCACTCAGCGGAGGGGCCGGAATTCCACAGTTGGGGATGCGGCTGGCTCCCTGAGTAGAGTGTTTGCCTAGCCTGCATGAAGCTCTGAGTTCTAGCTCTGACATTACATAAACTGGGCAGGGTTATGTAATACCTGTAATCTCAGCGTTGGGCGGTAGAGCAGGAGGATCAGGAAACCAAAATCATCCTTGGTTACTTAGTAAGTTTTTATTTATTTATTTAATTTATTTTTTTTCTTAGTAGGTTTTAAGTTGAGCTACATGGGATCATGTAGTTTTGTTTTTAATAAAAATATAAAAGCCCAGCCGGGCGGTGGTGGTATACACATTTACTTCCAGCACTTGAGTTGGGGGGGGGCAGAGGCAGGTGAATCCCTGTGAGTTTATCCCTGTGAGTTTGAGGCCAGCCTGGTCTACAATGCGCATCTAGGACAGCCAAGGCTACACAAACAAACCCTGTCTCGAAAAACAAAACAAACAAAAATATAAAAGCCTCAAAGGCAAAGACAGCCCACCCTCTGTGCTGTCCTGTGATCAAGGATGGCTTTTACTTTTTCAAATGGTTGCAGCAAGAAAATCTTAAGGACTATCAATCCGTTTATGTGCCACTGCTATCAAATTCACATGCAAATAAAGTTTTATTGTAACACAGCCACGCATCTATCAGGGCTGCAGGACTTCACAGCTGTGGCTGAGACTCGGGTCCTCTGAGATTTACCACTTCATGATGACTACTGTTGAACATGAGTAAACTTCACCTCTGCCCGTCTCCCATGGTGGCATTGGAGCGATCTGGGCATCCTAGGAAATATTCTTGCTTTTGAGGTCAATTTTCTCTTCTGGATCTCCTACTTTTTAAAACAAAGAGGGAGAAGCTCTGAAGGCTTGGCTGGGAGCAGGTAATGAAGACCTAGGACCCAGATTTCCTTGGTGTGTGTGTGTGTGTGTGTATGTGTGTGTGTGTGTGTGTGTGCATGTGTGTGTGTGCCCGCATGTGTGTGTGTGCCCACATGCGTGTGTGCATGCTTGTGTGTGTGTTTGTGTGTGCATGCATGTGTGTGCGCACACGCTCGTACACACATACGTGTGTGTGTGTATGTGTGTGTGTGTGTGTGTGTGTGTATACGTGTGTGTGTCATGTCTCCAGGTCTGTTGGCTTCTGGAAGCCAAGGCTATCTGATCATCAGCAGGGAGCCCAACTTCTATGTATGCAAAAAGAACAAAAAGGGGCAGCACTCCCATTGCTCTGTAGCCTCAGCTTAGCAGAGGTGGGCTAGCCTGAGCTAGCCCGTGAAGAGCTTCCTCATTCATTCTCAAAATGACAAGAAAAATTGTGCATGGGTGTGTTCTAAAGTCACCCTCCAAAGATCACGCATGAAGTATTTCACACCAAATTGGCACCACTCTGCCCACACTCCACGTTCCTGCCCCTCCCAAGCTCCGCCCACTGAATCTTCTTGACTACAGAGCTGTGAGCTCCGTCTCTGGGAGCCACAAGAGAAGGCACAGTGTGCCTGGAAGGGTCTACATGTGTGCCACTGTGACTAAGCAAGCAGGATTTAAGCAGAGCCGTCAGGCCTGTGGCCTGGTCCCTCTCTGTGACTGCGGGATGCTGAGTGACAGCACTGCCCTACCTCAAATGCTAGGAGCACCCACTCCCCCAGGTGTGACAATCAAAAACCGTTTCCATACAAAAAGGGACACAGGTGGAAGGGAAGTTGATCGTTGGTTGGCAACAATCAAGAAAAGGGACAAGAAACCCCCCATAGGGGTCCCTCATTTTGGATGCATGACTCGCCTCCAAGGCTCTCTCCACTGGCCCCCAGCCCTTGACCTTGGAGTGCACCACTCTGCATTAGCCAGCCTGTGCATCAACTCCCGGGGTGTGCTGAGGCATGTTGACGAGCTGATTAAGGGATCCATATGGCTGAGGGTGAAGGGTCTGACATGGAGGAGGCACAGGCTACTGTGAGAATCTGACAGTCTATACTACAGAATGCCACAGTCCTGGGCCAGGTGGGCTTACTGGGGGGGGGGGAGGACACAGGAGATGACCTCAGTTATTCAAAACTTGAAGCTTGACACCAGCAATAGACTTACGTCCTTCAGCCTTCAGGTGCTCTGGACTACATGTTCAGTCCCTCTGAGTCCTGAGTGTTTTGCTATAAGTTGTTAACCCTATAATGTATGTGTTTATCTTTCTTTCCCTCCTGAGCTGGGTACTGTCCTGGGCAGAGGTGCGGACAGTCAGACGTTGCCCCTTAAGCCAAACACAAATAGGAGGCCAAAGCATGAAAGATTGGGCAACTTTAGTTGTGTGAGAAAAGACTTTAGAACACTGTGTTAGGGGCTAGGGAGATGGTTCAATGGGTAAGAGTGCCTGCTATGCAGACGTGAGGACCGGGGTTCAGATCCCCAGCACCCATGTAATGTGCTAGTTGTGGCTGTGCATGTCCATATGCCCCCCACACTAAGGGTAGAAACAGGCAAATGTGGGGGGTGGATTGCTGGCCACTTGCCTGGCTGAAGGGACAAGTACTAGGTTCAGTGAGAAAGCCTGCCTTGTGGCATTAAGGGAGAGGGCCATAGAGAAAGAACAATGTGAGAGTTTTAGGTTGAATACTTATTTGGTTTCCATCTAGGCCCTTGTGGTTGGCATTGGGCCACTTGGGGAAGGCAAGTTTGTGACACTGTTCCATAATCTCTGCACAGTCCCCAAGTATGGCAGTGCATGTAGTAGATGGAGGTTGTGTGGGGGAAAACCTCTTCCCCAGTCCCTCCTCATGCGTGGCTCTCCCTAGAGAACTACTGAGTTCGGTGCGCCATTCTATGGCCAAGTGTTGTGAGCGACTGTCCTCTGAGGCAAGCAACCACTTAACAGAAGGATCATCCCGGCTGGGTTTGTTAGCTGTTTAGATCCCCTAATGGAGGGTTGAGGAGGGTCATGAGGCCCTCACATGAGTACCTAGCCTCTCCCTTCTACCACCTGTTGTGTGCAACTCTGCTCTGCTTATGGCCTTGGAAGGGGGCTAGAATATAGGGGTGGACTAGGGGCGGCAGGGGCGGGGGGGGGCTCCACCTATGCGGTTTAGGCACTTCCTCATCAATGCTGGGTAAAGGCTTTATAGGTGTGGCCTGTTGGGAGGGGAGCAGCACCTACATCCCTGTAAGTAATTCCCCGCCTACACTTTCTGAGGGAGCACAGTAGACTCACTGGCTCCCCGGATTGAACTTTGGTGAAAGCATTCCTTTGTTTGTCATTTGGGAGACGAGATAGTCACGGCTTACATCTCCCCTAGGAAAGGAATTCTACCAACACCACGTCCCTGACTCTAGATCTATATAATGCTTGTGAGTCCCTTCTCATGCCTTGAGCAGCCCCTGATGGGGTCTCTAAGAACATTCCAGGCAGTACGTTGCCTCTCTTAGAGAGCTGTTCCTTTGCCCCCACTGGATGCCGCTGTCATATTCTAAAGCGTGCAGAGTGGGTGACCCGGCTATGAGGGGCGGGGGGCGGGGGGGGGGGTTTGAGTGAGTGAGTGAGGTGGCCAGGCTGCAGGCTCTGTCTCCATTGCGTCCCCTTAGCCAATACTCACCCTCCCAAGTATGTAATTCTGCTTAGACTGTAGGTTTTAACAAAAGATTTTCTTCTCACTTGAAATTGTTAAAAAAAAAATTACCCTTCAAGATTATGTCTCCTTTTTAGTCAGAAAGCATTCCCAGAGTGGTCATTGAACACTCTAAACAAACCAAGGAACAGGTAGAAACAGGAGAGAGGGCCGAGAAAACATAAGACAAAGGTTTTGAGGTCGAGGAGATGGCACAATGTGAGCACCTGAGTTGGAATTTCTTTACTCCCAGACTGTGGCACAAGCCTACCACCCCAATGCTGGGAGATGGAGACAGGTAGACTCCTGTGGGCTCACTCCCAGCCAGGGTAGCGGAACCGTGAGCTCCATATTTAGTGAGAGAACCTATCTTGTAAACTAAAGTGTGGAGTAACTTAGAAAGACACCTGATGTCAACCTCTGGCCTTCACCTTCATATGCACGCTGGCATACACACGTGTACAAACCCACTTCCTACCTACATAGAGATGGTCAAAGGCCTCTGGCTTCTGGAAGCTTCTGGTGTCTGGTGGCGAGGCTGTGAGGTGTAGATGTGTTCATAATTACATTGCCACAGAATTAAGAATGGCATTAACATGGGTCTCGAAAACAGAGAGCCAGGGCTGGAGAGACGGCTCAGAGGTTAAGGGTATGACTGCTCTTCCAGAGATCCTGAGTTCAATTCCCAGCAACTGCATGGTGGCTCACAACCATCTATAATGTGATTTGGTTCCCTCTTCTGGCCTGCAAGTGTACATGCAGGCAGAGCACTATATACATAATAATAAATAAATAACTCTTAAAAAAAGAAAAGAAAAGAAAAGAAAACAGAGAGCCACTCAGGGATTCAGGGTGGCTTCCTGGTGGAACTGTCAATTTGGAGCATCAGGTCCTGGGAGGGAACAGGGGAGGGAACACCTTCACTGGAGGTGATGGAGGGAGAGGCTCTTTGGAGTCTTAGCACTGCTGGCCCCAGCCATGAGTCACCATTCCTGTTCTTTCCTGGGAAATAGCACTTT
The DNA here is from genome assembly GCF_964271855.1 of Acomys minous. NCBI lineage: Eukaryota > Metazoa > Chordata > Mammalia > Rodentia > Muridae > Acomys > Acomys minous. Next base: position 106,280,517 of record NC_140493.1, on the reverse strand, counting down.
CCATGCAGGAGGCTTCTGAGCACCCCAACCCATCTCAGCCAGGTGTCTGTGCAAGGCAAAACCCAGGAGCTCTGAATCTGGGGTGGTTTCCTCTGAGCAGGGCCTATGTTCAGCTTTGCATTTAAAAGCTAGCTTACAGGCAAATGATTTCAGTAAATAAAATTTCCAGCCCAGCCGCTTGCCTTCCTCCAGAGAGCCCTTGCATCAGACAAGGGGACCCCAGTGAGGAGTCAGACACAAACAGAAGCCAGAAGGCAGGAGCTGGGCTGGCAAGTGCTGCCTGGGGGATGCTGGGACCTGGTGGAGTCTCTGCATTATTTGGAAGCAGTTGTTTGGTACTTGCCTGGGCTTTCTTAGAGTCTATGAGGCTAGGAGGGAGGGGGCCTAACAAAAGCTATTGAACTGCCTTTCTACCATGCTTAAATATGGATGACCGTAGAAGCAGAAGACCCGGAAGTGGCCTGGTTCAAGTCCGATGCACCTGTCCACCTCACCTGCTGTTAAGACATTAGCTATGTGATCGTGGACAGCTAATTTGCCCTTTTCATCGTCTTGCTGATAATTTAATTTTAAACTAAGTTCTTGCACTTAGCGCCTTGCCAGGATGAGTTATCATCTCCACTGTACAGAAGAGGGCACTGAGGCCCATAGAGGACAGAGAGAGCCTAAGAAGGTATCAGCACTAATAAACATGGCACCTGAAGAATCCTTAGGGCACCACTGCTAGCATCCTTCCTGAGTCAGTAGAGGCCCTGTTTCCCTGAGCAGAGGTAAGCCCTTGATAAACGGCGGCCAGCATGAGTTATACTGTCTTTGGGCTCCCTGCCCCATTCCTTTTTCTACCAAGCATTCTCACAGAGCCTCAGCTGAGCCCCTTGTCCATCCTGGGAGGATGCCCAGAGAGGCTGGGGGTGGGGGTGGGGCAGAAGGACCAGTCTGCGTAAGGGAAATTTCCTGCCTCCCAGTCCAACCCAGATTAGAGCCCATTTACATCTTAAAAGCCAACTTAGAAAACCACAATCCATCAGCCAGCGATGGTGTAAATTGCTTTGCTAAATATATTTCTGGGTACATGGTAAGTAAAAATATCATGAATTTAATAAGCCTTGGAATTCACATTTTTCCAATCCTAATTAGGTTTCTCCTCCACACCGGACGTGCTCCCTGAGTCGCGTCGGCAAGGTTGGGAGGGGAAGGCTGCTCAGGCTGGCTGGCTGAGGATGACTGGGTACCCCAAAGCCAAGAATGCGGTTCCTTCTCTCAGCAGCTCCACAGGGCTGTGTGGTCGGTTAGCCTTCTGAAGCACCAAGTTTCCTGGGTCTCAGGAATGGCTATTGTTCTTCCTAAGTCATCTCCAGGAGTCAAGAGTTGAGTTGTTTCTCTCTCCACTATGGCTCCTGGTGGATACGTAAAGAGACACCTCTGGTCCTAGTTTGGCTCTCTCCATATGGGCATCCTGGACCACTGGTCCCTTGACATCTAATTATATGCCACCTACTCCTTCATGAGCCCCTGTATTCCCATCATGTACATCCACACACTAGCTTAGGTACCATACCTCATGCCAAAGACTCATGGGTGCTGATGGTGGGATGCGGGGTTGTGATGATTAGTGTTATCTGCCAGCTTGGTTGGACCACAGTGCCTGCATCTTTGGTCAAATATTATTCTACATGTTTTTTTGTGAAGAATTTAAAGATAAGATTTGTGTGTGTGTGTGTGTGTGTGTGTGTGTGTGTAGACTAGAAGATGTTGTTATATCCCTTGGAGTTGGAGTTGCAAGTGTCTATGAGATGCCCAGTTTGTTCTGCGTGATTTGAACTTTGGTCCCCCTCTGACTGGAGTTATAGATGGTTCCAAGCTGTCATACGGGTGCTAGAAAGCAAGCTCAGGTCCTCTGGAAGAGCAATCAGTGTGTTTAACCTCTGAGTCACCTCTCCACTCCTAGGCATGTTTTTGTTGTTGTTGTTGTTGTTGTTGTTTTATGAGATCAACCCCAGAAAAATGTCTACTTTGGTAAAATTCAGAGCATGCATGTCTCCTGCTCACCTATATCCTCTGCCCATCCGACATCCTTGGTCTGGGCTATTCAGGTCTTAGGGTAGGGTCAGAGGTCTGCACTGTTCACTGTTTCTTTTGACTTAACAAAGCGGTGATCCTTTTTGCAATCAGACGATAGCTGGCCTCCTCAGAGCAAGGAGCAGTCTCCCCATAGAGGGCCTTTGCATTGGAACTATATTCCCCGCCCCCATCTCCAGCCTGCCAGCTCCTCTCTCCAAGTCAGGTCCTTGGACCGCTCTCTGCGAGCATTACCAGGAGACACATCCTCTTGACGAGCCTCAGTGGAGCTCAGCCACGCTGAAGCACACCGCCTGCACAGGAACCCCAAGCTTCCCCAGGAGACGGGAACTGCTATTAGTATCTCTCTCAGAGGAGGACATGGGAGCTTCCAGAGCTGGGGTGACTTTCCTCCCATCTTGGCTGGGAGGCGGAAAGCTGGGAATGAGTCAGGCAGAGTGTGCATTCCTATCTGGGAAGGGTGTACCCCATCTGGGAAGGGTGTCACAGAAGGACAACTTTTCTTCACTCTATGAAGAAAAACCCTAAACCCCTGTAAGGTCTTTTGAGGGGTGAACAGGATGAAGTCTGCAAGGAATTTGGACATGCAAGCTTCCAGGAGAGAGGCAGAGTGGGGACTCACTCCTGAGTGTCTGTTGGCTGCTAGCCCAGGATATTTGCAGCCCGGTCTGACTGCCTGCTTTTCCCACTGGTTCCCAGGAAGGATGGGCCCTTCCAGGTGCCCCGAGGGCTAGTCCAGGGTACTTACCTCATCTCTGAGAGGCTGTGTAAGGGAGGGGTGTGCTGTTGTCCCCTGTTGCCCATGGTGATGCCGCTGTGTAACTGGGCACAGAACATTAGCCGCACATTATAGAGTTACAGTCTGTATCATGACATATCCCCTAGGAGGCTACAGTTCCAGAGATCAGTGGGCTTGAAGCCCCCAAGGGATGGGCAAACCCAGAGGCCTCAGAGGCATCCCTGGATGGCCTTGAGGCAGCTGGGTACCACTTAGGGCCCCCCAATCCCAGCTAATCATCTATTCTAGCCCCTCCTGATCCCTTTCTCTACTCCATGAATGACACTGGGCTACAGAAGGCCTGCAGGGTGTGCTCATGGGGCCACTTAGCTTCACGAGCCTGCTACTAAGGATACATGGGTCCAGTCTTTAGGGTCTGCTTAGCTCCTCTGTATCCCTAACCCTTAGCTGCTCTGAAGACAACTCCCAAGTCGCTCATCCTTTCCTCTCTTCCAATAGCCTAGTACCATCTGCTGTGACTCCAGGTCCCGCCCCCCTCTACTGTCCCCTGACCATCCCCGGAAGAGGCATGGATTCTTGTCATGACTCATAAGCCACAATCTCCCTCCTGGCCCTGGATGTCTCCCCATGTTATCAGCTACTTTCTTCTTGTTACGACAAAATGGTTGACAGAAGAGACTTAGGAAAGGAAGGGTTTGCTCTGGCCCACATTGTAAAGGCATAGTCACCATGGCTGGGAAGTCATGGTGGCAGAGGCTCAAGGCAGTTGGTCGTAACCCACCCAGTCAGGAAGCAGAGAGAGATGAACGCTGGTGCCCAGCTCACTCTTTATTCAGTCCAGGACCTCAGTGCATGGAGCAGTGCCACCCACATTCGTATGTGGGTCTTCCCATCTCAATTAACCCAGACATTCCCTTACAGACATGCGTAGAGGATGGTCCCTTCAAGGACCTAGATCCTGTCAGGTTAGCCATCTCATCCTAGCCAGGCCCTAGGGGACATCTCTGTCCCCTGCTGACTGCGTGGCACAGTGAGTTGTCCATGGACCTTTTATAGTTGTTGGGGAAAATGAATTCTATGGGATCCCCAAGTTTCCTTGTGGGGTACAGCTGCCTTCTGCCTCCTGTAGCTGCCTGTGCCTGGTCCCCTCTTTCCCTAGCTAACTCTAGATTGGAGGGTAGAGTGGGGGGGAGTGCAGTGGGATGCCAGCCAGTGCGTTTCTGCTACATGAGCTCATGGGGTATTCCGGAAACAGCATCAGGTCGCTGACCTGGTGGGAGCGACACCTCCAAATGGACTGAACCGCTGCAACTTCTGGAGGAAGGTGTCCAGGGTCTCTGGGACAGCATGAGACAGTCCTGGGTCTTGACAGCTTCAAATCCACAGCCATCATCTGGACTCTAAGCAATGAGACACTGGGGGAGATGCTCATAGTGGCTTCATGTCTGAGAACCCAGAGCATCGTGTTTTCAGAAGCATTTTTTTTAAACAAAGAGTTTCACATGGTCGAGGCTAGCCTCTGGCTCACAACTTGTATCTTGTACCTATGTATCTTGAACTCCTGATCTCCCTGCCTCCACTTCTTCAGTGCAGGGATACAGGTGTGAGCGACCACATTGTGTGGATACAGTGGTGGGGACAGAGCCTATGCTAGGCAAGCACTCTTCCAACTGTGAGACCTCTCCAGCTCCCTTTTTGGTTTGAGATTAACATGCACAACTACACACATGTGCTCATACAGAGGTGCTCATGGGACAAGGGCCTGGGCCGGGTCAGATTGCATCACTCCCCTGCCTTCATCCCAAAGCATTTTCTCCCCAGTGACTTCCAGTGGCTTAGTGACCTGCTGAGATTCTCTGACAGAGTCCTGTCACCACTCTCCCCACAGGGGAGGAACCTTCTCCGACTGTCCCATCATTTCCCTGTGCACCTCTGTATGAGCCATGGTGCAAGCGCGTGGCTCAGAATCCCAGGCCTCCCCCTACAGTCCCGGGGACTCCATGGTTCCTAGGTCAGGCCTACACCTTCTCTCTTCTTTCCTCCTGCCTAAGCAGCAGCCAGGGGAGAGACAGCCCCTGCCACACCAGGGACACCAGCATTGGGCCTTTGTATGCACAGGGATGCTCCATCTGGACTTCATATGCTCTATGCTGGGCGTGGGGGTGGGGGCCAAGGAGGCTGCAGCCACCAGGACTGGGCTGAGGCATGTGATCCTACGGCAGGTATATTTTTAGCTTTCTCATTAACCGAGTGCTTTCAAATTAGCCTTCTATTAACCTCAAAGGAAAATGAAAGTGTGTTTTTTTTCTTCCCAGAGTGAGTCTCTCCTGCAGAATATCAAGGTTTCCATGATTAACGTTTCATGCGCCTCGAAGCTCTAATGAAGTTGGATTCTCTAATATCTAACTTGATGGAATAATTGGTCCACGGTCTCTGCCATGGCAGGGGAGGCTGCCAGTTGAGAAGGGGTCTTCTCTTTCCCATCACACACTCCTTTGTCCCTGTGGCCCCTTTTCTCTCCCAATACGTCCATCCACACCAATATACCCTCATTCTGGAAGGCTTCTAGAAGCCCAGAACTCCCTTCTCTCTTCTGGCTTAGGTGTCATCCGTTCCCTTCCCACACGGGTCACTCCATACTGACACTTGGCTATTACTGCTTTTGTAAGTGCAGTGTGCTCCCCGGGCTGCACACCTGGGTCACGCAGGAACCTCTTGACTTTGACAATGTCCTTTGAAGTGGGCTTAGTACTTGGACTTGGGATTCCAGCTGGAGAGGGGAATAAATAGCCTTGCAGATTCTAAGGGCGGCGTGTGTGTGTGTGTGTCAGGAAATGAATCTGACGAGATTGCTCAGTCTCCACTGGCCACCCGAGAAGGAGGAGTCACCTGTCCTGCCAGGGCCACCTGCACAGTGTCAGACATCTCACCAGGTACCCAGAGGGGACTGCAGATGGAAATGGATGTCTTCCGGCAGAAGGAGCAGCTGTCCCTGTCACTGAAGGATGGCAAGGCTATTCTGGAGGACTCAAGTGCTTGTCCATTGCTTTAGCCCAGTGGCCCTCAACCTTCCTAATGCTGCAACCCTTTTAATATAGTCCCTCGTGGTGTGGTGACCCCCAGCCATAAAGTTATTTTTGTTGCTATTTCATACCTGCAATTTTGCTACTGTTGTGAATTGTAATGTAAACATCTGTGTTTTCCGATGGTCTTAGGTGACCCACGTGAAAGGGTCATTCGACCCCCTAAAGGGATTGCATTGCAACTCACAGCTTGAGAAACACTGCTCTATTCTATTCTTGGATAAATCATTCATTGGTCTAGGCTGTCCTTGGATTACTTGTTGGTCCAGCCTATCTTTGGATCATTTGTCCATTGGTCTAGCCTTTCCTTGGATCATTCATTCATTGGCCTAGTCTATCTTTGTGTCATTCATATACTGGTCTATCTTGTCCTTGGATCATTCATCCTTTGGTCTAACCTATCCTCAGGCAATTTACTCATTGGCACAGCCTGTCTTTGGATAATTCACTAGTTGGCCTACCTTATCTGTGGGTTATTCATTCATTGGTCCTATCTTTCCTTAGATCATTTGCTCATTGGTCTAGTCTATCCTTGGATCATTCATCCATTGGTCTAGCCTGCCCTTAAACCATCCATCCATTGGTCCACCCTGCCTTTGAGCCATCCATCCATTGGTTCATTCTGTCTTTGGGCTATTTGCCATTGATCTATCTTTTCCTGCCCTAAGGTTGAATCCCATTTCCTCACCGTGTTTCTAGCCTCCTCCTTTGTCCTTGGGGCCTCACCACTGATGGCCTTGCTGCCACTCCATCTTGGTCTCTCTCCATTTGTGGTTTTGTGCTTTCTTAAGTCACTGTGCCAATAAATGAGCTAGAAACCACTCCTATAGGGGCCTCTTCAGGATACTCTCAGCCTTTCACCTGTATGTTAACCCCCTGGGTGAGCAATTCAGTGAAGTTTATATTTCATGGTGAGCATACTGCTTGGTTCCAACATGCTTCCAAGTGAGGAGGGTTCTCCCTAGGGATCCCCACCCAAACTCCTTTGTAATCCCAGCAAAGAGTCCAGCCTGTCAAATGGCTTCCTTAATCTCCTACGGATGTGGCTCAGTTCCTAGAGGCCTGAGAAACACAACAGGCTGTGATGTAAATGTCCAACCGCATCGCAGAGGCCATCAACCTGGTGACCCACACCGGCTCAGGTTCAGCTCTAGCACTGTGCCCCCAACAGCTTCCAAAGTGCCTTCCTATAAAGCCCTCTGTCACTTTAAAACTGAGATGTCAAAATGCACAGTTGTCACTTCTTCAACCTTCTTCCTTCTACCCGGTTAATATTAGTCCTGCCACCCATGTCCGGAATCTGGGAATTGATCTAGACGCCCCCTCAGTGTCCCCGGCCCCGAGTCCTGGCAACACCCTTTTGCTCAGCCCTTCCGTCGTGTGTTACTGGACTCTCATGGTGACTCAGAGCACTGGAGTGGTCCCTGACGCACCTGTGCAGGGCTTTATCCCTAGTCTACTTTCCTATTCACAAATGGAGTGCTTACTCTCAAGCATGCTTCTGATTGGGTGCACCCCTGCTACCACTGTCAGTGAATCCTGTAGCCTTTGGCTAGTCCTCCAGTTCCTGGGGTGATCCAGAAGGTTCCCAGAAGTCAGGACTAGGCTTTTCCAGGATACCATCCTTGATACCCATCTGTATTCAGGCAGGCCCAACCTGCTACTCTTCCCTCGATGGCCCTCATCACGTCACACCCCTGCGCTTTGCACAGGCTGTTGCCAGTGACTAGCACACTTTCTTCCTGGTTCACCCAGAGAAAGTCTATCCACCCTGCAAGACCTCTTCACTTGCCTCCTCTTCTGAGAGGCAATTCCAGCTGAGAAGTTCTTCACCGTGTGCCACGGAATCCCTCCACATCTCTCCATCTCACTGAGTTCCACTTCCAGTCTCTGGAAGTGCGAGCCTAGGAAAAATTGTGTGTGTGTGTGTGTGTGTGTGTGTGTGTGTGTGTGTGTGTGTGTAAGGACACCATCCATCTTTTTTTTCCTCAGTTGGCTTGAAATACAATTTTACTAGTCTGGATGGTCAGTGAGCCTCGAAGATTCTCCTGTCTCCAGCATTACAAGCAACAAGTCTGTTTTCTTTAAAATGTTGTTTGTTTGTTTAATGTGCACTCTTGGGATTAAACTCAAGTCCTTCTGTTTTTGTGGCAAGCATCTCCCCAGACCCGCCTGGGTCACTTCCATACTACAGTTCATTCTTGTCATCTGTCATTTTGATCAGGTCTGTCATGGTCCTGGGCTTTCTTAGCAGAGGAGCAGGGCTGACTGAGAGCAGTCTGCAGTTAGGTCAGCCCTCAATGGGGTGCTGGCTATGGAGACTCTGCCTTTATACACCAGAGCCTGGTCCTTTCCGCTTCTGCCACTTGTTAGTCCCCCACCCTCCTCCCCAGTGACATGATCTTAGCCATCCGCTGCAGCCTCTGGGATGAGAGGAGAGAGCCCTTCATCGAGCTAAGTGACAGCCGCCCTAGGTTCCACATATCATGTGGCTTGTTGCCCCAGCCCTGTACACAGGCACTCTGTATCTCAGGAGGCTGGGCTGAAGGGAGCCACCCTGAAGTCAACTGTTCTTCCTCTGCCCACCTGCCCCTGCCAGCCCTTACCTCTAGTCACCATTAATCACCAAGGGAAGAAGGCAGGAATCCAGGCTAGGCTCATTTGGAAAAAGCCTCAAACGCACAAAAAAGTGTCTTCTTAAAGCTAGGTAGGGGGTAATTAACCACATTTCAAAAGAATTCTTCTGTTTCAAAAGGCTCCATGGCAGGGAGCCCACAATTAGCCTGCTCCCCTGGAGCCCTGACATGGCAGGGCAGCCCGGCTGGACAGCTTCCCTGCCTCCCCTGCCCCACCCCTGCTTATTTTTCCCCCAAGGAGTTAACAATGCTCCTTTATTTCCTTTTCTTTGGATTTAATAATTGTTATCACACCTTTCCTCAGAGGGAGGATGTCTGGCCTGACCCAAGGTCATTATTTCACAAATATAGGGAATGGAAGTTTGAGGGGACACAGTGGAAGCACAGAGTACATAGGACCTTAGTGGGCAGAGCTGGGCTGGAAACTCCTTCCATCCCAGAAGGCCCTGCTCATCTTCCTTCTGAAGAGAAACTTCAAGGAATCCAGGAGGCAATGAAACCAGCTAAGACACATTTTCACCCCCCTGGGCTTCTAGGCAGCAATGCATGCCCACGTCCACTCATGGAATGTGGAAGGCCGCATCTAGAGAAGGGCAGGCAGGTACCTCCCAGGACAGCAGATGCTGCTAGGAGGCACAGCACTTCTTGGCTGTTCTTCCCACCGACTTCCTTCTTGCTGCCCAGAAGGCAATGACCAGTGCTCCTCCAGAGGTCATCTTGGACCAAGATGGCGCTTTGTCAGGGAACTTGAGACTAGGTTAGCGGAAGTAGAAAGACAGACAGCACCCGAGTACTAGTCTCCGTGGAGTTGCTTTACCAGCTATATAGCCCTTTACTTCTGTGAGGGGAGGAAAGACGCTGCCATCTTGGTTAAGCCACTGTTAGTTTGTTGTGCTAAGCCAGGTCCTACTGACAAGACCCATGATGCTCATCCTCTAGGCAAGCCACGCCCTCTAGGCAAGCCACACCCTCTAGGCAAACCACACCCTCTAGGCAAGCCACACCCACAGTTTGGGAGGCAGATTGCAAAGAGTCAGGGGTTTGGGTCATTTCCCTCCAAATCTTGTGTCTGTCACCCTCTGTCCCATGTTTTCCTTGTAGATCAGTGAGTAAGAGACCTGACAGCAGTCAAGGGACAACTCTTAAAAGGTGGGTGGGTCTAGGGCTCTTCCAGGCCACCCCAATCAGCTGGAAGTACAGATACTAACCCCACTACAGAGAGGCAAAGGTCCCTGCCTGTTCTAGATTGGCTCTCCTCATGGCCACACCCATGTGCCCAGGCTCCTTCTTCTACTCTAATTTGGTTAGTTTTTTCTTTTTTTTGTGTGTGTTTTTAAAAAGAACATTTGTTTCTCTCTCTTTAGTATATTTTTATTTTAATTTTTTGCCTTCTCAGATTCATAGCCTTTTCTTTACTTATTGCTGCGCGCGCGCGCGCACACACACACACACACACACACACACACGAACTACTACAACCCGCTGTGGCCATTTGCAGTTGCTCCTGTGTTTTTAAGGCTAACCATTTGATATTGGATGTTGGTTTTCATCCCTATAGCAGAATGATTCTTCCTCTCTCAGCATCCATCGGTTGCCTGTAGGTCGTCACCTCACCGTCCTCTCACTCTTACAGTCGTTCAGCGCCTTCTCCTTCTACAATGTTCTAGGAGCTTTAGGTGTAGGGGCTGTATTGTAGATGTGTCCGCTTGGGCTGGGCACCTCACAGTCAATGTGTACATGGTGTATTTTGGTAACTTCCACCCTCTCCGTTGACTTCTCTCTTCGCCATCACACACGCACTCTCTCTCACCCTCCACCTACTCCTATTTCCCTTCTTCTTCTCTTCACCGAATCCCTTTCTCTTATAAAGTTTCCTTCCTATTTTCATAGTTTTTTTTTTTTGCTTGTGTCATGTGTGTAAATGTGTGTGTATGTGTGCCTCCATTGGAGTAATTTTAATAGGAGTTGGAGTCCCTGCATAAACATGGGTGGAGTTTACTGGATCATGGGCAACTGAACAGCCACTGCACCACTAAAGAAAAAGTCAGTCTGTCCAGCCACTCCCCTTCCTTCCTTACACAGGGGTCTCAAAAGGGCTGCTCAGGAATTCCCTACAGGCTGCAACCAAAATGGATGCCCTCACTCTTGTGGGGCCCGTTGAGTCCAGTGGCTCCGAGTGCACATGTATGCGTAGGTATGTGTGTGCACATGGATGAGAAGGCCAGAGGATAACCTCAGACTATTTGTCAGGAGCCATCCATCTTACTTAGAGACCGGATCTCACTCTGTCCTGGAGCTTGTCACATAGGCTAGGCTGGCTGGCCAGCAACCCCAGTGATTCTCCTGTTACCTCATCCTACATACTGGGATTACAAGTGTTCTAGGATCAAACTCAGGTCCTCATGCTTGCAAGGCGAGCACTTTACGGACTGAGCCACCTCCCAGGGCCTGACTTCCCATTTTTGGTACTAATTGCCTGATACGAAACAAATGAGTTGGCTCGATGTCACACCTCTCCCAGCATTCAGTCCCTATGCACACCCAGTGGGATGTCAGCTTCTCCAAGACTTGACGTCATCCGCTGGGACCTGGTAGGGGAGAACAGGTGAGTGGCTGACTCTCCCTCCGCACTTCCCATCTCTAGGGCAGGAAAGCCACAGATAGAGAGACTACTTAACAACCCACAGTGTCTCCCTGAGTTCGTTCACCTGCAATGGTATTAACAGTCCACACTGGGTCTTGGAAAGCAGATATGAAGGCTCCATTAGGAAGAGCCACACTCCGGAGGTGGCCACCTCAACATGGCTCTGAGCAGGTCTTGGTGGTACCGCAGCTTCCTGGTTTCCTGGTCTTCCCGGATGGGCACCTCCATCCATTTTAGTGTTAATATCTGTGGGCTTGCTTTTGGGCCCTGACAAAGTAGTCTGTGGTTTTTAATCTAATCATTTGTCTTCAATTATCCCCACCTCTGATCTCTCATTCCACAGCCTCGTGTCCTTAGCCCAGGGGGTTAAACCTCTGCCTCCCAGTGCTGGGAAATGGTATCCCCTCCCCCCTCCTCTGATCTGGGAGACTCTTCTGAGTTGCACTCTCATAGGTTGTCAATAAAAAGCTGGGAGCAAGACTCTGGAAGCTGGGTGCTCCCCTGTGGCTGGGTTCATAGCAAATGTTTCTCCTGAGGCCTCAGAGACAGCTCAGCCGGTCAAGGGCTTCCAAAGTTTGAATCCTCAACGTGATTGTAAAAAGCCAGCAGATAGGAGCATGTGCCTACCATTCTGGTGCTGATGAGACAGAGACAGGATGATCCCAGGGACTTGCTGGCCAGCCAGTCTGGATTAACCGGTGAGTTCCAAGTTCAGGGAGAGACTCTACTTAAACAAAACTAACTAACTAACTAACTAACTAACTAACTAACTAACTAACTACAACAACAACAACAACAAAAGCTGGAAAGTGATTGAGGAACACACCAGCACAGACTCCTGGTTTCCAAATGCATTCCCACAGGTGTATGCATGCTCTGTCGCACAAACTAGTACAAGCACAGGCAAGAGGAGGGAGGAAGGTGCTCACACGAGTTCAGAGACTTGGCTAAGTTCCATTCACAGCCCCTGGTCTCACTCCTCCTGCCCAGTCTCACCAGAAAGGCCCACTTCTCTGCCCCTGTCGTTCCTTTTGGTTTATATTTGCCCTGTTCTTGATACATCCTAGAGGAGACACGCAGTCTTCCTTAGAAATGCTGGGGGTGGGGTGGCTGAGGAGGGGGGAAGGGGAGAGAAAGGGAGGGGGAAACATTAGGGTAGGACATTCTTGTCATCCAGCAATTGGGAGGCTGAGGCAGGAGGATTGCAAATTTTAGGCTGCCTGGGTTCTAGAGTGAGACACTGTGCCCAAAAAGAAAAAGAAAAGAAATAAACAATAAATCTAGAACCCACTTATCAGGAAGGGACAGGCCCTGGAGATGGTCTGGGGACCCTACTCTCTTGCACATAGGGAAACTGAGGCTAAGAGAGGTGATGAGCAAGACCCCAATTTGCACAACTGGCTTAGGGCAGAGCTTGGATAGGAATACCAAATGTCCTAACTCTCAGGCACCACTTCTTTTGCCTTATGATGAGTCCCGGGCTGCCTGTGGTCTGTCTGTCTGGAGCTGGAGGAGATGTGGACGCCGCTGGCCCCACCCCCCCTGCACTTCTAGGGCTCGAAGAACATCAAACTCTTTTGCTGGAATTGTCATGGCCCCAAGAATTCTCTGACTTTTCTCTAAGAGCGTGTTTTTTTTTCTTCAGACTTGACCTTTAAGGAGTCATTCAACTGCACAATCCTTCCGTAGGCTCCTGGGCCCGGCTCGGTTCCTGACAAGCTTGGGACCTGGGCTTCAGTGACCGTGCCTGACAGACAGGCATGCGGTCCAGAGAGCTGGCTTTGGAGTAGGGGTGGCTTCCCCTCCTAAGTGGCTGAACTCTCCGCAGAGGTTTTGAAAAGGAGGTTTGGCTGGATCCAGATGCTGTGGCTGGACCATGTGTGAATAAGTGTTTGCCTTTCGTGCTATTCCTTATGGCTCCACATACCTGAGTCCTGAACAGAGTGCTGAAAAGAAGGGAAAGGGGTGGATCTTATGAAGAGACTTTCCATGGGGGAGGGGGAAATGGGATGGGTGTTTCCCACAGATGGGGCATTCTATGGGCCAAAGGGATGTGGGACAGTATCCTCCCTCTTCCCCCCCACCCCCACCGCTCTGTTACACCCTGCCTCGATTAGTAAACAAACATCAGTGGGTACTGTGAGATTCTGGAGGACATCAACAGAAAAGGACTCTAGTGGCAGGAGGCAGTGGCAGCAGTGTGTGTGTGTGTGTGTGTGTGTGTGTGTGTGTGTGTGTGTGATGCTGGGTTGCACTGGACAATTTTTCTGGGAGATGAGTCCAGGAATCACAAGAGAGGAGCGGGGTAGATGGGGCTGCAAGCAGAGCCAGCCCGTACTCTGTGTGTCTATAGGCTAGCCCTGGGTGTTCACAGGTCTATCCTTTTGCAGGTGGTTAGGGCCAGCGCTGTGTGTGCATGGTTCTAGATTGCTCCATCTGAGGGGGTGAGGAGCTGTGATGTTTGATCCCATCACCAGAGAGAAACTTGTTTACAGTGGGTACTCTGGTTGGATGGTAGGTATTTGCAGCTAGTAGCTGGGGACATGTGTGGGAACGGTCCAAGCCGAGGCTTTGTGGGCAGGGCACCCACAGCTGCAGCAGGAGCAACGCCTTCAGGAAGTAAGAGAGGGAGAGACTGAGAGCCGAGCATAGAGGAAAGGCGGAAGGTACAGTGCAGAACAGGTCTGGTTTCCTGTTTCTCAGGCAAAACAGAGAAATCCCAAGGACAGAGCATCCCACACCAGGCAAAGGGACCCCAGTCCGAACCAGAGACCTCGGGGTGGGCAGAGGTAGATGACGTGGGCTGAATACAGGAGAGGCATGCCTTGTGCAGCTGCAGAAATTTGAATAAAACAATTTCATCTCTGGGGAGTCGATCCTTGACGTCACTTAAATCTTGCCCCTCCCTCCCTCCCTCCTTCCCTCTCTCCCTTCCTCCCTCCCTCCCTCCCTCCCTTCCTCTTTCCCTCCCTTCCTGTCCCTTTCCTACCTCTTCTTCCTCCTTGCCCTGGTCTCCTTCCCTCCCTCCCTCCTTTCCTGTCTCTTTCCTTTCTCCCTTCTCTCTCTCCCCCTTTCATCCTTCCTCCCCCCCCCCCCCCCGTCTCTTTCTCCCCTCCCTTCACCTCCAATTCCATTCCTTCTTTTCCCTACGTATCTCTTCTTACTCTAGGTAATGCCGTGACTCTATTTTTCATTCCCCACCATGTTTATGTCACTTGGGGCACTGTTCAGGACTTCTTTGCTACTAGTGAGGGACAACCTAGAGGCCACAAGCCCCAGGATAGGGACAGGTGTAGTCAGGGTCTACCTTGGCTGCTGCGGGATTCCAAAAAGGAAAAGGCATGGTGGTGTCCAGTGTACCCATGCTACCTGTGGGCACAGGGTGGGACACTCCCCAGCCCCGCTAGCAGGTAGGCCAGTGAGAGTCAACACATCCCGTCTCCATGTGATCTCGCCTCCACAGACTCCAGAGCTGTTGGGAGGGACAGAGCATCCAGTTAGATCCCAGACAGGTAGCACAAGCAAGAAAATGGGGGCTTTTATCTCACTCTTGTGACTTCCGCACCCTAGTGTGGTCCCTCTTGAGGAGTTCAGGAGGAAGGACGCTTTCTTCTTGCCCAGCACCCAGCACGAGCATCATGGTGCTGCAGTGCCCAGCAGTGCATTCTGGGCTCTCAGCTGCCACCTGAGGCAGGTGTGAGGGTGGTGATGCTCAGTTTCCCAAGAACAAGTGCAGAGACTACTGGGTCCCCTCCAGGAGCTACCGCAGAGGAGAGAGCACCTAAGCTTCCCTTTAGCTATGCACTTAGCTAAAAATGGAAAGGAGAGAGGTGTTTTTTTTTCTTGAGTTCTTTCACCATGTGACAATTTTGTTTGTTTGTTTGTTTGAAAATAAGTCTCTGGGACCGGAGAGACAGAATAAGCTGCATTGTTTGGCCCTTCACTACTTTGGAACCAAGAATAACAAAGGCTGGGCTGACTGAGGTGCTCTTCGTGACCCAAGGAAAATGATGGGGAGGCTGCTGGCACCCACGTGCGTGTGAGCTGTCCTGACTATGGTGCGTGTGCCAGTGCTTGCAGGCATCTTGGCAAGAGGGAAGCCATTAAGCAAGCTGACTGACGTCTGTGTGAGAGAGGCACATGGTGGCTTCCTGCCCTATCTGGTTATCCAGACCTTGTGGGTTGGTTCCCTCTTCCCAGCCGAGGGCAAAGATGTGACATTCATCTGCCCAGAGGTGGGTCTCTGTGCTTCTTCTTCTTCTTTTGGGAGTCCCAAGATTCTGGGTTGGAGTAGATGCAGGTCAAGAGGGAACCTGTACCCATGAACCTGGGGTTTTCAGGCCACTGAACAGAGGGCTGGGGGCTGCCATGGAGGGTGGGCTTGGGGGTTGGTAATATGAGCAGGGTGGTGAGATTAATGTTTAAGGGGCTGAAGAGCAGTGTCAAGCTGAGGGCATGGTCCAGGGAGCGGGAGTGCTTCTTGTATAAGCACAAGGAAGGACCTGAGTTTGAGTTCTCAGAACCCACATTTCAAAAAGGAAAAGCTGGAAACAGGTATGCACATGCCTCTAACCACTACGGAAGGCAGAGACAACAATCTCTGGAGCTTATTGGCCACTATCCTAGCTCCAGGTTCCGAGAGAGATCCTGTCTCAAGGGAATAGAGTGGGGACAGAGTGTGGCAGGACACTTGACATCCCCTTTTGAACTCTGTGTGCACAGATACGTGTACTCACACACTTGTGTGACTACATTATACTTTGTACTATACATTATACTGTATATTATATGTACACACACTATATGGTGTATATACACAATATAGCATATATATACTATATATGTGTGTGTGTATATATATATATATAGTATATACACACACACTATGCACTCATATGTGCACACACACACACTCACAGGTGGGGAGGGATAGGGATAGACAGAGGAGAGTTTCTGGGGAGAAGAAAGCATTCAGAAGATAGTGAAAAGTCAGGTAGGTAGAGATGAGAGCGGTGAGACGTATCCTAAGCCAATGGGAAGTCAAAAGCAGTGTGCCCTGAGGTGGCTGCAGGGCATAAAGCATGGAGCAAAGGAGTGGAGGAGGGCCTGCCGATGGCACAGGAGGCTAGTATGTGTCCTCCCCTCAGATGCAGTAAAAACTATGGGAAAGCCACAAGGCCAGGCTGGAGAGTGAGGCGCCTCTCCCCTCTCACGCTGTGAAGTGAGTCTGGAAAGGGCACAGCTTTACCCTGGGGAGCGGGCATGAGAGGCAGGAGTGATGGTGGGTGCTTGTGATGTGGGCCATTCAGTAAGCACTGGCACACACACACAGTAGGCACTAAATAAATGCCTTGGCAATTTATCGCCCTGGAGCCACGGATGGCGCGGTAGCAGCCTTGTGCTGTAGCTTCGGTGTAACGGCAGCTATTCCGGAGACTTATGACTGCGATAAAGCCGCCAGCCTGCTCTGCTGCTCTGTTCACATGAGTGAGGGCTCTCAGGTCCGGGACGTGGAGTGCGCGGCGGAGGAGACATGAACTCATCCAGAGATGACCTCACTGGCCACCTCCGGATGCACAGATGAGTGGGTAGGAAGGGCACCTAGGAGGAAGCAGCCTTTCAACAAAGGCATCCTTGCTGGGTGGGCCTGCTCCTCCTCTTTGAGTTGAATCTTCCTGATGACAGTGAACTCTGGGCTCTCTGGCACATAGTGTTCTCATGTCCCTGGACTGGCAAAGGGAAGGGCTTTTGTGTGACTTTGCAATGTCTTGGTAACCCTTGTTAGCCCTTCATACTCCCCGGCCACTGTGTGAGGCCATCACAGGAGTGAACATATCTGATCCTTGTGTGCTGAAGGCACAGATTGCTGGAGATACATTTGCTAATAGAAGAGGCAACTGAGTCACAGAGGTGGCCATATCTGTGCTCCCCCTTAGAAGTGAGAGCTTAGTCCTGCGGATCAGAGATGTTGGAAAGGTGCCATAGAGGAAGGGTCTGGACCTGTTAAGGTACTCACTCCAGTGAAGGTGTAGAGGACGGACTTGAGGAGAGCAAGACTGGGTGATGGTAAGATGGTTATTTTTAACTGTCACCCAGGAAGAGAGTCTTAATGAGAAATTGTCTAGAGCAGGTAGGCCCTGGGGATATGTATGTGTGTGTTGGGGGGGGTGGGTGGGTATTGTTTTGATTGTTAATTGATATAGGAAGGTCCAGCCCACTGTGGGCAGCACCACTCCCTAGGCTGGGCCCTGAGATGTTTACAAGAGATAAGAGAGTCACCAATCACAGAGCAGGGATGCATTGCTCTCTTGGCTCTTGGCTGTGGTTGTCATATGACTGGCTCTCAACTCTTGCCTCTGAGACATCCCCACAGTGGTGGACTGCAGTGCGGATTGTGAGCTAAAATAAAACCCCTTTCCTCTTCTAAGTTATTTATTTATTTTGGTCAGGATGTTTTACCACAGAAACAGAAGGGACGCTAAACTGTGGGCATACTTGTTAGGAAGCTCCTGCTGTGGTCCTAGCAGTCCCCAGAGGAGGGCTCCATCTAACCAGGTCTGTTTATTCCTATGATCTTGACTCCCTACTCTCTGGCTACTCTGTTCCCGTCTCATTCTATCCATCATCATGCAGATACAGTAAGGATGCTTCTGCCTCAGACATTTGTAGCCAGCACCTTCCCCTGGGTGTCTGTGTGTCCGTTGGATCCCTGTTCAACCATCACTATACTGGAAAGGGATTTCCCCAAGCACTCTGCGGTAAATAGTGCCGTGGCCCTATCAGTCTCCATCCTCCCAGCATGCTTCAGGATAAATGTTAGATTTATCCATTTATTTATTATCTGTCTCACCCCTCGTCAGAATCTAAGTTTCCCAAGGCAGGACCAAAGTCGGGTTTGTTCTCTGTTGTCTCCCTGGAGGGAGCTGCTCAGGGATGCTTGGAAAGGATAATGAGGCGGAGACTCAGCACAGAGGTGGTCCAGCTTCCGGTGTCAGGGGCAGGGGCGTTTTCAGGACACAGTTCAGCCTGCATGCCCACATGCAAGGGCAAACATCCAAACCTTAGTCTGAGCACTGAATTCGAATGACGAGCGTTTTAGCTCACTTTTGTCATTGTTATAACCAAGAAACAATTTAAAGGAAGAAGAGTTCATCGTGGCTCTCACTTGGAGGGCACAGTCCCTTTATGATGGAGAAGGCATGGTAGCAGCAGTGGGAGGCCGCTCGTTCACATCTCTGTGGACCAGGAAGCATCAAGTACATGGAAACCAGGGCCAGTCCATAAACTTCAATGTCCAACCAACCAGTGAGTCACTTCCTGTACCTATACCTTGCTTTCCAAAGCGTCCATAACCTTCCCAAACATTGCTAGGAGGACTGAATGTTCAAACTCCTGAGCTTGGGGGGTGGGGTTGGCGGTGGGGAGGGTTGAGGATGGCGGTGGCGGTGGGGGTGGGGGTGGCATTTCATAAGCCACAACCAACGGTACGCGATAAGGGAAAGGCTTAGAAACGAATCCTCCCACGGGCTCTGGCCACAGGGACAGTTTGTAGGTCCAGGCATGCATGTATCTGGGTGCATCTCAATTCCATTCCTGTGAAGACGCAGATCTTTGTCACTTTGCACCCTGTCCCTTCCTGTGGTGACATCGCTCTTGAATGGTGAGTAATTGGAGCCTCGGGGCTGCCTCTCCTTTTGAGTAGAAGTGCGGTTCCGCTTCAGCGGAAGCACTGGCGATGAGGAACAGAACACAGCCAAGGCTAACGTAAATGGAGGAGTCAATAACTACCTGGCATTCTGAAAGGCGCAGCCTCGCTGGTGGGCCCAACATGATGGAAGACCGTTTTTGGTAGGCACTAAAGTGGTGCAGCGATGCCAGCCTTTTGTGGAGGATACACACTTGAAAGGAGTGGACAGCTTCGGGAAAGCCAGATGCTTCTCTGCAATTTAGAGTGTTTAGGGGGTGGCAGTGCAGGGAGGCGTGAATGAGTTTCATCTTAGGAAGGGGCGCGTGACAGCAGCTTTCCATGCAATAGGCTTAGTTCCTAGTTGCTCATTGCTGGGACAAAAGTCACAGTCCTTGCACCCTCGGCAAAGTTCTTAAGGAGGGAAGGGTTGCTTTGCCTTGTAGTTTGAGGGCATGTGGTCTATCAGGGTGAGGAAGGTGCTGGAAATAAGATATAACAAATTCAGGTGACCAGTGGGGAAAAGGCAGGTTTAAATATACAGTTATGCAGAAAAGGATCCAGCACAGCGAAAAGGCAAAACTGGCCAGCATATTGATTTGGCGCAAGACGATGGGTTTAAAGTCCCCCCAAAGTTGAGAAATCCCTGCCCTCTTCTACTAGAGGCCAGGAATTGTGCTCACCCCAAACTCCTCGTCTCATTGGCCTGAGTCACAAAGCCTCAACCAGTGAATAATTTGGGGCTTACAGCTGGCCCCTCTTTTTCTACCTTGGGCTTAGCCAAATATCAGACCACCTGTAAACTTCAGAGTCCCAAGATTAGCAGCAGCCCACCACTGCTGGGGGTTAGAGGGGCCTAGTGCACATGCCTACTTGTCTGTAAAGCCAGTGAGCTCAAAACACACCTCATCTTGAAAACGGACAGTCTATTCTTCCAGCATGTTGAGGCCATTGGTCACATTGCATCTGTAGCCAGGAAGTAGAGAGCAATGCATCCTGGTACCCGGATTATTTTCTCCTTATTCAATCTGTGTTCTGGCCAATGGAAGGGGGTTGCCCTCAGTTAGGATAGCGCTTCCCACCTCGCTTAGCCTAGTCCAGAAAGTCCCTTGTGGGCGTGGCCAGAGGTTTGCTTCCATGGCGCTTCTAAATTCTTTCATGTTGCCTCTTGTTGTCAACCATTCCAGGAAATAAGGCTGAACGCTGTGTAAGAGGGGCTTTCCTCTTTCATCTGGCCACCAAACCTCTCAAAGGGACTTAGTCCTTGGACTGTCTCTCAAGTTGGAGGGCTTTGTGAAGATGTGGTCCTAAGGTAGCCATCACAGGTGAAGGATTTCCCTCTAAAGTGCAGGAATCTGAAGGAGCCCTCAGGAGTTTGGAAGAGATCAGGCTGTGTTCTGGATCTCCCTGGGTGGTCTAAGTTTGCTTTCTGCAGCTGTGATAAACTCCATGCCCAAAAGCAATTTGGAGAGGAAAGGGTAATACTGTTGCACTCTACCCAGGAAGGAAGTCAGGGCAGGAGCCGAAACTGAAACCGTGATGAAGGCATGTTGCTGACTGGCTTGCTCACCTCAGCCCATTCAGCTTGTTTTCTTATACCACCCTGGACCCAGGTGGAGGTGGCACCACCTGCAATGGGGTGGGCCCTCCTATGTCAATCATCAATGAAAAAAAAATGCTCTACAGATAAGCCCACAGGCCACCCTGATGGAAGCATTTTCTCAAATAAGATCTCTTCTTCCCAGATGTCTTAGCTTGTGTCAAGTTGACAAAAACCCAGCCAGCATACCGGGCAAGGGACAGGTGTCTAGAGAGTCATTGCCCACAGTTAGCCTGGCGTAGGTTTGGGGGAGTGCCCATCCCTCCTTCCCTCAACTGAAACATCAGGAGGTTGGGCGGAGAGACCTCCGCTGAGCTGTGAGGAGATCTACAGGAAGAGGCAGGGCATGGACTCTTAATAGTCTTCGACTCTGTCCTGATGGACACGCCCAAGCTTTAACATTTAGCTTTCTTAACAGTCCTCCAAGATAGCTGTTATTATCCCAATTTTATAGATGACTAAACTGTGGATTTGAGAGCTTGGGCTTTATTTTTCCAAGCCCACGCAGGTAAAAAGTGACAGGATTGGGCTTTGAGTTGATGCCACATGCCTTCTCGGTACCCACGTGTACAACTTATGTCAAATTATTGCTGTGTTGTTGGCATCGGTAGGCGTGTGACCTGGAGGTGTCAGTAGGTGGCTCAAGGAGAATTCTTTTGGGTGGATGTGATAATAATGTTGATTAGATGTTTCTGCTCTGCAATTTCTTCCTTTGGAAGAAAAAAAATCTGAGATTATTTTTCTAGTTTTTATTTGACTCCCCCCCCCCCCCCCCGTTTGTGCTCAGTTCTAAGAATTTCAGGCTTTTAGAAGGATTGAAGAAAAGTGTGGGTCCAGGAGGGACTGTCTGGGTTTCACTGAATATATTCTGTGTACCTTTGAGTCACTGACAACTGCAGCCCAGAGGCTCTCATGACTGTATGAGGGCCTGCCATGCAGATAATTTCTCTGATCTGAAACATCCCATCCTAAGGGCAGGCTCCTGAAGACACAGAAAAATGTACAAGGCTCAGGAAATAAGTGACTCACGGATGTCAGGAAGTTCCTGGGTCTTACAAGGCTCACAAAACCCCGAGGTTATGGAAGTGGTAACAGCTGCCAAGGAGAGGAGACTTTCCGGTCTGTTGAGCTGCCTGTAAGTCCCTCAGGGGCTCCAGTGTTGCGAAGTTCCTGAATTGCTGCAGTAGGCTTTTTAGTGATGCAGTTGGCTCAAACCCCAACGCATGCTCCTGTCAATGAACCAATCAACTCACCAGTTTGCTGAGTTGGACCTCAGTGGAGTTGTGGCTTTGGTCTGCTGCTGGTGTCCTCTCTGAGGTTAGTAGATGTTTGATTCTCTCTAGAAGAAAGTCATGCTATTGACTACCTTTGTGTGGCCTCCAGTCACCAAAGAATGAAAGCTTCTCCCCTTGAGGTCATATATCCAATGCTGTCATTCCTGCACATAAATATGTGTCTCAGCTATTCTCCCTATGGCTATGATAAAATACGCAGACAAAAGAAGCTCCAAGAAGGGTTTATTTTGGTTTACAGTTCAAGGCTACACAGTCCACCATGGTGGAAAAGTCATGGCATTTTAAACTTGAGGTAGCTGGTAATATTGCATCTGCAATGAGAAAAAAACTAAATAAATAAAATAAAAAGAATGAGGATTGTTTGCACTTGGCTAACCTTTTCCTTTAGAGGTGATAGGACCGCAGTCTAGGAAATAGTATCACCCACAGTTAGGAGAGGTGTTGCCACCTCAGTTAACCTAATCAAGGCAGAGGCTAATCTAATCTGGATAATCCCTCGTTAAGTATGCCCACTTGTCTCTGAGGTGATTTTAGATCTGGGTAACTTGACAATCAACATTAACTGTCACACCGAGTGCGTAATCCACTCCTCCTGACCTAAGGGGACATATTCGAGGACCCCAAGTGGAAGCCTGAAATAGCAGCTACTACTGAACCCTGTGTAAACTGCAGCTTCCCTGCCGAGTTGTGTGTTGCAGGTACTTTCAAAGAAACACACTCTGAGATGATTGCACTGTGCGAACATCATGGGATACCTTCCAGACACCTCCACGATTTTGATCTGTCACTTGCAGGGGCCTCTTCAGAACTGAGAGATATGACAATCACAAGGCATGCAAAGCATGAAAGGCTCCAGATAATGTTACCCGCTGAACTACTTGACAGTCTCCCGAGCAAACAGAAATGAGAGTGTACGTTAGAATCACGATGACAAACACATCAGCTACAGCATTGGGCCTGGAGAGCTCAGCAGACAAGAGCACATACTGCTCTTCCAGAGGACCAGAGTTCAGTTCCCAATACCCACGTCAGGTGGCTCACCAGGTCTTGCAACTCCAGCTCCTATGAATCTGATGCTCTCTTCTGGCCTCTTTGGGTAATGCACTCTCATGGTCTACCCACTGAAAACAAAAACAAACACAAAAAATTAGTAGCAGAATTATTTGTTATGTACTTACTGTCAGTACAGTAAGTAGCTGAACATATATACACGGTATCCATATATATGTGCATATACAAAATAGATGTATTTATTTTATTATTTTTATCTTATGAGTGTTTGCTTGCATATATGCTCATGCACCATGCATGTACAGTGCCTATAGAGGCCAGAAGAGGCCATTGGCTCCTCCTGCAACTGGAGTTACAACCGTTGTGAGCCACCATATGGGTCTTGGGAATTGAACCCCTGGGTCCTTTACAAGAACAACAAATGCTCTTAACTACTGAACTTATCTGTCTGGAACCCACATATAATTTTTATTTGGTTGGAAGCACTGTGCTTGCTTATATTCACATCACTTCACACTTATGAGTAAAGTATCTTGCTGCTTTATAACCATGGCTATGACATTCCTAAATATGACTTAATTCAGCTCTATTACAATGTCATGGGACCACCATTGCATATGTGCTCGTCAACTGGGCATCATCATGTCCATCTGTATTAATATATGAATTCCACGCCTTTTCTGTTTTAACTAAAGTACTCTCCCAGGCTGTGGTCATAACTTTTGTAGCTCCAGTGTACAACACTCAAATTAGCATTGATTTCATTTTCCGTTCTTCATAGTTTCATGGATAAATGTGTTTATCCTAGAATCCCCAGACACTTCAGTATGGGGTTTATTTCTTTCCCCATTGAGTCAAGGACTTCCATATTTTCACTTAAGAGAAGCACATTTTCACTGCTTCCTAACCTATCCAAGTGGCTAGCGTCGCTACTCTCGTGTATGTGAACACAAACACTGCGGTACTGTGAGAGTCTTCCTGGTGATCTAGGTGCTATTAAGTGAGTAGTGGGTGGGTCCATACAATGTGGACACAACAGTGACAAGTTACGATTCTCATCCTGGGGAGGAAAGAACAGGAAACGGAAGTCCAGAAATCTATATGAGATTCACACAACTTCATGGCACTTTTTAGATCTATGTTTTCACGGGGGAGGAAAACTCCGGCAGGTCCCAGGAGAAAGGAGTACCATCTAGAAGATGAAGGAAGCAAGTGAAGGCTTTAGCTGCTGCAATGGAAAGGAAAGCTGGGTTTCAGAAATGAGACAGTCAATTTAATTATCTGATGGGAGAAATAGATGAAAGAACAGAGCAGACTGCAGAGTCCCCACAATCTATCACCAAAATGTCTGGTATCCAGTCAAAATCACTAGGCAGCCGAAAAAGCAGAAATAGTTGCTTTTATTCAAGGGGGGAAAATCAATGAAAACCAACCTAGATGTTGTAACTGATATTTAAGGAATTCAACATCATTATAAGCATGTTCAACTTTTTTAAATGAGAATTTATATGCACATAGGAATATATGCAAAGTAGGGAATCCCATTAAAGAAACAGAAGCTATTGAAAAGAGCAGGATGGGGCTAGGGAGATGATGGGCCAGTGGGTAAGAACACTTGCTGTGCAAGCATGAGGATCTGAGTTTGAATCCCGAGAGCCCCTGTAAGTTGGGTGAGGTAGCACAGATCTATAACCTCAGTGCTTTTACAGTGAGATAGGTGGCTGTCTTAGTTAAGGTTTCTATTGCTGTGAAGAGACACCATGACAACAGCCACTCTTACAAAGGAGAAGATGTAATTGGGGCTGGCCCACAGTTTCAGAGGTTTAGTCTATCGTCATCCTGATGGGAAGCATGGCGGCACGCAGGCAAAGTTCTACATCTGGATCCACAGGCAGCAGGATAGACAGACAGACAGACAGACATTGGGCCTAGCTTGAGCATTTGAAATCCAAAAAGCCCACCTCCAGTGACAAATTTCCTCCAACAACGCCATATTTTCTAATCCACCTCTCTAATGACCAAGCATTTGAATCTATGAGCCTATTGGAAGCCATTCCTGTTCCAGTTACCACAGTAGGCAGAGAAAGAAAACCCCAGAGACCCGAAGCCCAGCCAGCCTGGTGTGTGAAGAGTTGAACAACACATTGTCTCAGAGAAAGTGGAAGGTGAGGACTGACACTTGAGGTTGTCCTCTGACCTTGACGTGCACACTGCGGCAGGGGCATACCCATACTCACACATATGGATGTGCTCACACATATACCACACACACACACACACACACACACACACACACACACACACACAACACGTATCATAGACACAAAATTTAAAAAAGGAAAACCTTTTTACAGTAATGGGGAGACAAATAAGGGACCCTCCCACAGTGGTTGGACTGAGAAAGGCCCTCAAAGACTCCTATGTCTGAATCCATGGATACATGGGTCTCTAGAAGGTGCTTTGAGGGTGCTTAGAAGGTGTTGACCAGTGGAGGTGGATGCTTCATTTTCCAAAGACTCATGGCATTTTGAGTTAGCTCTCTCTCTCTCTTCTGTTTGTGAATCAAGTCGTGAGAGCTCAGCCACTCCTGTGGCCATGCCTTTGCCCCTCCATCCTGGACTCTAACCCTCTAAGAGCATAAGCCCAATTAAACATCCTTTCTATTTTAAGTTGCCTTGGTCATAGTGTTTGTCACAGCAACAGGGAAGCAACTAAGACACCTTCTTTCTCTGAAACTCCGTGCAGGTATTAACTATGGCAGAATGCTACTAAAGTCAGTATTGGTGTTAATGAGTTAAGTTTTTAGTGTAAGCATGCTTTCTGCTCATTTTCCTGCCGATAAGCGAAGATGTTGGAGAACCGGGGCAATCTGATTCCTTAATTGGCAGCTGCTGGGCTCTCTCTTACTGCTCTGGATTTTTCCTTGAGCTGAAGGACTTGTCAGGCAGCCAGCCAGCTGTACTATCCTTATGCCAGGACTGTGTCCTTCTGAATGCTCCACAGACACTCAAGGAAATCAAAGAACAATTGCAGCTAATTACTCTGGCTCCTTTAGGTGAAGCCTCAGTCATGATTGCTTCCTGCAGTGTATTGGACACTTAGGTAATGCAAGCCACAGTGAACTCTGCATGACCCTGCAGTCATTTCCTCCTAGACCAGAGTGGAAGGCATTGCCATTGGTGGCCTAGCAAGACAAGCTGTGGCTGATACCGAAGACACAATGCTGTGATTGGTGCAAATCCAAGCCCTCATTTGCATATGAAAGTTTCTGTAATTGATGCAGACAGAACTTTTCTGGCTACATAAACAAATTATTTGGCTCACTTAGGTGGATAGGAACCCCACCCCACCACCACTCCCTCATGCTACCTCTCCCAGTTTGTAATGTTAAGGCCAATAAAAACTCTGGAATGTTTTTTTGTTTTTGTTTTTGTTTGTTTGTTTGTTTGGCCTTCTTTTAGTTGTGTAGCTATTCTGGCAATGAAGAAGGCTACATCAGAGACAACAGAGTGCCACTGATGACAACCGTGGTGGACTAGTAGCCTTGATTATAGCTGAGCAGCATGGGTGGCAGGGTCTGGATAATTGACAAGAAGCAGCAGATAAACAGTTGGGGAGAATGTGGGCAGAGCAGAAACAAGGATGATGGTGGAAATAGAGAAATGATGAGTCGAGACTGGAGGAGGATAGGAGGCTGTGAAGAACCCAAGAAGAGAGAGTACAGACCTGGGTTGTTTGAAGATCCCAGAATGCTGCCAAGCATTCAGGGGCCAGAATCTCAGACTTCTCAGGTAGGGAAGCTTTCACAACAGTTTGCTGTCAGATGCTGAGTTGGCATGGAAGATGCAGCATCACTCAATGCCAAGGACAAAGGAATCTTGACTTCCTACACAAGAACTGGAACACTTGTTTAGTTAGATGGCGGCCATCACAGTTGCTGCTCCTGATGTCAACTGATGCCCACTGCTATAAAACACCAGGAATGTAAACGCTTGTCCAACGTCAGCACTTGAAGAGCTTATCCTTGCTAACCCACATTTTCTATCTAGATCAAGCAAAAGGATCTCACCCACATGATTCTGAGTGAGAATATTTTTTTTCCTCACTGGATGGCCAGCACTATAGTCACTGGTAAAATATGGTTGTTGAGCCCTAAAAGTGAATCACAAGTTAATTTTCTTTTATCTGAGTGAATTAAAATTGATACCTCATGACTATTGTATTGGTTGGTTCCATTCAACACCAGAAATGTGCATAACAGAAATGAAAGAGTGAAAGCAATTCCTTGAATTGCTGGGTGATAGATTGGAGACAGAAGAAGAAAAGACAGTTAATTTGAAGATAGCTCAATATAAATTATCCACCAGGAGGAGTAGAGAAAAGTAGTGAAAAAATGAACACGGCCTCATAAATCAGCAGGACAGAAATCAAGCCAATGCAGAGAGCGTAATGGGGGTTCTAGAAGGATTAGGGATGGATGGACACCTAGAGATTCACATCATAATCAAAGAGGATGATCCCCAAAATAGAGATTGTAGACGTTGGGTGCCAAATATAACCCGACTTTCTTGGACCGCCAGCTCCCAATAATGACATAGAGACATTTTATGTATATTAGGAAAGCTTGGCCTTAGCTTAGACTTGTTTTCCAACTAGCATTTAACTTAAATTGTCCTCTTTATACTAATCTACGTTCGGTCATGTGGCTTGTTACCTTTCCTCAGTCTCTCAGTAGCAGCACCTTGTTTCTTCCTCCACATCTTGCTGGTGAATTGAATCTCAGGTCCTTCCCAGAGTTCCTATCTGTGCCCAGAAGTTCCACCTTCCTCTCCTACCTTTGTTATTGGTCATTCAGCTCTTTATTAAACCAATTGGAAGGTGTTGAAGGGAGTGTTTACAAAACATTGAGAGAGATGATGCTTAACAATACCAGAGTCTGGTCTGTGCTCAGGTCTCTGCTTGTACAGAAACCATCATTTGAACATACAAAGACAGCTTTTACACAGTGCACAGAAAGAGCTCGCCAACAAGACACTTCATAAGTATTCTAAGAACTCTGATGACTTCTCAACAGGTAAGAAGGAGGCTATAGGACATTTTTTAAAAGCTTCATGGAGTACTGAAAGTAAAGTCAATGTCTGTCACTCAGAATTCTATACCCAGCTAAACTATTCCTCAAAAAAAGAAATGGGGGGCGGGGCTGGGGAAATGCCTCAGCTCTAAGAGTGCTTGCTTTCTTGCAGAGTGAGTTTGGACCCCAGCATTCATATTGGGTACCTCACAACCACCTGTCACTCCAGCTCTGTCTTCTGGGCTCTGAGAAGTTTCACTTAGATGCACATGGCCAGACACAGACACAGATACAGATACAGATACAGATACAGATACAGTTAATTAAAATTTAAAATGTTTAAATAACCACAAAATATTAATCTTCTTGTGATGTTATAATGACATATGGTACATTATGTGAGTTAAGCAACAGAAATCTTTTTCATAGGTCTGGAATCTGGAAGTTCAACATCCCAGTGCAGGAATGGTGGAGTTCTAGTGAGGGCTTGCTCCCTGACTTGTGGATGGTCTACCTTCTCATTTCTCTCTCTCTCTAGGCTTTTCTTATTCTTGTGCTTTTCGCTCATGTGTGGGTGTGTAGGGAGAGCGTCTCTCTTCTATAGCCACAACTCCTGTTAGGTTACGACCTTAGATCATGATCTTTACTTAGCCTTCATTCCCTCTTCAAAATCCTATACCCAAGTCCAGTCACATGACATCTGGGTTCAGCATGTGAGCCTTTGAAGGCTGATGGCACATCCATAGAGGGACCTACCTTGTCTCAGTATCAGTAAGGCCTTATGTTAGTGGGTGTTTTTTGTTGTTGTTGTTTTGTTTTGTTGTTTATTTTTACTATGACCAAATATCTCACAAAAAAATCAACTTAAAGGATGAAGGGTTTCTTTTGACTTACATTTCCTGGGAATACAGTCCATCATAGCAGGGCTGCAGGGAGGCATAGTGACAGGAGCATGGTGTGTCTAGTAGTAACACACATTTCCCAGTCTAGAAGCAGAGAGAGTACAGGAAGTGTTGCTGGGCTACCTAACCTCAGGGCCTGCCTCTTCCAGTGAGGCTCTGCCTTCTAAAGGATCCACAACCTTCTAAAACAACTGTTCAGGGGCCAAGTGTTCAAATGCACAAAGGTATGGGGGACATTTCATATCCAAACTGCAAGCAGCTTCTGTAAGTAAACCATCATTTTTGACATAAATGCAGATTTGGTAATATTTGTTGCAATGTATTTTATAATTATGGCAATAATTATTTCATAAATAAACGAAGCACTAAGTCATGTTCAAGGATTGTATGACTCCAACATTATGAAAATATAAATTATCCTTCCACCATAGTTTTAATTCGGTCCTATTTAAAATTCTCTTAGACTTAAAAACAGAAGAAAAGGAAAAAGAAATTGGGGGCCATTGAGATGGCTCAGTGGACAGAGGTGCCTGTTGCCAGGCCTGCCGATCTGAGTTCAATTCCTGGAACCCACATGGTGGAGGAAAAGAGCTGACTGTCCTCTACACATACACATACATGTACATACATGCATGCACGCATACACACACACACACACACGAATAAGTATAATAAACAATTTTTAAATAATTTTTAAAGTTTTTTTTTTTTTTTTAAAAGAACTTGGCACTATGCTTCTCAAATTTGTATGGAGCCAGGCACAACAGAGTTCTAATGAGAGTTCGCTTCTTGGCTTATAGGCTACCTACACTTATAATCACAGCACTCAGGAAGCTGAGGCAGGGGGATTGGTAGTTGAAGATGAGCCTAGACTCTGCATCTTAAAAAGCAAAAACAGCAAGTGTGGAAAACCATAGCACCCATGGTTGCAGTCACCAACTGATCCAGGGAAAAATCTGAAAAGGCAAGCTTCCTGACCTCAAGACTCACCATGAGGCCCCTGAAGCAGTGAGGTGCTGCCACCAGGGCAGATAAACTGGCCGTGGAGACAGAACAGCGAGGCCTAAAACAGATCCACGCTCGTACGATCAGTTAGGTATTGATAACGACACCAAAAGCACTTGAACAGGGAAAGGGAAATCTTCACAAATGTTGCTAGAACACGTGATGTCCACATGGGAACAGAGCAGGAGCTGTGCTGCCTGCCTCACGCAGCACACGGAAATTAATATGGGTTACACGATGGACTCAGGCACTAAAAACTAACGTTAAAAAGCTTTTAGGGAAATAAAAGAAAGAGGCTTTGCAATTTAAGGAGGGTAAGGATTTTTTTTTTCTAGACAGGAACCAAAAAGTAATAACTGTACAAATAAAACAATTATAAATTAGGCTTCAAAATTAAAAACACATCCAACAATATGATTAGGAAAATGAAATAGCAAGCCGTGAACTGGGAGGATATTTGAGGAGAACGCCTGTCTGATGGGGACTTGTGTTGGGAATATGTAGTGAATGTGATAATAAGATATAGGAATGTAGGGAGAAAACAGATTCTAAGACGTATCAAACAAAGGGAAGTGTTGTGAATGGCCAGTATATATATTATATATGCAAATCCACATTTTATAGTTATTGGATAAATGCAAATCAGAATTCACAATGCAGTATGGAGCGTATCCATACCCACCAGAAGGACCAAAGTGGAAAGACCGGCAAAGGTTGGCAAGGACATGGAGCAAACAGAGGTAGCGTGCGTTACTTATGAGAGCATAGCATGTTACAGGAATCCCTACAAGATTTTACTTCTTTTTATTCATATGTTTGTGTATGTGTTTGCATGATTGGATGTGTGTGGGCACCTGTGCACATGAGTATGTAGAGGCCAGAAGCTGACATTAGGCATCTTCTTTGTTGGCTTGCTATTTTAGCTATTGAGGTGGGGTCTCTGGCTAGAGCACAAACTCCCCAATTCTGGCTAGTTTAGCTAGCAAGCTTGCCTTGGGACCCCCTATCTCTGCCTTCTAAGGATTATAGGCAGGCAGCATGCCTACGCAGCTTGTACCTGAGTCCTGGGGCCCTGAACTCCGGTCTTCATGCTTGTGTCGCAGATTCCATACCCACGGATGAGGGATCCATCTGCCCTAGCCCGGTCTCTCAAAACATTTGACCACGTCTAAGAAAGTTATTTGTGTGCTTATCATTTGATTCAGTAAGTAGATCACTAGGTGGTTCCAGGAGCAGTGAAAACAAAATTTCGTATATGATTATTTACTGATATTCTATTTATAACCATACAATCTGAAAAGAACACAGATGCCCATAACCAGAAGGGTAGACACGCAAGCGTGTTAGGCAGAATTATCTAGAGGAAAAGAACAGATAGAAGGCATGTATAGTCTACTGGGGGGTTGTTGGGAGGCTGGAGAGATGGCTCAGGGCCTAGGAGCTCATGCTGCTCTTGTAGGGGACCCAAGTTCAGCTCCTAGCACCTGTGTCAGATAACTCATAACCAACTGTAACTCCTGCTCCAGAGAATCTGATGCTTCTGGCTTCCGTAGGTACCTCCCCTCACCGCACACACTCAAACTTAGTCATACACATAATAAAATAAGTCTTTTTAAAAGGGCATTTGTTAAATGGTCTTGCATTATAGGGGTTAGCCAACAATGGCCGGCCACATGCTGGAGAGGCTAGAACCCAGTAGTGCCCAGCCCACAAGGATAGATGCCCAAACTAACCCAACCTGGTACCAAAGACCAGGGGACCAAAGACTGCAGGGTCGCCAGGGAGACAGTGGCATTGACTTCATGTTGGAAGGACAAAGAAACTAAGTCTGGTGTAAGCAGAGGCTAGCAGCAATAGCAGAAGACACACTGTCCCTGAAAGAGGTAAAGGTAGGCAGGCATGCACTGTTCTTAAGCCCAGCAGATGGCGCTGCCCATCGATGGCACTGTTCATCGGATGACACTGCCCGTTGGACTACACTGTCCATCAGGTGGGGCTGACCACTTGGAAGAATACTCTTCCTCTTTCAGACCATCTTTTCTGGAAATTCCCTCACAGACACACTCAGAGCCGTGTCTTCCAGGCCATTCTCCATCCTGTTGAGTCGACAGTATCAATCATCACAAAAAGAAAGAGTAGCCACACTGTGGAAGGCTGCTGAGGATTGACAAGGGGACTTGAGGCTTTGTGTCATGACGTATGACCTCACTGCAGTTACTCAGAAGTGAACAGAAGGAATCTTGTGGTGAAAAGGCGTGTGCTGTGTGGTTCTATTTATGTGGATTTTATTAAACGACAGGTAGAAACGAGTCTATAGTTTATAACAGGCTCATTTATAACAAAATATGTAACACATAACACACACACATATAACCCATATATAATACACACATGTATATATATAATGCACATACAACAGACTAAGGGTTACCTTCTGAAAGGGGCGGGTGCTTTTCTGGGAAGCAACACTGCAGGCAGTGGAGACGTTCTACATTGTAATAAAAGGGTTGGTTGATGTGAATCTATCTATCTGTCAAAACTGGGGCATGAAGATTTGTGGATCCCAATGTCTGTACGCTTTGTCTAAAGCTACAGAGAAATAAAATGGAAGGTGTCAGCTGGGAGGAAGAATGATGTAACTGTGTGTAGGAGGGGTCACATGACAAGTACATGGGGGTTTATTATGCTTTGTCTATCTGTGTATCCTGGTCATTTCTTATAATAAAAAAGGGGGGGGGGGACACATGATTCCACATACTTTGGCTTATGGCCTTGGAAATAATCAGAGAGATAGCTCTCCTGAATAAGATGCCGAGCCACCGGCACTGCCCTTCTTCTTGCCCCGTTGGCCGCTTGTATACTCCTGCAAGGACTGTAATATCCGGAGGCATCTTGCCGACACTCATCTGAAAATGGCACAGCCCTGGGCTTAGCTGCCACTCAGAGCTAAGATTCACGGGTACCGGGGATGTAAGGGTTCTGACAGTTTCTCGGGCTGCCTCTGACAGTTTTGAATGGTTACTTCCTCAAGGTGACCCACCTGCCTTCAGCAGAACCAGTCTCCGTTCTTGATGTTGGGAGGAGGCTGGGCTGCAGAACCCAGGAGGTGACTGCTTTCTTTCTGCTGCCTGCTTCCTGCTCCAGAGAGTGTGTTTCCATGGGCATGGGCTGGCTGAGAAGCAGGCTCTTCCATTCCCAGGACGTTGCCTTAGCTGGGATCTTTTCTTATGCCATCCATTCTCCTCTGTTTCACTCACCAGCCACCACTGGAGTTGGAAATATTTTCGTTTCCTTCCAACAGGACAGCGACTCCTACCAGGTCACCCCAGGAGTCCCACAACTGGGGCCCAAAGAAGGATACAGTGTGGTTTAGCAGTGAGTCAATGCCTTCCGCGGGTTATTCGCTTTCTTTATGAAATTCAAATGTATGCACGGAGACCAAGAGTGCACTGCAAACTCTGTCAGTGTAAAAACCAACCTCGCATCCTAAGTAAAGAATAAAAAGAAGAGACTTGAGATGCCGCCAAGAAACATTCTGCCTGTAACCTAGTGAACTCTATCCAATATCGGCTTAAGTGAGGCTGGGAGATCATTTCACTCTTCCCCATCTTTGGCTGTTCTTGGCCCAAGTCCTTCTGGAGCTGGGTCTCACATCCATGTGCACTTCAGCAGCGTGCTTTCTGTCCTGCCTGCATGCCAGCCTGGACCAAGAGGAGACTGGGGTCTTTCAACATAGCAAGGCCTCACCCCTTGGGAGGGGGCTTAAATTTCTGTTACTTAGGAAAGAAATGAATAAGCAAAACATGTAGAAGAAACTCCGAATACATACATAAGTTATTAAAATGCCTCCTAGTTATTTATCGTCATACCCACAGACCAGAGCTTCTCTCAACTCCCATCACAGAAGCTTCTCACAGTAGATGGCAATCAACAGAGACCACTTCCACCCCCCAAAACTGGTCAATGTGCAGAGAACGGTGGAGTGCTCAGTGCTAAATGAGACATTCACATCGTCCCCTCCCCCGCCGCCCGACTCCGGGATCTTTAAGGAAGAGGATGTGGAAAGATGTTAGGAGCCAGAGGCAGTTGGAAACATGAAGGAACCAGTATATTTGAGATACAATAGGGTGTGAACTCACAGAGACCATGGCAGCATGAATCGGACCTGTACAAACTGAAGCCAGACCCCCCCCCAAAACGTCAGCACAGGGCGGTGTGTGTGTGTGTGTGTGTGTGTGTGTGTGTGTGTGTGTGTGTGTGTGTGTGTATGTTGGGGTAGATAATAAATCCCCACTAGCTGAGGAGCCATTGGCATTTGGTAGCTGGGTGAGGAAGAGTCAGTTTTCTTTAATGATGTGACCCTTGGTAGGTTGACCGCACATCAGGGCAGGCCCTACTTTCAAGACTAGCTGGGCAACATAAGCTGGACTTGGTGGGGAAAGAAGAAAGAAGGAGAAGGAAGAGGAGAAGAAGATGAGGAGGAGGGAGGAGAAAAAAGAGGGGAAGAGGGCAATGAGGAAGAGGAGAAAGAAGAGAAAGGGTGAAGAAAAAGAAGACATATCAAGTTGGCTGGTATGGAATGGGATGGTAGTAACTGGAAGAGCTATGGGACAGAGGATGAATTAAACACACACACATGCATGTGCACACACACACACACACACACACATACACACACACACACACACACACACACACACACACACCCCTTGCACCAGCACCTCTCCCATCCTCACCGGGAACCACCCATTCAGCACACTGTTAGCCCCTTGGCTCTTTTCTATTTTTGTCCCTTGGGGTCAGACTGGGGTGACTCCAGCGAAAATACAGGGGAAGGGTTGGTGGACAGACACTCTTCCACAAGACCCCCATGCCCCTGTGGCTATTTTCATCTCAAGCTGTAGAGGCTGGAGGGACAAGTGTCTTCCGAGGTTTGCCTGTGAGGCGGGAGAGCCAATTTATCCTGCCTGCCCCGCTAAGAGGATCCTTATCCGCATTATCAGCAAAGAGAGCAGGAAGAAGCTGGCCAGGGTGAGCAGGCCACCGAGCAGACAGCCTTTTATTGTGCCAAACTCTTCCTTTAATTTCTGTGACAGAGTAATACAGAGTCTCAGGCCATGACCTTTTCTCAGGCCATTATAGGAGTCAAATTTGGTTCTGTCAGGAGGCATCACCAGCCGGCTTCATCATCACTCCACATGTAAGGTGACCCTGCACAATGCCAGATAGAGACAGATGGATTGGCCCCTCTGCTGCCCAGAGAGCACACAAAGCCTCAACAGATGGCAGGGGATGCTAGAATGTGAATCTGCAGCTCTCCTGGACCACATCACTCTGAGAAAGGTACAGGAGGGGCCAGACTCCATCTTCCGTGGCGATAACAGAATAACAGAGGCTGGATAATGTATAAAGAAAAGAGATTTGTTTCAGCTCTTGGTTCTGGAGGCTGGGATGTCCTAGGCTGAGCGGACACGTTAGATCCACTTCTGCAGAGGACCCACTGCTGCTTTAGCGTGCGCACGCGTACACACACACACACACACACACACACACACACACACACCGCGCGCGCGCGCACACACACACATGCATGCACACACACACACGGCTGGGCTACATTGGTAGATTATAACGTTATGTATGCATCAAGTATTCCTCCTTCTAAATGACTGTTGGGTCCCCAATTACCCTGTGTGACAGCAGAAAGAGCCTAGTAGACCTGAGGGAGTCCTTGAACTCAGTGTTTATCTGGGACTTTAAGAGCCCTTTAGGGGAGAGCAACAGGAAGATCAGCCATGTCTGAGGTTCCAGACCCCACTGGTGACCGAGCTGTTCAGGAGACCAGGTTTCAAGCCAGTGTTGACACTAGACCCATTGTTCTCATAAAGAGAGAAGGGACAGGAGAGAAGATGCCAGTGGCCTCATTTCAGGGGTGCTGTCTTTCGGGGCGTGTTATACTTTAAAGTCCTTGCAGAACTCAGAGAAACCTCTCTTTACAGGTGAGCATGCCCTAGAGGTTATCAACTCTGTGTCCCACAGTCCCTGGGGCTCATTCCCTCTGGGGACACTGCCTTGTCAGGGGTAGATAGGGCCTGGAGCTACAAATGCTATAGAACATAGCTCCATGATGACCTAGATTGGCCATAGTCAGACAACCATGCTCCAGATGTGGCTCTGGTATTTATCTTCTCAGGGATGCTGGGTGAAACCAAACTCCCTCATCATCTTTAGTAGCAGCCAGCAGAAAGTACCTGCTATGAGGGAAGCACCATGGTGAGCATTTTATGAACCTCACACTACTGTGGCAACCTATGCCCTTATCACCCCCATGTCACAGATGAGGAAACTGTACAGTGAGGATGCTCTGTCTCTAGGATCTGGACTCCTGGATTTTGGGTCACCAGTTTCTTCACAGATTTAATTTAATTTATGCAGAGTGTGAGGAAACAGGGCTGAGCCTGGACCCTCTCCAGGTCACAGCCAGGTGTATAGCACACCTCTTTGTATAGCACTGTTGTATTAATATATGAGTCTGCAGATTTCTGGAACATTCTGGAGGGTTCTGGAACTTTCTGGAAATTTTCTAGTTTTCTTTCTTTCATTCCTCTGGGAACAGTAGCATAGGAAGTCTGGTCATGGCTATGGCATATCACAAACATTGTTGCCAGGGGTAAATCCAGTTCCATGCCCATGGAGGGAACTCCCTGAGGTTGCTGCCCTCCAAGCAGGTAGGAGTCTCAGGAAGGTTCCCAGCATGGCTGTGTATGAGTGTGTGTCTGGATGAGGGTAAGTTAATGAACTCTCTGAGGCATGTGAGTGCCTGCATGTCCCTGTGTTGTTGTTAGTTTGTGTGAATGCGTATGTGTTTATTTGTTGATGTGAACAGAATACTGTGTGTGTATATGTGCATGGCTTAAGTCTCTGTGTATGCGTGTCTTCAGTATTCAGGTCAGTGTATTTCATGCTGGTGTCTGCAAGTGTGAGTTCGTGTGTGTGTGTGTGTGTGTGTGTGTGTGTGTGTGTGTGAGAGAGAGAGAGAGAGAGAGAGAGAGAGAGAGAGAGAGAGAGAGAGAGAGAGAGAGAGAGAGAGAGAGAGACTGTGTTGGTATATGTGTGTGACAGTGTATGTTTTAGTTTCTGTGTAGGTTTATGAGTGTGAGTTCCTGTGTCTGTGTGTATCTCTCCATGTGTGTGTGTCTGTGTGATGTGCATATGGGTAGTTCTGAGTGTGAGTCTCTGGGTATAAGTGAATGCATAAGTGTGTGAGTGTGTGTTTATGTACTGAGCATGAGTTTGGTATGTGGGTGTCTGTGTGTATTAATGCATGTTTGTTGGTGTGTGATATGTGGGGATCCTCTTATGATTGTGTGAGTCTGTGTGTGTGTCTGGGCATGTGTAAGTGTCTGTGAGTCTGTGATAACAGCAATCTGTATGTGCACACTGTGTGACAAGTTGGGGAGCTACATGTACATCCATATACATAGATGGAGACTCTGAGGTGTTCCCTGTGGAGTTTGCGCTAGCGTGTGATGAAACCACTGATTGACTTGAGGCTGGGTAGTGGTGACAGACAGGCAGGGCGTGGAGAGGGATGCTAACAACTGAAGTGTTGTTTTATTGATTGAGTGGGGAGACAGAGCTGAGTAGCCCAGGGTCCACCTGAAGCCCAGCAGGGGGCGCTGTGTGATAGAGGCAGCTGTGGCTTCCAGAGGCCAAGGCATAGACTATCCAGGGTCCATCCACAGGATTTGTAGGAGTTAGAGGGAGCCCAGGCCACAGAGACCAGAGAGGGCTGCCTCTTCTTGGGCCCTGTCTCTGGAAGAAAACTAGGGAGGTGTTGATGACTTAGTCCTTGCCCCAGGGCTAACCTGGCCATAGACTTCCTGGGCCTTTTCTTCCAGCGTCTGCTGATTAGCCATGCAGTCAGGGGGTCTCAGCCCACCTTTTTTTGTTAAACAACAGCAATGTTTCAGGGAGTGTTGCCCCTTCACAAAGTGTTTTCTCACTCAGAGTTGGGGCCCCCCAACTCCCAGCGGACTCTCTGACGGATCTAGTGTCCTAATCCTGGATTCTGGCATCTGAGTGGTTGCCATGGGGACCTTGCCATTTCGCATGTTGATGATGGGTTCAGTGGGAGATGAATGTGAGGAAAGGGGGAAGGTGAGAGGGAGGAGGGAAGGAAACAGAATTCTTAGTTCTTAGGCCTTGGGAGGTAGCCAGGAAGAAATAGGAAAGGGTGCTTGAGTTTCCTGGGCCAGGACCAAAGTAGTGGCAGCTGGTGGCTTAAGACAAGAGTTGGATTCCTCTGTAATTGCCTGAAGAGGAAAAAAAAAATCAAGGTTCATGCAGGGCTGGCTCTTGCAGGAGGCTCCCAGGGAGGACTCTGACTCACATGTGTCCTGTGTGCTTGTCCCTCTGTTACCTCTTGTGAGAAGCTTCCAGGGCCCTGGGGGAGATGTCTCAACAGGCAAGAGCACTTGGTGCACAATCACAAAGGCCAGAGTGCAAGTCTGGAAAGCCTGGAACTTCAACAATAAGGAGCCGGATCCCAGGAGCTAACTGACTCATTAGCCTGACCAAAATGGTGAGAGGGGCAACAGAATGACACCCAACATCCTCCTCTGGCCTTTGCGTGGGCCTTATAAGCATGCACTCTCACTTGTGTGCACACACATGTGAACACACACCCACACATATATACACACACACTTGCACATACACACACTCACACAAATGTGCACACGTGCATGCACGTGCACGCGCACGTGCACACACACACACACACACACACACACACACACACACACACACACACACACACGCTTGTGTGTTTGTAGAAAACACCCTTCAGGGGACTTCAGGCTGTCCTTCAATCCATGATGATCTCATCATCTCAGAGTCTCACTTTTCCAAATAAGGCCACTTCTTCCAGGGAGAGATGTGCGGACTTGGTCACATCTGTCTGTAGACCACTTGGCTGTGACTTGGGTCTGAAATCGCTCCCACAGGCTAACCTGTTTGTTACACCCAGTTTCCAGCTGGTGGAGCAGTTTTAGGAAATGGGACATAGCTAGAGGAACTGAATTGTTGGTTGGGCCTTTAAGGGTTATATCCTGGCCTTCATCCATCCTGTTCTCCACTTCCTGGTCTGCCAAGGTGTGAGCAGACAACACCTTGGACACCCACTGCTGTGGATAGCACAGCCCCAGCCACCGTACCCTCTCTGCTACAACGGGGCTGATGTCCCCTAACACCGTGAGCCCTAAACAAATTCTCTTTTAAGCTGTTTCTGTCAGGTGTTTCATCACAACGAGACAAGTAAGTAACATAGCTTCACTCCGAGCCTCAGGGCCAGGCAAGGAGGCTCTGGGACTGTGGGACTCTGCCGGATAAAATTTGAGTCTGACTTCTTCAGATCGTCATTTTGCATTCAGCCTATGAAGACGGCACTCCTTTTCTGAGCGGAGTTCTCACTCCATTTGATCTGATAACCCCAGATTTTATAAGGGGTGTCACATGGTCCTAGAAGTCATCCCCTTACACATAGGATAATTAAGTTCTGCTATCTCCTTCTTGTGATAGGGTCCCATGTTACTGAGTGTAGATTAAGTATCTTGGTACCCTCAGCCCTAGCGAATCAGACACGTTCACCCTCAAGAACCCTCCCCACTGCCCAGGGCTTATAAGTCCCTGACTCACAAGTAAAGTCTGGCTCTCATTCCACCATAGCTGTCTCAGACTCCATTCTGGGAAAAGAAGGGCTCCTGAGGGATGCACCTGAGCTTCCAGAACTTTCTGCCATTCACCGGCATGTGGAATTATGGCAAGACTGGTGCTGACCACTGGAAAGCACCTGCTGGGCCTGTGTCTCACTGGATCTGCCTTTGGGCATCCACCTGTATCCTCCTGCCGTGCCTGGCATGGTAGCCTAACCAGAGAGCCATAACACTACAATGTCACCGCAGGCCTTTGGAACACCCGAGTTTCCATTGCCTTCTGATACTGACAATTTCATGGCCTTTTGGCTGGTTCCTGGTGTTTGTCTGCTTCCTATGCTGTGACCTTGGCATGAAGGGCTGTACACTTTTTTGTCTTGTGGGGCTCCTGAGTCTCCACTGCCTGATGAGCTCCGTTCTAATAGGAGCTGACTGTAACACCTGGTAGAGATTCATTTTCTACCTCCCCCAGAGAGGCTGGGAACCTAGCCTAGTGCCCAGGCCATGAGCCTTACCCTAAAGAGTTCTGGTCGCCCCTGAGTAAGAAACGGGACCTCTGATCTCAAGGTCCATCCGTTCTTATCAGGAAGCAAGCAGCACCTGGACTGACCCATCAGACATGGGGCCCAGGATACCCACCAGTCGCTGAAGGACACGGGCCAGATTCGCCTCAGCACTCACAGGACCACCTGCCCATATCTCTCAAGGCCATGCTGGGGCAGCTATGTGGACACCTTTACAAGCAGATGGGCTGAGTGGGTTTCTGGCTTGGCTGCCTGCTGGCTGTGAGATTGGGAGACGTGGCTGGCCCTGTTTGTGGGCTTTACTGAACCGCAGGTCCTGATGGAAATGGTTTCTTCCTTGAAGGGCGGCTGTGAGCAGCGGAGAAGTTGAACTCTTTCAACAACACTTAGCACATGAACGCTGGCGGTGGCTGCTCTGAATCCTAACTAAGTCCCACTTGTCATTCTTCCCGGGAGAAAGAAACTGCTTGGTAGAAGCATCCAGATGAGAGTGGTGAGCAGAGACCTCTGACCTCATCCCTGGGGAGCTGGAAGCACTCTTCAACCATGCAGCCCCCTTCTTAAGGCCCTTTAAAGTTTGTAAAGTGCTTATGTGAGTGTGATGCACACGAGGGTGAACACGCGTGTGACAAGGTAGTCCTCTCCTTCCACTGTGGGTTCTGGGGATTGAACCCAGACCCTCAGATTCGTACAGCAAGTGCTTTTATCTGCTGAGCCATCTTGGCAGCCCCTCTTTCTCAAGATTCTACCCCAAACCATTCATATACAATTTTTTTCTTTATCTTTGGAGAAGTGAAGACAGGCCAATGGTCTTTTCCCATTAGGTAATTTCCCCCAAGGAGGTATCACCCCTTTTTTTTAATGTGAAGAAATGCCTTTCCTTTGGAGTTTGGGGCTTGCCTCCGTGCTTAGGATAAAGTATGTCCTACATCTGATGACATCGTAGCGACAGTGGACGCACCACCGCCTCCTTGTGTTCCAGTGTCCTCGGTGGCAAAGCAGAAAGTTGTCTCCTCTTGTGAGCCCTTTTTGGAAATGTGTCCCACTTAATGAAACGAAGCCTGGCAACCACTGTCCTGGGGCTCACAGAGCAACTGAAGATATGTAATCTTGCTCTGTTCTTACTTTACAAATGATCATGTTGAGCTTCCAGAAGGTTTTATAGCTGGGCCAGAGTCACATGACTGGGAAATGGAATCAGGCTTTTCAAGACAAGCCTGTGCCAGGATGTCACTGGGGGCAGGAGGGTGAATGCATTCTCTGGCTCTCTGTGTAGCCCGTAATAGTATTTTAATTTATTTTTATTTTTTATCAGGCCCAGGATTGACATCTTGCCTGCTCCGGGAGGCCCTCTTTGCTGGAGCTCACTCTGACTTTGCTCTGAGCTGCTTTCCTCTGAGCTGCTCACTAAGGCTCCAGCGTGAGCTGAGGCTGCTGATTGGTACCACTGAGCAGTGTTCAGACCCCTGCTCCTTGCTGTTCCCTACAGACGAAAGCCCCACAGGACTGAAACAGACTGATTTCCCCTCTAGTCCTCCCTGACCGATGCTTCTAGAAGGAGCTTTTCACACATTCATTCTAATGTGTTCACATTTTACAGCAGCCTCGCAACCAAAGTGAATTTGTGTTAACTTCCTCTTCCGGTATTCTGTGGGTGCTGATATCAAAGGACAGCCCCCCCCCCCATTCCCTGCCTTGTGGATGTTGATGATTCTGGACTCCACCCCCAGGGCCAGCCTCAGGCACAGCATTACAAGAAATCTTGGAGGTCACTCCTGGGACCATCACTGGTCTCCCACCTTACAGATGAGGGGACTCAGGCCCTAAGCAAAGATGATCTTCAGCTCTGGAGCTAAAGCCACCAAGAGGTCACCCACCTGGGCCACCTGTGTGGTTGTGGTCCATTTTTTTTTTCTTAATGGGATTTGGGAAGGGAGTTTGGTAGGGTTGATTTGCCTGTGGCTTCATTCAATCAATATTAGAAGGCACGTAGCAAGTGTGGGCCACATCAATGAACCGAAAGGATAAATATCCCTGCCCTGATGGAGTACACAGTCTAGAAGAAGAAGAGGGAGGGAGGCTAAATAGCAGACACACAAGGGAGGAAATTATGGGTTGGAAGGAGATAAGTGCTCTAAAGAGAGAAAAGCAGCCAGAAAATTGAGCCGGGAGTACCTAGATGGGGCGAAATGGGTCACAACAGAACAGCCAGGGAACTTAGGATGTTCTCCTTTCTCATCAAAGCACCCTGCAGCGTTTTAAAGAGGAAGTACCCTTTTCTTTACTCTGGTGGCTTCAGCCCCTGGCTGATTACAGAAGATGGCTCTTCTGAGACACCCCTAATGACAGCAAGTAGGCTATACCAAACAGACCCTGAGCACAGGCTGCCCCTGTGGAGAGGATAGAACCTGGGTACCAGTAGCCAGCACTCCTAAAAAGTAATGTGTGGTTGTGTTCCTGAGTGGATTTGTGCAACACACCATAGTGTGTGTACACACACACACACAGAAGAGTACACTGGCATCATAAAATTGTGCACAAAAGTGTTGCTGGGCAGGTGCCAGTGGTCCAGGGAGGCACTCTGAAAGCCCATGTTCTCTCTTTTTGAAAATGGTTCTCTTACTTGACCTCCAGGGTCTCAGAAGTTCTTGGGTCACCTATCCTTGTCCGTGTTGCTGGCTTTGTCCCTCCCTGCCTCCCCCCCCCACCCCCATCTTCAGATGTAGGAGAAACCCTGGGACTCAGTCCTTTCACGGCCTGTCTGCCAGCTTTGCACATGCCCATCCATCCTCGTGCCTTTAAACACCATTTAGAAGCCGAAGACTCTTAAATTTTTATCTCTAGCTCAGACTTTGCGTTGGGTCCAGACTCATATATCCAACTGCCTGCCTGATGTCTCCACCGAGAGGGCTGATAGGTGGCAGTGGCTGTGAATACACTCCATTCCTATGTTCTGTGATGGAGACCCACAGTGATCAATACCTGGCCATTCCCCACTAGTCCTGCCCCCGTGGCACTGATAATGCACTGAGATGGAGGGATGGAGGCAGGCCAGGCCTCTTCCAACATCGTAAAGGGTGCCCCTAAAGTAGAGATTTGACTCCAGGACTCCAAGTTGGCTCATCAAACCATTCTCAGTCTTTGCCATGGGGGAGGAGGCTGAGAGGACCTAAGAGCCTGCGAGGCCCTTGGCATCAGGATCCTTCCTCCCTACAGCCAATCCTCTCTGTCTCCCTGCACCTTTGGTGAGACATGAACACCATGTGCTTTAGTTACTTTCCCCATTGATGCAAACAAATGGCTGCCTAAAGCTCCTTATGGAAGGAAGGGTTTGACTCATAGTTTGAGGGGTCAGTCCACCACGTCAAGGAAGCCATGGCAATGAAAGCCTGAGGCGGCTGGAGCAGCAGCTCGGACACTCAGAGGAAGATGCCCAACCCATTCTCCCCTTGTTCTTCAGCCCGGGAACCCAGTTCATGTGGTGGTGTGTCTGCATTGAAGATGGCCCTCCCCTCAGCTGAACTCTGCAAATGTCCTCACAGACACACCCAGAGGCAAGTCTTCCAAGAGATTCCAAATCTAGTCAGGCTAATCGTGAATATTAAGGCGCTGGAGAGATGGCTTGGTGGTTAAGAGCACTTACTCCTTTTCTAGTGAACTTGAGTTTGGGTGCCAGTGCCCATGTGGAATGGCTAACAGCTCCTTGTAACTTCAACTGCAGAGGATCCTATGCCTTCCTGCCTTCGTGGCCACTCTTTGCCCATGCCCCACATACACATAAATAGAAGTAAAAATCACATCTTTTAAAAACTACCAACTTAGCCTCAATTTTTTTTTAAAGTGAATATTGACAGTCACATGGCGACATCTCATGTTTCCCCTGTCCAAAATGAATCTAACCAGCAAGGCCTTTCTCTCAGGAAGCCTCTATCTCCCCTGCTTTTTGACATCTCCATAAATGGCAATGCTGTAAGTGTCGCTGTGGAGCTCACATCTGTTCTCCCAGACCCTTGCGGCAACAACCTTATTGGCTCCCAGGCTAGAAACCGACCAGGGTATAGTTGTCCTTATATGGCTCCACCACAACCCAGGCCCTGCCAACTTCCACTAGGCTAAGAGCACATCCTCCCCCCCCACCCCCCCTGCAGATTCCTGCTCTCCTTTGTCCCTGCCCCTGTGCTAAGGACCTTTTGAGACTGATTCTATTCTACTGCCCACTGGTTCCCAAGTCACTCAATGCAAAACCCACCCAAGGCCACAAGCTCTTCTCCACCTCTGCCTTTCCTTCCTCAGCCTCCCAGGCACACCTGCTTATGGCCAGCATCTGCCTAGGAGTCGCACTGTTTCCTCGCTCACCCCTTGGAACCTCTTGTCCACTTGTAGCAAATCTTGCTTCTTCTTCTTCTTCTTCTTCTTCTTCTTCTTCTTCTTCTTCTTCTTCTTCTTCTTCTTCTTCTTCTTCTCCTCCTCCTCCTCCTCCTCCTCCTCCTCCTCCTCCTCCACCTCCTTCTCTTCTTCCTCCTCTTCCTCCTCCTCCTCCTCCT
Organism: Acomys minous; assembly: GCF_964271855.1. Classification (NCBI taxonomy): domain Eukaryota; kingdom Metazoa; phylum Chordata; class Mammalia; order Rodentia; family Muridae; genus Acomys; species Acomys minous. Next base: position 106,235,984 of record NC_140493.1, on the reverse strand, counting down.
TCTTCTTCCTCTTCTTACCTTTGCCAGCTGTCTCCTCCTCCTCCTTGGGCGTCTCTAAACCAGCCCACTCTAAGACAACTTCTTTTCCCCAGGTCATTTGGTCTAGTTGTTGCTGTTACTGTTTTTGTAGTGGGCTGCAGGCTTTTTCTACGTAGCCCAGGGTGGCTAGACTTCGCAATCTTCCTGCCTTCACTTTACCAGCACTGAGATGATCACAGGCATCTGTTCACCAGGGCAACTAGCTGCCTCTGCCCGCGCTCATCCATGGAATAGCCGTTCCCTGGGAGGCAGCATGCCACTTTCTTCTCATCTCGCCCCAGGCCTGTACGGTGAAGATTCTCAGTAAATATTTGTTGAATGAACAGACACTGAAGCCACCCATCAGTGTGCCAGAGACATAATGGTATTTGATAAATACTGACTATAAAATTTTGACTGTTTATATTTCATAAAATTCAGGAACTTGCCGAGCAGAGAAGTTAAAAAAAAATCCTATAATCCCATTGTTGAGCTGCTCCAGGTTGGCTTCTGAAAAAAAGACAAAGATAATAGATGCAGACAGAAAACTCCCTGCACATACCAAAAGGCATGGAAAGAACAAAGACCCTTTCTACCACCACCTCCTACGCTGCCTGGGGCAAACCCAATGGGAGCACTGGCTCACAGGGGCTATACGTTTCTCAGTGGTAGTGATGCTGATGAGGCTGCTGCTGGAAGGCCACTTTTAGAACTACTTCTAATGGAATGCTGCTTCTTTAGGATGTCACCCCTACAGCTTCCACCCCTACCCCTTCCTAAAGGAATCCGTTTCTAGTCCCCGCCCATGCCTCCCTTTGTGCCACGCATCTCAACTTCTACTACAAACGTACTCGTGTGTAGTGATGATCTCGGAATCTAGACCAGAACAAGCAGGCTTGTCTCCTGCTATCCATTACTAGGTAAACAGAGACTAGTAAATGGACACTTACAAGTGGTCCATTTCACCTCTAGAAGGAGGAAGACCACTTGGTTGAATACAAGTACCTTCATTGTCCTCTAACAGACTTTCAGGGTAAAGCCCGGCTGAGGCCACTGATTGAGCACCAACTATCTGCCAGGCACCACATATGGGTAGGACCTATGGCTGTTTTTATTTGTTTGCTTCTATATTCCTAGTGCCTGGCCTATAAATAATAAGTAAATTAATGTGGGGTTGGGGATTTAACTCAGTGGTAGAGCGCTTGCCCTGGGTTCGGTCCTCAGCTTTGGGGGGCGGGGCGGGGAAGACAAAATAAGTAGATTAGTGAGCGAAAACACAGTCAGATTTCTGTGTCCACAAAATCTATGTCCAGGGACTTGAACAACTGTGGTTTCAAAATAGTCAGAAAAAAAGACGTGTGTGCTGAGGACATTATTTCACTTGCCACCCCCTAGGCAGTGCAGCCTAACAATGTTTTACATAGACTGGTGTTGCAATTGGCAACATAAACAATGATTTAAAGAATATAAAAATGTGTGTGTGTGTGTGTGTGTGTGTGTGTGTGTGTGTGTGTGTGTCAGTGTTCCATGCAAATCTCATATCTTTTTACACAAGGGACTTAAGAATTAATACAAAAGGGACTTGATCATGGAATATAAGGGGCTTGCACATGGCACACAGGAAATTTGAACATTGGTACATAGTGGACTTACGCATTGGTACAGAGGGGCCATTCCCACGTCATGATTAGAACATCATTGCCAGAAGGACATTAACATCCCTACAGTAGTGATGTGAGCATTGATACACAAAGGACTTAAGACGGTTACGGAATTGACTTGAGCACTGGTACATAAGGGGTTTGAACGTTGGTGCACAAGGGACTTGCGCATTGGTACACGATGACCACCTCAACATTGGTGCAGAACGTGCTTAAGCACAGGTTGACAAAGTGCTTGGATACTGGACACTAGTACATAAGGACTTTAGCATGACTCATAAGGGTCATGAGCCTTGGTACATCAAGGAATGAGAGCTGGTGCATAAGGTTCTGAACACTGCACACAAAGGATGCGAACACTGGTTTAGAAGGGACTTACTTGCTCCTGAGTATATAAGAGAATGAGAAACGATTTACAAACATTGTATGGGCCTGTCGTGTCAAGGGTGATTGTATACAGTCATCCTGCTTGGGTCATTTTCTTCTTCCCTGGATATAGAGGGAACAGCCCACTTTAGTATATAGTATATGGTATATAGTGTGTGGTACATAGTATATAGTAGATAATATATAGTATATAGTTTATAGTATATGGCACCCATCTCATCTTAAAATGGGAAGCTGGGACCCATCAAGAAATTGCGCCTGGTCTCACTTCCCCGAGATGATTGACAAAGTCCAAGAAAATCTGAGCTTCTCCCAGCATCTTAGAGAACACCTGGGAAGACAGACGCCTATCAGTTCTCATATAAAACAGTGAGAGGAAGGATGGGGGGGAGGGCTTGTGGGCGGGGCTATTCCTATTAAATTAAAAGCAGAGAACAGTGTGAAGATGAGAGCCGAGGCTGAAAGAGAAGGTAGGCAATAAAGGAGAGAGAGGAGAGAGGGGCAAGAAGGGAGGACGTGTGCAAAGAAAATGAAAGGGGAGGGGACTGTGCACGTCCAGAATGGGCTCCCCTCTCCTAGGCATCCGCAGGCTACCTGCCAAATCAATTGATTACATCTGTAGGCAGAGTTGCCTTTTTATTTCACACCAATTTTCACAGGCGGTGTAAGATAAAAATGGAAGGGACCAAGTGAATGGGAAAGATGATTGAATGTTGATGTAAAAAGGGAATGTGCAAGGAAGGGGGGCAGTGGACATGCAGGGGACAGTGGGAGAGAGTCGTTTGCGTCACGTGGCTTTCCTCCATCTCGTGTGTGTGTGTGTGTGTGTGTGTGTGTGTGTGTGTGTGTGTGTGTGTGATGTGAGGTCTTTGAAAATCTGTGTCTCCTATTCCTAGGAGTGTGCTGGTGACAATTCACCTAGGCTGCCCAGCGTGGCTATAGATGGCCTCCATGGAACACTAGGGTCTCTTTGCACCCCTGAGTCTGAGGATCTCAGACTCACGATAGCTGAGGACCCACTGTATGGTATTCTCTCAGGCTCTTGTTCCTCTTGGGCCCTCAACTTCCCGGCCAGGAGCCGAGTGATAATCACTCCCTTGGCACCGATGCTGGGAGCACTGACAGGGGAGAAGTTTGGGAACTGTGTTGTGAAGAGCCAGGGCTGTGAGCAGGCTTCTTCATCTGAGCGAGCAAAAGGCAAACGCTACAAATGTAAAGGGCTGACCATTGCACGGTATGTCCCATTCTGGGCCAGCTTTTGTGGATGCCCAGGGAGTTGGTGCACTACTGCTCACCGAAGGGGCCCTCCACCCAGCTAGCCACCTGAGCCGTCCTCAAAGACTAGTGGCAGCGACAGGGCTTTGTTTTGTGTCTAAAGCTGCACTGTAGAATATCCCCAATGAAAAGCTCTTGTGCACAGAGCAGGTTTCCAGGCTTGTGGATGCTGAGGCCACTCTGTTCCCTTACTGGCTACTGCAGCAGGTATCTTGGACCCCTCCCCCCACCCCCTCTCACCAGCCCCTGCCCAACCACCTGCCAGCTCAAACATTCAGTAGCAAACAGCAGTCCACCTGCAGTCTCAGCTCCCCAGCGAGGCATCATCTTCCTGATGCCCCCACTTACGTTTCCTCTAGCCCAGCCTTACAATTACCCCAGCCTGTAAGTGGGGCAGGAGTTTTTACAGGACACACCCCCTTTACCAACCCCCACCCCCAGCTTTCAGGAGCTTCTCCTAAATAAGCCAGTGCTGCTGTCTGTTGTTGTCATCCGGGGTGGGAGCTTCCATCAAGGGCCTAATATTCTTGGTACCAAAATCTAGGAGCCAGGGACCAAGGTCCTTTAGAGAAATCCTTCCAGCTCCCGCTTCCTCCCATGCCCATTCTGACTCCATTCCTCCCTCTTGCCCTTCCCTGAGTGACTGCAGTGGTGACCGCCTCCACTGCTTTCCTGGCAGTTTGTCACCAGCCAGTTTATCATGGGTTGAACAGATCACATCCCGGTGGGATCCTGGTGCAGAGACGAGTCTCCCCTGCCGGCCTCGGATGTAGTTACTGATAAGGGTCTGGGTGGGAGAGCCCTTCAGTTCACTTACAGACCTCCTCCTCAAGAGGACCATCAGGTTGTGGGGACACCCTTCCTTTTGTCCTGCCTCTCTTCAGAGACTCTAACTCATCCTGCTTAATTAATTAAAGAGACTTTTCAAATTCCACCAGACAGCCCTCTGGGGGCACCTCCTTCGTAATCTCTCAACTCTCAGCTGGGCAAACACCTCTAAAGCAGAGTGCCTCACCTTTCACTGGCCCTAAGATCCTCCACACAGTGGTCCCCGCTGGCTCCAAAGTGCTGCCTTAGACTTCAAAATTCAGAGTGCTCTCAAAGCCCGGGCTAACAATGGTGACAGTCGTTGGACATCTCATACATGTAAGGCTCGTTCTCAGGCTTGTTCCGTTCTCGGTTCTCTTTATGCCCGTCCTGTTCTGTTCTCAGCTGCCCCGCCTCCATGGGCTCCCTTCCCCCAACCCAAGCCTCACACAGTCAAAGTTTCCCAAGCCCATCTGCCCCAGATTTCCTGTTCCGGCTTCGCCCCAACTGATGTACTGGCCCTGGCCCTGTCACATCCCCCTCTCCACCGTCCTCCTCATGAGACTCAGCCTCCCTATTCCAAACTCATCCTCTTTTCTCCTCCTCAAACTTGATCCCACACCCACATCCCTCTCTCTTTGGCCTCCCTCCAGCCTCCTCAGACCATCCTCCCTCTGAGAGAAGTTGTGAAGCCTCAAGTACATTCAGGTTCCTTTTCCTCTGACAAATGTCTCGCAGATCAAAAAAAGGCCTAGGCGCTTGTGCTCCTCCCCTCCCCCCCCCCCCCCAGGCCCCACGCAACTTACCTGATCCTTTAGATCTATGTGGTTCCACATCTATGTCACCCCTTTTTCTGAGAACTGTGGTTGCCTTTTGTTGGTAGCTTGGGCCCGTGTTGGCACCCTCCACACTCAAGAGCACAGTCTTGTTGCGGGTGATTGATGCTGCCTGACTGACCCTAACAAGACCTACCAGGCCACATCTGATGATCTCTTAAAAAAAGGGCTTACAAAGGTCACTTGCTTCCTGGCAGGCCTGGAAAAGGCAGCCCTTAAAGCTGTCAATTATGAACAAAAATCAGAGCGATCATTCAAGGATTGAAAGAAGGCTCATCCCTATTTCCCTCTTGCCTTTCAGAGGCCGTGACCAATATGCCGACCCGTCAGCCGACTCAGATGAGGGGCGACTGCGCTCACACCTGTTTCTTCATCTCACAACTGGCCACAGAGGTGAGATTAAAGCTCAAAAAAAAAAAAAAAACCTTGACAGTGGCCCTCAGAACCCTCAATGGGACGTAGTTAAAACACCCTTCAAGGTCTTTAAACAGATGAACAAAGGAGCTAATGTTTAAAAGGGACCAGGCCAAGCGCCAGATATGGGAAGCGGCATTTTCACAGGGCTCTTAGTCTGAGGGGGTGGGAAATGGGTCAGCGTGAGGCCTGCTTCTCAAATGAGGCCAACGAGACCATTGAGCAAGTGCCTACCCCAGACCCAGGCTGCCTCCGTGCCTCTGTCCCATCTGTGGGAAAGGACACTACCAGTAAGATTGCATCTTGCAGGGAACATGCTCTCATTCTAACACCCCAGCAGGTCCCACATGCCTGGCTCAGGCTTGGCTAGGGTGTTGGGTTTCGCAACAGAAGCCTGAAGAGGTGAGATCCACTGGTCACCTGTCCCTTCACCTTCACTGTGGAGCCATGTGTTGTGTTATGTTATGACGTCGCTGGTAGGCCTGTTTTATTCTTATTGGATATGAAGGCTGCTTATTCAGCCTCGACAGAGTATTCAGGACCTCTCTTGGGGTTCTCTCTCCCCATGATAAGGGCAGGCAGGGAACCCTCACACCCCAAACTGATGGCTCTAGTGTTATCCAATATGTTTGGCCAGCCTTTTACATGTTTATTTCTAGTGGTTCCCACGTTGCCTGACACCTCTTCTGGACAGAGACAATTCTGTGACGCAGTAACTTCACGCCATACAGCTGTGCTCCTTTTGTGCTTGTCTGACTTCCATAGGCTGCCCACCCTTCTTCAATACCAACCTCTTACCCTCAGATGATCCCCGAGTTTGGGGAACCTCAACTCTAGTGGTTTCCATTCATTACGAGCCCATCCTAACTAGGTCTCAGACTTCCTCTTTGCTTTTCCATTAGCCCCACTGGTCTCCACTCTGTCCTTGCAATTTGCAAAAACTCCTTGCCCCAAGACCTCAGACTCATGACCCAGGTTGTCATCGCCGCGCGTCCTATTGTTCCCAACTCCTACGCCTTCCTATCCCACATTCTACCCCCTACTTAACTTTTATGTTCTTCTTTACTGTGACTTCGGCACCACATGCCAAGCAAGACCTCTTCTCTTTCACCTGGACCGGTCCCAACTGTCACATCACCATCCAGCTTACTCGGATGGTCCTGCCTCACGAGTTTGGAGAGAGGTCCCAACCATTTGCACACACGTCTTCCTGGCAGAGCAAACAAACAAGGTCAGTTGTGGTTTTTTTGCCTTCATGCCTTAAAGAATTTGAAGTCCCTGCCCTCCTGGACACTGAGGTCCTATATCGTATGCTCTACCGGCCACTCTCTGTTTCCTCTCTCTCCACTGGTTGAGTGGCCACGGCACACGCCTCCGAAATGTCAGTTCTTCCAATATCTTGCTATATTGTACACCCTCCAGTTCATTAAGTTTCTCTTCAGCCGTGTCTCCCTCTCCAGAGTTACCTATCTGAGTCCCCCTCGTCACCCACAGGTTGTTTCCTCACATTGCAAGGATCCTAAGAGAGTTTCACTCCCCAAACAGAAGGGGATCTTCTCTCCTTCCTGGATCTCCGAGATGACTTCGAGACCTGGAACCTCAGTTTCTAGATTCTTACAAAACCCCTCTGCCTGATCTCCAGAGAACCTCTCTCTGAACCTCTAGATCCCTCCCAACCTCTCCAGCCCTCACTGGCCAAGCTGAAGAACACCTTTTGGCTCTCCTGCCCCAGCTCCCCTAAATCCCTGACTGCCTTTAACCCTCTTTATTCATTCCCTTCAAAAACTTACCCCACACTGTTTTGCCAACTATACAACAACTTTTCCTTCATGGTGACAAGCCTGGCACCAGAACTAAGTCAGTGCATGTCTCCAAAAGCCTTAAAGACTTTGGATCAACTGGACCTCTGGATCCCAGGATACTAACCTTATTCTCTCTCAGACAGTCACTATTTTCTCCCTCCACCATCCACACAAAGTCATTAGCTACCGTAGCCTTCTTCCTTCTACCCCCATACTGCAGTTTTCATGTTGTTCACCCCATAAGTCCTGTGGGGGGTTTGAACACTGGCCCCAATAGGCTTATGTAGTTGAATACTTGGTTTCCAGTTGGTGGAACTGCTTGGGAAGGATCAGGAGGTGTGGTCTTGTTGGAGGAGGTGTGTCACTAGGGGTGGGCTTTGACGTTTCAAAGGACTCACAACCAGGGGCTGGATGGATGGCTCAGAGGTTAAAGAGCGTTGGCTATTCTTCCAAAGGTCCTGAGGTCAATTCCCAGCAACCACATGGTGGCTCAAAAGACCCACACCATTCCAAGTGTGCTCTGCCCCCCCCCCCCGACATCTACTTGTGGATCAAAATGTCAACTGTCAGCTACTTTTCTAGTATCAGGTATGCCTGCCTGCTGCCAGGCTCTGCATCATGATGGCCACGGACTCTGACTTTCTGAAACTGTAAAACCCAAATAAATTCTTTCTTGGTTACCTTGGTTGTAGTGTTCTATCAAAGCACTACAAAGGTAACTAAAAGGACCCTTTCACTGGCAACACCCTTACCTCAGAAGTCATAAGAGATCACTCAGACTCAGCTTGCTCATGCATTCCCTGGCATAGTCCCCTACCTCCAAGAAGTCTGATAATGGCCCTGCCTTCATTTCTAAGACCACTCAGTCCTGAACCACTTCCCTTAGCATGAAACTGACCCTTTGGGTTCCCTACCACATTGGACCCACAGGTAAGGTGAATTGAAGCAGGCAAACAACCTTCTAAAGCAACACCTGACCAAACTCAAGCCCTTGTGGCCCTCTCTGCTTCCCCTTGCTCCTTTTGCTCCCCTTAACCCCCAGGCTATCCCCCAGGAAGTCTCTGAACCTTGTCCTATTTGAACTCATGAACAAGTGACCAACTTCCCTGTGCCTAGCTCTACTCCAGCCATACATCATGAGTCCTCTGTTTCATCCTTGCCTTAGTCAAATAGCTGGAGTGGATGCTCTCATAAACTTTACTCACCACCTCCTAAGTGATCTGGCTTTCCCTCCAACTGACAGACTCACCTGTGGAATTTTTCCTTAGCGACCAACCAAGCCCCTCCCTGGTCCTTTTCCTACTCATGACCTTCAGGGGTGCCTCTTCTACCCATTGGCTGCCCCTTACCCTTTCCATAGTTTCTCCCCCCCGAGATTTTAAAAAATATTATATGCATGAATGTTTGCTTGAATATATGTCTATGCATTATGGATATTTAGTACCCACAAAGGCTAAGAAAAGATATCAGATCCCCTGGGACTGGAGTTGAGGATGACTGTGAGCCATCATGCAGGTGCTGGGCCTCGAACCTAGGTCCTCTAAAAGAACAGCCAGTGTTCTTAACCACTGAGCCATTTCTCCAGCCCCTCTTTCCACAGTCTTCTCTTCAACTCTTCAGCTTAATGTGCACCTTTCTGATAATCACTTGCTCGTCTCTCTGATGCTTTTCAGAATCTACCCAAAGCCCCTTCTAGGAACCACTTTGTATGTGGTCTCTCCTCACCTCACAGGGCCATCTCAGCATATCCTCTTAAGCCAAGTTTGAAGCCTTAGCCTACACCACCTTTGTGAGCAACTTCCATGCCTGTCTCTGTACTCATACCCTTCATCTGTCGCTCTCTGCCAGCTACCACACAATGAAAAGGCCAGACACCAAGTGGAAAACTCCCGTCTGTTTTTTGGGACTCCCTTCCCTACCTTAGAACCTCTTACTATCCCTGGCTAAAAGCAGCAAATGCAGTCCCACCTCCCCAGCTACCGTGCCTTGTTCCTTCCAGCTGTTGCAACCTGACAACTTAATCCCATCTCCTGTCTGGGGACCCCACCTATATCAGGGTTAAATTCCAGGGGCCCAGGGACCCCTATACACTGTCCCACTACCAGTCCCTCATGGGGGCTGCCCTGTCTGGAGAATATCCAGTCTGAGAAAATGAGGTCTCCATGCAAGAGAACTGGGGTGCCACCCCAAACATTACCTCATATCTTTCCCTCTCATCTTGTCTCAGCTGCTCCAAGGTTTCCTTCCTTTATGGAAACCCAGCTTGTGTCTGTCTCCCATTCAGCCAGTCCAATGGCTGCTAACCCTTATCTCCCAATATCTGAGCATCAGTCTCCTTTCCAAGAACAAAGGGTAAATGCCCCCCCTCTTTGCTTTAATCCCTTCCTTAGCCCCAAACACCCTCCTCCCACTCCAGGCCCTAGGTCTCCCCTTTGCCACCCATATAGGCATAGCTGGCATCACCATCTCCATCCATAGTCACCAACAGTTTTTCAAGACTTTCTGATGCCCTGGGTGAAATAGCTGCCATTAGCACAACCCTCCACAGCCACATAGGCTCACTTGCAGGTATCATTCTCCAAAATGGCAGAGCTCTGGACATCTGTGAAAAACAGGGCACCCGTCTCCTCATTCAGGAAGAGTGCTGCTTCTACACAAACCAGTTCAGAGTAGTCTGAGAGACAGCAAGTAAACTCCAAGATCAAGCATCCACACTCTGCTGACATTGTGGCTCTTGGAGAAAGCTATGTGACATGGGACACTGGCTTCTCTGTCTGGCTCCCTTCTTGGGACCCTTATCTTTCTCCTCTTACTAATGAACTATTTTTACTCTATTTTTTAAATACCAGAGACTGGAGTCCTTTACCTAGGACACCTCCAAAAGACAGGTCATCAGCATCCTTCTCCAAATTTTCCAGTACCAAAGACTGCCCTGCATGATGATGTTGCAATCCAGCCAGAAACAGTTCTATAAAAACAATGTCCACCTAGCTAGCAGCCTTCTGAAGGCTTTGCCCAGAGTCCCATCCACTGCTCTTCCACTGTTTTTTTTTTTAATCTTTACAAAACACAAGGCAGGAATATTAGCTTAATTTTTCCAATCTGGCCCGCCCCCTTTGATGACCTTAGCAATACCCTGCTGCCCCACAACTACCTGCTAACATTTTCAGTAGCAAAGAGTGCTCCAACCAGACCACTATCAGCCTTATCAACCCTAGAAGGGCTAACTGTAAACTTCTCTCCTCCCTGATGCCCCCACTTACGTTTCCTCTCAGCCATCCCTATAGTTCCCCAAGCCTATAAGTGGGGCGGGGGGTACCAATTCTCAGTGGAGACCCTCCCTCCAGCGGCTGCTAAACAAGCTTGTGCTGCTCTTGTGTCTATCATCCCTGCCTTGTCCTTCTGCTCCAGCTCTGACAGACGCCGTTCCCCATGCGTGTCCTAAACAGGTCAAGGGCTTCCTAGTCACCACCCTGAGCCAGCAGCAGCACATGGTTAGATGGGACACATCCCTTCCTGGTGACATATTTGGAGTTGGTAGTGGGAGCAAGGAGTGGGATGCCACCTGGTTGGACCGTTCCAGTAGGGGAAAGTGTTTGCCATGCTAAGTCTTTTGGCTGGGTCTCTCTAAAGCAGGGTTCTCTGTCTTTCTAAAGACAGATCAGCTGCCACCCACTGGCCACCGCTGTGCTGTAGTTTGCTCTTGGCAGGCCTGGCACATCAGGATGGCTGGCAGGGCCCTGAGGAGGAATAGATGACCATGGGGGAAAAGCTTCTGGAGCTCTTCCATGGGTGATGCCTTTTCTGGATAGAAAGCTACACATTCCTGGATGTTCTTTAGAACACCAGAGACACAGATAACCAAAATAAAGTCCTATGATGGACACCCCAGGATACATAGCTTGTTAAAGACAGATGAAGCTAGAGCCTGGCTCTTTCTTCCAACCAGTGCCCAGGTACTCTCCAATGCATGCATGCATGCACATTACATGCATGTATGTGTGTTCATGTATACCTATATGTTTGTGTGCTGTGCATGCATGTGTGCATGTTACATACATCTGTGAGAGTGCACAAATGTGTGTGCTTATCTGTATGCATGCTCATTCATGCATATATGTGCATTATATGTTTGTGTGCATGCATGCACTTATGTGTCTGCCTGTATGTGTATATACATGTGTGCTCATGTGCATGTGTTCATCTGCATATTTGCTTATGTATTTTATGCTCATGGGCACATGTTTGTGCATATACTCATTTCTATGCCTCTGTTGAGGCAGGGAGGGTGGGGGCTGTGCACAGTGTTTCTTTAAGGGAAGCAAGCCCCACCCCATGGTGAGACCTGTGTTTGTTTCCAGGCTGAAGTGTGAGCTGCACTCCTAGGACAGGAGGTGGGAATGACAAGCGCATTTGCCTCATAAACTCAGAGCATGCCCTACCTGGGGAGAAGCTTGTCAGGAGCTGTGTGAAACAGCAGATGAAGTTGTCCTTCACAGTTTCTCTTTACGGCTTCCTGTGAAAGCCCCTCTCCCTCCTCCCCCCCCCCCCCAGAGCTTGCCACTCAGCCCACCAAGCTTGTCAGGTCTCAGGCCCCGTTCTGTCCCCCATAGGGACACAGGAGGCCAGAAGGGGTCTGTTTCATCCCCTGAGTCCCCTCACCACATGTGCAGTGCCTCCTCTGAGCCCTGCGCATAAAAGGTTCCCAGAGGGATCTGTAGGAGGAAGCTGCACAACCACCAGGAATGGTACCTGGGGGCTTAGATGCACTGCAGCCCACAGGTATTGCCTACGATGTGCCACCTAGGGCTAGTGAGCTAGGACCCGGTTCCCTGGCTAGCTCTTCAACCTCTCAGAGGACCAGATGCCCCGTTTCCAGGCTCACTAGAGCAACCCTGATGGCCTCCACTCCCTCATTTCCTCGCTTCCCACCTTCATCCAGAGCTTCCAAATACACTTCTGGTACTGCAGTCCCTCACTATCTTAATCTGCTTTCTGTGGCTGTGATAACACCGTGCGCGCGCGCGCGCACACACACATATACAAACACACACACACACACACACACACAACTCGAGGAGGAAAGAGTTTATTTTAGCTTACAGTTTGTGCCCATCATGAAGAGAAGTCAGGGCAGGAACTCAAGGCAGGAATCTGGAGGCAGGCACTGAAGCACAAGCCAAGGAGAAACACTGCTTTCTAGCTTGTCCCTCGTGGTTTGCTCACTCTGTTTTCTTGTACAACTCAGGACCGCCTGCCCAAAGGTGACATCACCCCACTGGATTGAGCTAGCCCACATCAGTCATTAACCAAGAAAAGAAAAACACCCTATAGAATTAGCCACAGTCAATCTGATGGAGGCATTTTATCAGTTGAGGTCCCCTCTTCCCTGATTACTCTAGCTTGTGTCAAATTGACAGAAGACCAACCAGGACACCAGCCATGGTCCTGTTATTAGGGAAATCACAAGGAAGACAGGATGCTCTACGCGATGTGAGAAGCAGTGCATGCTGAAGCCTGGGAGTCCTGGTTCCCCAGGCCATTAGCCTTTGAATACAAGGCAAATCCCTTAACTTCTCTGAGTCCCTAGACCTATAAGATAAGTTAAGTGGGCCACAGTACCATGAATCTGCTTCTTTTACATTGAAAGAATCAAATTCCCCTGGGGGTGCCATAGGGCAAAAGTGTAGGCTAGACACCATACATCTGGATTATGAGATTAAAGCTCAATCGTTACGGCACTGTACAGGAGCAAGTGTTATGACGCTTGACAACCTAAGACAGAGTTGGGAATGGAGCATCAAGAAGGGTATTGTCAGGGATGGCTTCTAGGAAGAAGGGAGACAAGATTGGAGCTGGGTCTTGAAAGATAGGAGAACTTGGGTGTGTTGGGGACCAAGGCTCTGGGCTGAGGTGGGAAGAGCCTCGTCCAGTCGGCATCTGGGTGTGTGGGTACCCTTTCTTTCTTTCATGGCTGGTTGTGTTTTTCTAGGAAGAACTGGTGCTTATTAGAGCCATGGGTAGTTTAAGAATATGGTATCTGGGGCTGGGGCTGGCTCAGTGGGGAAGTGTTTGCCCAACAATCACAGGGACCTGAGTTCAGATCCCTAGCATCCATAAAGAGGGTGAGTGTGGTGGTGTGGCGGTGAGCATCTGTTATCCTGGTGCTGTCACTCGCAGGCACAGCACCTATCTCTGGGGCTCACTGGCCAGACAGTTGCTCCAGTTTCAGTGAGAGAGCCTGTCTACAAAAATAAGATAGAGACTGATTTAAAAGATACCCAGGGCTGGAGAGTTGGCTCAGTGGTTAAGAGCACTGTCTGCTTTTCTAAAGGTCCCGGGTTCAATTCCCAGCACCCACATGGCAGCTCACAACTGCCTGTAACTCCCAAGGTCTCACACCCTCACACCAATGCACATAAATTAAAATTAAATAAAAATATTTAAAAAAAGAAAGTAGAAAGCATTCCTTGTTTAATATGGTCTCTGGTCTCTGTATGCATATGCATGCGCACACACACATACACACACACATGCATACAACACACACACACATCTAAACTAAACTTAACTAAACTGAAAAGTATATAGGTACACTTTGTATCCTTTCACTTCTCGCTCCCACATCTTTCCATTTTTCTATCTCATTCTCTTTCCATCCCTTCTGTCCTCATCTCATTCTTTTCATCCCTTGCCAGACAATTCCATCTCATTCCGCCCCCCCCAATCATCTCCCATCCCACCCCATCCCACCCCCACCCCACCCCCACCCCACCCCATCTGGGACTCAAGCATCACATCTGCTGAGGAATACCTAGGCCACATCTGTCTGGTCAGGCTATGGTGATGAGTAAGAGCTACGACACAAGGAAGTATTGGAAGAGCTCTTGGTCCATAGCAGGCTCTGTCATCCCTAGTAATTTAATGCTTTCAAAAAAATCTGTGTGTATGTATGTTTGTGTGTTCAGGTGCATGGAGGGGTGTGTGCATGCATGGAGGGTATGCACACACACACACACACACACACACACACACACACACACACGGAGAAAGAGAGAGAGAGAGAGAGAGAGAGAGAGAGAGAGAGAGAGAGAGAGAGAGAGAGAGAACACTTTGGCTTTGTTCCTCAGGTACCATTAACATAGCATTTTGAGACGGGGTCTACCAGTAACCTGGGACTTGACAAGTAGGCTAGGCTGGCCAGCAAGCCTTAGAAATTTATTTGTCTCTGCCTTCCCAGACCTGGGATTACAAGTGTGAATCCTTCTCTGGAGGAATTCAGACTCTCTGACAAGCCCATCCTTAGCCAAGGCCTGATGCTGAGTACCTGCTCACCCATTCTGTGAGAGTACCCCTCTGGGGTTTAGGTATATGGGTCCAAACAGACTTAGCCCAATACAGGTGTTTGAGCCTGGGTTCCCCAGCCGTCCCCTTCTTATATAAGGGCTGGCCTTCTGACCTTACTCCCACCATCCCTTTCCTGTAAGGCTGGCCTTACCCCCATGGAGAGGAGAGGAAGTGCCTAACCAGATCTCTGTAGCTCAGATCAGATTTGTGTGACAGGGTCAGGAAAGACAGCAGCTGTCCCCACCAGCACCCAACACTCTACTACACCTCTTGTCCCCCTTCCTCTCCTCTCCTTTGTATTCCTTTCCACAGCGGAGGCTGAGCAGGGAGGTCTAATACTGCCTGCTTAATGGCTTATAGATCGTTGGTGAGTCGGGCCTGATGGAAGTGTCTGTTAAGGTTGGCATTGGGAGCTGGAGTCAAATGGCCCGAGACAGATTCATGGCTGTCTTCCAGGCCACACCAGGAAAAATGCACCCACACAGCACGCTCAGTTCTTAGAATGTATGAAACTTGGTGCAATGGAGGGATTCTTCAAGGGGAGGCCCATGTTCTGAATGATGGGCTGGAGCCCCCAGACCCCACCCAGACTATAGGGACCCACGGGTCCGGACGGAATTGCCTGAGCGCAAGCTGAGCTGTGAGTGGAAGACAGAAACAAACCTTGGAACGCCTGATTAATGAGCACTAATTTGGAAAGAGGCCAGGGTGACCTGGTAATGGATTCTGAATTATGGGATTTTTGAAACCAGAATTTTTGCCACATTCAAAACTGGTTTTGGAGCAAGTATCCAAGAAAAAGCACTGAGGCGAGGGAGCGATATTTTTGTCCTGAAGGAATTCACAATATACCAGGAAGATGATTGACATAAAATTGTATTGCTTGACACTTAATGAAATTAAATTACCAAAACGGCGAACCAAAGGCTCCTGGGAACCCACTAGAATGAACAGATGTATTACACAAAACTGCCCATCTGTGTGCTTGCACTCACTTTGGCACCTCTGAGGCCTGGCGGTGTTGGCTGTATTATTTGCCCATGGCTTAAGCATTCCTCCTTTTTCTGGATTCCACCCCATCCGGTCCAGGACCCAAGCTTCCAACAGCCAAGTTTCTGACCCTCCAGAGGAACATGCGTGCGTACTTCTGTAGACAGACTGAGTGGCCTGGAGTTGAAACCCTCCTCTCCGTTGTGGGTCGTCAAGGACTCCAAACTCAGGCACAATTGCCAAGAGCCCAGAAGAGGCCAAGAGTCTTGTGGGAGTTTCAGAGTTAGGGTGTTCCATCTCCAGGGCTCTTTAATAACCTTCCATTTTGAGAGCTAAAGAGAAGGCTTAGCAGTTAAGAGCACTGGGTGCTCTTGCAGAGGACCTGGGTTCAATTCCCAGTGGCTACACAAAACTCGCAACTGTTGATAACTCCAATTTCAGGAAATCTGATGCCTTCTTTTGACCTCCATGGGCACCAGGCATGCACATGACCTACAAATATACATGCAAGCAAGGCATCCATATATGCACATGATAAATAAGCAAATTTAAAAAAAAACTTCCGTCTTTCACCTCTAACAGGGAAGCTCAACATTTCCATTTCTTTGTCTGGCTGGCAAATTGTAAATCTAGGTGTGCACAGAAGATATCGTGACATCAAGGTTATGTGGTCTGGCGCTGACAAGATAGATGGCTTCAGTAACCAGCCTTCCCAGTGCCTCCTGGCTCTCTCTCTCCACCTCTCTTTCTTTTCATCTTTTTTTTTTTAAAAGAAAACATTTTTAGAGACTTTAATAACCGTGGAAGGATGCTGTAAGGCGGGCAAAGAAATCGATCATTTTTATTCGGTTGTTCACGATAAAATGTAAGTTTGGGCGATAAATCTTCTTACCTTGAGGGGGAGAGAACAGTGTGGCTGACCATTAATATGATTCCTTTTTGGAAATTTTAATGAATGAATGACACCTTGGGTCTGAGAAATTAACTGTAATGGCTCCCTCTCTCCTGGTAGGACTTGAGCAGAGGCTGGAAGTGGACTTACACTTTGCCAGATCTAGGCAATTGCTGGTCTCGCCATTTGCCTGTGGCCACCAGCGATGATTTCAAACCAACATGCCCCAATATGTACAAAGCACCCACTGTGTGTAGACCACCACGGTTATCAATGGAGGCTGTTTGGGGTGAGTTATTCAGCAAGAAGGCTCCTCATCATATTCTGGGATAAATATTGATGTGAGGGAGAGGTTTACTGGAAGAAGAAGAATCTACTTTCATTTCTGTTGCTGTGATAAAACATCCCGATATGGAGCAATTTAGAGAGAAAGGATTTACTTCAGCTTACAACTTCAGGTGACAATGCATCACTGTGAGGAAATCAAAGCAGCGGGGGCTTGAGCAGGTTGTTATAGCCGGGGTCAAGAGACAAGAGAAAGAGTGTGTATTCAATGCTCAGCTGGCTGGTCCAGCACCCAGAGAGTGGTGCCACCCTCCTCCAGGCTGGGTCTTCCCCACATCAATTAAGGTGGTCCAGACCATCCTTCACATACATGCCCAGAGGCCAACTTAACGCAGACAGTCCTTCAAGGAGCATCTCTTCCCACGTGATTCTGAACCACATCATGTTGATAATTAAGACTAAACATCACAAAAAGTGTTTGGGGCTGTGGCTCAGGGGACAATGTTTTGGGGGAAAGAAACACAAGATCTCACATACTCTCAGGGATTATGGGAATTGACGCTGATCTTTTTTCAAAAACTCTCTCTCTCTCTCTCTCTCTCTCTCTCTCTCTCTGTGTGTGTGTGTGTGTGTGTGTGTGTGCGTGTGCATGTGCGTGTGCGTGTGCGCATGCGCGCACATGTCAACATAGGCCAGAAGAAGGCATTGGATGCTCTGGAGCTAGAGTTACACAAAGTTCAGCAACATGGGTGCTGGGAACCGAACTCAGAGCCTCTGGAGGATCATGGTGGGGTTGAACATGTTGCAGACAAAACTCATTCACTTTGTGGCCAGGAATGAAAGAGAGTGATGAAACCAGAATTCCACAATCCTCTGCAAAAGCACACCTGACAACTATCGTTCCACCAGGTCCCACATTTTAAAGCTCCCACCATCTCTCAGTAGCAGCAATCTGGAAGCCAAGACATTTCCAACATGGGCTCTTTTGGGGGACAGTCCATCTAAAAACTCAATCCAGTCTCATCGCCAGATACTATCCCATCAAGGCTTCAATAGGTAGATTCTGTGAGGACGTAAGCCATTACTCCTCAGCAGGTATGTGGTGTGGAGACTGCCTGAGGAGGTAGGTTGGAGATACCTGAATAGCGGGAGTGTGATGGCAGGGGAGCCAAGAAGTGATTTCTAATGCCAAGCAGGAAAATGGCCTCCGACCTGCTCTTGTCTCCTCTGACCCACTGCTGCCCCTCCTCCCCCTCAGTCCCCTCCCCCACCTCCCTAGAGTGCTTCTCTAGTCTCACTTTTCCACTTAAAAATAATCATTGTTTGGGTATATATGTATGTGTCTGATGTGTGTGTGTTGGGTGTGCGTGTTCATGCGTGTGAGCGTGGGCACGTCTATGTCCTGGCATCTGTGCAGGGGTCAGAGGACAACCTTGGGTGACAGTCCTCCCCATCTACCTTACTTGAGACCGAGGCTCTTGTTTGCAGATGTTCATTCCAGGCTAGCTGGTCCATGAGCTTCCGGGGATTCCTCTGTCTCCATCTCCCATCTCTCCCCTGCAGTGGGAGCATTGGGACCACAGGCTGCGCCATTGCTACATCTGGCTGTCCATGGATCCTCGGGGTCTGAACTCAGGTTCACCCACTGAGCTAGCTCCCCAGTTTCATTTCTTAACAGGCTACCAAATTCCATCACGGGACTGCATCCTCATGACCTCGAGGAACCCCAGTCACCCCTGAAAGACCCCATGGTCATCCATTTTCTGTCTCTGTGATAAAGAGCCAGCATCATCAAAGAAAATCAGGGCTCCTCAACTGCTGCTGCCTGCTGTTTGCCAGTCTCTCCGTCAAGCAGAGGAGGGATGCGTCCAGCCTGGCTCTCTCCTGTGACTTGCTAGCTCTCTGGACACTGGTGGCAACAAGCTGCCTTCAGCATCCGTGGCGTGCATCATACTCGGCAAACAAAGGCAGGACAACCAATTATTGCAAACACAGCCTGTTTCTGTTTGCTTCTCGGGATTGGAGAGCAGCACCATTGATTGACTTGAACTTTCCTCCTTCACACTCCAATGTGATTCACCTCCCAGATCAGTCTGCATGGTTAGCGCCCTGGTCTCTATTCTATCCTGGAGATAGGGGACAGAGAGTGTTTTTATGACTTTCCCCCTTTATAAGGAGCAGGATGAGAGATTGTTCTGAAGCCAGGGGGCTTTCTAAAGCAGAGGTGCTAGCTGGGTGGGAACCCACCCTTGCCAGCTCATCGGATCCAGCATGGGACTAGGCAAACATGAGAATT
Organism: Acomys minous; assembly: GCF_964271855.1. NCBI lineage: Eukaryota > Metazoa > Chordata > Mammalia > Rodentia > Muridae > Acomys > Acomys minous. The sequence goes on along the minus strand of NC_140493.1, from coordinate 106,216,974 downwards.
GGAGACATTTTTCGAGATCAAATATAGATGGAATTCGGACACCAAGCTGTGCCGGTGGCTCAGCGGTCAGTGCGACATCTCTGAAAACAATGACAGCCCGATTGCTTTCTTCTAACGGTCGCATGGTCATGCGTGCTTAGAGATTTCTGAACCATGTCTGAGTGAGAATCACTAGGGCAAAGCGATAACACATTCACATGCCGGCGAACGTGGGGAATTTTCTTCCGAGGAAAAGAAAGCGGATATTCACACTGGAGGTCTGGGTGCATAAATTACAGAACATTCACACCAGGCGACGTGATACGGTACTGAAAACAATTAATTAGAGCTACCCAGAGAGATCCCCAAGGTATTGTTGAGAAAGAGAAGCAAGACACAAGAGACTGAATACCAAATAGTTGGGCAAAACAAACAGTCACAAAAAGCCAGCTGTACATGCCTAGGCAGGACCTGTGTGTGTGAACAAGTGTGCGCACGGGAGCTTGCACAGACAAATCCACACACGATGATTCATGAATGTGTGTGTGTTCGAAGTTGCTGCCACCGTGGTTCCAACCAACCTTGAGTAGAAAATATTTGGTGGGCCGGGGAAATAATGCTTACCGTACAAGTCTGAGGTTCCCAGTTTAATCCCCAGAACCTAGCTACACAAACCGAGCAAGTGGTTCATTTGTAATCCCAGTGCTGTGGAGGGTGAAAACTGGCAGGTGCCTGGAGTTCACTGGCCAGCTAACCTAGCCTTAAAATTGGCAATCCCCAGACTGGAGAGGGGCCCTGACTAAACAAACAATATGGTAGATGGTACTTGAGGGGAAATGGAGGAATGACAATAGAGGTTGAATTCTGCCCTACACACACGCACGCGCACGCACACATACTCACACATGGGAAGGGGAGGGAAGGGGGGCGGGATTCCTGAGCCAATAGAGATCCAGGTGAAGGTGCAGTGAAGATTGGCCCTGGTAGCCTGAGGCAGCATACACAGGCTGAAGACAGCTACAAGAAAGCTACCTCACTGGCTCCCCAGTGCCTTGGAACAGGAAGAACGTGGGAAATCCTGGGCTGAGTTTATTTCATTTGTTTCCGCAGGCCTAAGGATGCAACCCAGGGTCTCAGGTGTGCCAGGCAAACCAAGGAGCCCCCACCCCAGCCTGCTCATCCCTGGGCTTTGAAGATAGCACAAGGAAGCGTGGAAACTGTGGCTTTGGGGGTCCCTGGAATGTTGTCTTGAGGCCCTCTACCGCGACTAGTGGTAAGCTGGGTAGTTGAGGGAGAAAAGAAATCCTGTTACTGTTAGAGTAGTCACAACATGTATGTTTAAACAGGGATCTCTTTGGGGGTGAGGAGGAGACCTATTAGATCTTCTAGGACCACAGGGGCATCAACATTGTCCCTGGAAACTTGAGATGCCGGCATCTCAAGCGTCACTCTAGTTATAAGTCCTTAGTGGATCTGCATTCTTAATTCTGCAATCTTCCAGCAAATATGACTACAAGTATTTCCTGAAGTCCTGATTGTATCCAGAGGCCAAAAGGACCAAATTCACCCCGATTCATCTTCTCATTCTCATTCATCATCTCTCCACGGGAGACTTCCCTTCAAGGTTCTAGGGTAAAGCAGGAAGAACGGATGGTCCTCGGGGGTCTGGCTCAGCCAGAAATGCTAACAACTCATGTTGAGCAGGGCTGGGATTTCTTTCGTGCCCTTCAAGGACAAATAATGATCATGTTGAGACACTTCATGGGTCCAGCATCACCAACTCAGACCACAAAATGGGCCATGTGCGGATTAATAAATAAATTGGGCATTTTTAACCTTAAACCCAAGTGATTCGATTATCAGCCCCCTTCCTCCCAAACATCCCCACAAGCCTTATTTAATGCCAGGGCTTGATACAAAGACTAATGACTGATGGAAGAAAAGAGGAAAGAGAGAGATTCACTCCCTTCCCCCAAGCTATCGTGGTCTAGAACTACAGGCTGGGTACCCCTTGGGTTAAGGAGGAAGCTTATTTGAAATGCCGTATGAAGAAGACAAAGGCCTAGTACAGAGGTAGAGATGGAGGAAAGATCTAGGTGATGCTTTGAGTCCTAGATCGCCCAGGCCTGAAGTTCATCCCAATGTGGTAGGAAAAATAATGGCGGTCAAAGAGGTCCATATCCCCCTCCCCAGAGCCTGTGTCTGTGTTGCCTTACATGGAAAAAAAAAAGGTGGCAGAAATGGTTAAAGTTCTTTAAATGGAGGCACTGGCATGGATTGTTCCACTGGGCTCCGGCAATGACCACAAGGTTGACACAGAAGGGTTACAGTCAGGGAAGGGCATAGACTACGTGAAACAAAGGTGAAGGGCATCACTCTGAACAGGAGCCGGGAGGCAGGGAAGCCAGAAAGGCAAGGCAAGGCTTCTCTCCTGACAGTTCCAGAAAGAATAAAGCTTGGCTCACGTGTCAATTTTAGCCTCATAAACCCATTTCCGGCTTCTGACCTCCTGAGATAGAGAGTAACTAAGATGTGTTATTTTAAGCAACTCGGCTAGTGGTAATTACAGCAGCCATAGAAACCGAATACCTCCAGCCTTCTGGTTGCTGTGACCAAGCTCCTTCCAGTTATTGCCCATTTCCTATCATCTGGAACTTCAGGGATCTCTGGCTGGTAGCCCCCCACCCCCACCCCCTGGAAGGGTAGCCTTTACTCCTCAGAGCTGTCTCAGCACAAAGATTTCAGAACTTGCTTCTGCATCTGTTGATCTGGAAGGCTTGGAAGGACCACAGGAGTGGAGGTATCTGACGTTTGTTTGTGAATATAGAATTCCAGTTAGAACCAGATGCGTCTTGTCTTGCTGGGGAAGTTTGGTGCATTTTGTGTCTCTTCTTCTTCTTCTTCTTCTTCTTCTTCTTCTTCTTCTTCTTCTTCTTCTTCTTCTTCTTCTCCTTCTTCTTCTTCTTCTTCTGTAATGAGCACCCTCATAAAGAGTAACTTAGGGAAGGAGAGGTCGATGTGGTTCATAGCCCCATGTCTCCAACCATTGCCACAGGAGGTCAAGGTAGGCACTGAAAGCATCATGTCCACAGTTCAAGAGCAGAGGGAGAACAGCATGGGCCCTTGCTCATCTCCTTACTTGCTCAGGGAGCTTCGACTCTTATAGAGCCTGAAGCAGGGAATGGTGCCGCCCACAGTGGACCAAGCCCTTCTTCATCGATTAACCTAAGACAGTCTCCCTCAGACACTCTCACCAGGCAACCTGATCTAGATCATTCCCCATCAAGACTCTCTTGCCAGCTGATCCTAGGTTGTGTCAAGTTGACAACTGAAACTAGTCAGCGCAGTGCCCATCTTGAGCTCTGGGTCCAGAGTCCAGTCCCTGTTTGTGGAATATCAGAAGAGAGCCTGAGATTGTGGGATGATGTACGTGGAAGCCCAGAGAGAGAGCTACATCTCTTTGGGGTTGTACTGTTGCTAAGGATGCTAGGAGTGAGGGCCACCTATTTTGACCTTATGTTTCATGAAACACAGCCTATGAGGGGGTCTTGGGGCTGCCTCTAAGATCTGCTTCTGGGGTGGGTATCCTGTCGGAATGCAGAGACAGCCACCCAGCCTCCTAGACTTGATTGTTTTGACAGTTTTGCCAAGTGACAAAGCAAAGACCCTCACTTGGTGATGAGAAAAGCAATATTGTGGCAGGGCTGGGTTCATTCCCTCAAAAATCATCGGTAAGTGGATTTGCATCCTCTTAGCAGAAATCGTCTGACTGTGCCCCCACCCCCACCCCCAGCCTTCCAGCAATTGTGAGAGTTTAGAGGGCTTGTTTTATTATTTTATGATGAAGAGAAAGGGAAGTGGAAAGAGGGGAGGAGGAGAAAAGGCAGGGAGAAAGACACCCAGAGTGACGATGGGAAGTTTTCCTTTTAGGTTTTTTTTTTTTTCCAGTGTCTGAGCTCATGGCTAGGCCGGGGGAAGGATCCAAGCAGGGTGGGTGAATCACTGTCTGGGAAAAGAAATGGCCCTCTCTCGGTCCTGTGTTATGATTTAGAAGCCTCTGAAGAACGCTTGTCAAGACATGCTCTCTAAAACCCTCTTTAAAATTCTGCTGCAAAGGCCTGGATAGAAGATATACAGGCCTTTGTGGAGAGCGAGAGCGGGAGACATTGGGAGACCGCTGCCAGAGGGCGGGAGTGTTCCATGCAAATTTGTTTAAAGTCCCAGGTCAGTTGCTGCGGGGAAGGAGCCGCTTTATCCTTTTTAAGAATAAAGTGGACACTATCTCTTTTGCTTTGGAGGAGAGCCAGCTGCCGGATGCTTTGCATTCTCTGCACAGGAATGCCCTGGGTGACCCTCTTTCTCTCTTTTACTTCTGAGCCTGGATGAAAGAGAAACCAGGGCCGGCAGATGAAGGAGCAAGGCACATTATGAAAGAGGGCCCTGGGCCTGTGAGTTCTCAGCCGGGAACCACTGGAGCAGAGATGGGCCAGCCCGGGAGAATGGGAGTTCCTGGAACTTTTAGGATGAAATCCTGGGCTCTGGAAGCCCCATCAGGTTGGGCTACCCAGCCCAGCTCAAAGTGCCAAACAAGCAGATGACTCTCAAACCAAGCAGACGACACTCAGTTTGTACACGGTAGAGGTCCAGTGACCTAAAGTCCATTTTGGGGGCGGGGGTTGGGGAAGACACTAACACAGTCTTTAGATTGGGGTGTGGGAAGGGGGCTCGGGTTAGGGTGTTTGTCTTGTCTGTCTTCATCTCAGCTCCTGTCCTGCAAGGGTGAACAGACGTCTGGATAGCTTCAGTGGACCAGCTGGTTTCAGGAGCTGATAGCGTCCACTCCAGGGCCCAGCGTCGCACTCCTGCACAACTGTTTTCGTCAGGGGGAAGTCAGGGAGTGGCCTATCCTTAAGCTTTTGGACTGCAGCTTGGGGATGCTGACACACGTCTATCTCTGTGCCTTGAGGGAGGACGAGGTGGGTCAGGCAGGCAGAGTCAAGTGGAAAGCTAAGAACGGCTGAAGGAGGCAGGCGTGGGACGAAGGCTGGGAGGCGAGGCTTCACCACACTTCTAGTTTATGTGGAGGCCCAGGTGGCAGGTAGGTCAACGCTTTTTTGTAAAAGTGGCTTCTAAGTGGCTGCTTCCCTCAAATGGAGGTCGTCCCCTCTTTCCCGCCTTTCCACCTTCTTCATCTCATCCTTCTTCCTCCACCATATTTCCTCCTCACCCCCCCTCCTTCCTTAATCTCTCCCCCCATCCTCTCATCGTCACCCTTCCTCTCCTCCTCGTGCCCTCTCCTCTTCATCTCCCTGCACCCACCCCTCCCCCCTTCTTTCTTCCCCTCCTCCACCCAGACAGTTTCACGCCACGCAGTCCAGGTTGGCTTTGAGCTCTTGATCCCCCTGCCTCAGCCTCCCAAGTGCTGGGGTTACAGGCTTGCCCCATCACACTTGGCTTATGACCAAACTTCCTCACTTAGCCTTCAAGGCTTCTTGGGCTTGACCCCCAGCTTCCTTTCTGGTTCTTTCTATCTTGCGGTTAGAGTGCTTTTAATTTGCGAGCTACAGAAGCCCACCACGTCGGTGGACACAAAGATAGCAGAGCCGATGGAGGCAAAGGGACACTCCAAAGCCTTCATGACAACCCTTGTTTCTTCAGCCATGGAAAGTCTTGCTGTGTGCTCCTCGGAGGGCTCGGATGAGCTCTTTGTATACACGTTGTTTAACTGGCTACTTAGACTGTATCCGTTCATTGGCAAAAGCAGCTAGCATTAATTTATTACTTACCGTGGGACATTAAGGAGGCAAGTGACTTGTCCAGTAGGAACAGGGTGAGGGACTGGCAAGTGACGTGTGTCCCTAAACTGTCTGCCACAGTCACCTTGCTTGCTTCACCTTAGTCCAACCCCAGACACCTTACTGTCACCTATGGTCACCCATGGACATCCAGTGCTATGTACTAAATAGGATGGGGACACAGAGACACAAAGTCTGCAGTCTCTGCACTTCATACTGGCTGATACATTTACTACACAGGGGCCTGCCTTGGGCTACTTCAGTGACACCTGTCCTCTGTGGTAACCTACACCTTTCAGAGGCAATCAAGGATCGTTATAATGTCCACTGTGTCCACTGTACAGATGAGGAAAACGAGGCACAGGAATGGTCCAGCGACTTCCCCCGAGGACCACAGCCAGCAAATGGAAGAAGGGTCAGTTCATTCCACCCTCTTTTGAACCTAACACATTGGGCCAAGCCTCTGAGATATCTCACACTTTCAACAGGGCTCTCTCGGGCTTGCCCTGCTGGACTTGTGCTGAGCCCAACTCTGGGCTCTGATGTGGGCGGTGAGGATTCCCATCTGGTGCTGGCAGAGAATCCAGAGCTTTGTGTAGCCATGATAGGCCAGTAAAGACATAATCGGCAAGGTCTAAGAAGTGCCAGAGGACAAAACAAGAGCCTTTTGGGAAGCAGGGTGCCTGGGTGTGGTCTGGGTCCTGTTGGTGCATCCTGCATGAGACTCAGTGCATTGCATATAGTACAGGAGCTGCTATGAACAAACTGGCTGCCTTGTTGGCATCTTCCAAGGCATTAGACCTAGAGGAGGTGGGGACAGGCACTTGAAGACACCTCGGCCACACACCAAGCCACAGCAGCCAGGGCCAGCCCTGCCAGCAGCAGCCAGCTGTGCGACACTCCTCCCCTCCACCCTGTGGCCACCCACCTGCTGGCGGCTCCGGGCTTGTTGGTGATGGCTTTTTATTGAATTTGACTAGCCTGGAAATAATTGCAGTAATGTTATTGACATTAATAGTACAGCAGAATGTATTTATATCTTGCTTCTTTCTCAACTAAAATTCAATGTCATCACTCTTGATCTGGGTGGCGGGCTTTCTCCAGCAGGGCTGCTGCAGAGCTTTGGGAGGTGTGGAGTTGGGAGGTGTCTGTCCAGGGAACCACACCTGTCTGGGAGGTCTTGAGTTTGAAGCCAGAAGCTTTGGAGCCTAAGCTTCCTGGCTGTGGTCCTGCTTCCGCCAGTTAAGGGTGGTAGCAGTGTGTGTGTGTGGGGGGGTGTTGGTAGGGTTCCCCAAGCTGTTCTGGGTGGACTGCACTTATCCTAGCCATCTCAGGCCCACAACATTTGCTTTCCTATTTTACCCCGTGCCTGCTCCTTGGTGGATGCTACTGTGTCCCTCTGCCTTCCTGGGCAGTCCCGCCCCCTTCCAGCTTCTTTCTTGTCCCCAAGAGTCTTAGACAGGAAGCAGGAACTTGTCCTCCAAGCTCTCCCTCCCAAAGCTGCCTGACTTGGTGTTTTATTCCGGGCATGCGAGGAAGCCTTGAGTCTCAAAACCTAGACTCCTTATTATTCACTAGGTTTATTTTACAAGTCATCTGGGACTTAAACACAAAAAGGCTTCTTGCTACTATTTTATTCTAAAGAGTGTGTAAAATGTACACATATGGTTTAAAGAAGAATAATAAACTAAAACACCCATATATTCACATCCACCATGAAAAACGGAACACTGTGGGTCCGAGAGAAGGCCCCTGTGTATTTACTCGCCCCCATCTCTCTCTGCTAACGGAGTTTCACACCAATTGCTTCCTCACCACCACCACCATCCCCTTTACAAAGTTACACCAGGCATGCAGGTATTCCTAAACAACACATTAATTTAGCTCTGCCTGACTTTCTAACTTCATGCTATAAGGATCTGTGCAGGGGATTTTTTTTCCTTGCCTTGCTTCTTCAACTCGGCAGTGTATTTTGGGGATTCATGCATTTTTAATGGGAATAGTTGTGGCTTATTCTTTTTTATTTCTAAGTAGTATCCCAGGATATGAATATTGTGCAGTTTATTTGCCCTGTCTAGGACTGGTGGAAATTAGGATCTGGGCAATTAGAAATGTCACCATGAATATTCATTTGTAGTGTTGTCCTCGGCCTGTTGGCTTTGACAGCAAGTGCAGAATTTCAGGGTCTGATTCCAGAGCAACCAAATCAGAATTTGCATTTTTAAAAATCTTTTTTTTTTCAAGTATGGCATGGAACATTTATTTATTTTTCAAGACAAAGTCTCTCTGTCTCTGTCTCTGTCTGTCTGTCTGTCTCTGTTTCTCTCTCTCTCTCTCTCTCTCTCTCTCTCTCTCTCTCTCTCTCTCTCTCTCTCATGCCAGGTTAGCCTTAAATTTATTGTGTGGCTGAGGATGACCTTGAACCTCTGCTCCTTTGGAGTCCACCTGGGTAGTTGCTAGTTCGGGGATAACAGGTGGGAAGCACCATTTACACAGCACTGGGAGTTTAGCCAAGGCCACTGTGCCTCCTAAGCAAGCATTCTATCCGCTGAGCTACACCCACAGCCCCAGAGTTTGCATCTGAACACAGAAGTAAGTTAAAGTTTGAGGTTCAGGGCCCTGTGCACCTGTGTCTGCCCTTGGAGATACAGTCTTTGAGCCTGAGGGTTAGAACACACTCTGCTGTTCTTAAAGTAACTGGCTAATGATTTTCCAAAGTGGCTCCACCAACATCTGTAGCCCCAGTGGAGGATAAGGGTCCTGGTTAGTCCCTACCCTCTTGTGTCTTGGTAAGTGGGACACACTGGATGTAAGTAGGGTTTCTTTGTTGCTTGCCTATTTCTCAACACGAGCCAGCTGAAGCCAGTGCTAAGGCTCTGGGTCCACACTTAAGGGAAGTCCCATGAGTCACCACTTTTTAAATAGTCGTGGGCCATCATACTTTCTGTCTTAGAAAAGGGGAGCTTATTCTTTTGCTTGCTTTTTTTCCTCCTCCTCCCCCTCCTCCCGCTCCTCCTCCTCCCCCTCCTCCTTCTCCCCTCCCTCCCCTTCTCCTTCTCTTCCTCCTCTTCTTCTTCCTCCTCCTTCTCCTCCTTTGTGTGTGTATGTAGGCCAGAGGTCAGCTCATGTACTATTATTTAGAAGCCATCCACACCTTTTTGTTTTTTAAGGATTTGTTTTATTCTTTCACTTACGTGTGTGCATCTGTGTGGGAATGTGCATGAGTCTAAGTGCCCACAGAGGCCAGTAGAGGGCGGTAGAGCCCCTGGAGCTGGAATTACAGACTGTTGGAAACTTCCCAACATGGCTGCTGGAAACTGAACTTGGGTTCTTCTCAAGAGCAGCACACGCTCTTAACCACTGAACCATCTCTCCAGGCCTCACCTTGTTTTGTTGAGAGAGAATCAGCTCACTGAACATGGGGTTTACGCAGTAGACTAGGCTGGCCGGTAAGACCCAAGATCCATCTGCCCAGCGTTGAGATTGCAAGTGTGTGTCCCTGTGCCTGGCGTTAACTAGGTGCTGGAGATCAAACGTGGGACCTCACACTTGGGTGGCAAGCACCTCACCCGCTGAGCCATCTTCCTAGCAGTCATTTTCTTACGAGGCTGGCTGTCCTTTACTAATCCGTTCATAGGAGATATTTTGCGTAGGGGACTTTTATACTCGCGTTCTCGGGACCGATAGTAAGTAGTGTTTAAAACGTGACTTCCTTTCCCCAGGAGCAAAGCAGAGCAAAATTCCCAATCCGTCTTTGCAGCCATATTGGGACCGTGTGACAGCGAGGGAGGGGGAGGAACATGCATTTGCTCTGTCCGTGGTGCTGCAGGAGGTGTGGCTTAAGGAACAGATACTTCCTGTTGAAGGTTGGAAGCCCAAATGATGGTGTCAGCCCGCTCTCTTCAAGGCCTCTCTCCTCGACTGTGGCTGCTACCTACCCTCCCGCTGTGCCCTCCTAGTCTCTCTCATGGCTGGGTCCCAATCTCCCTCCCCACCCCCACCCCTATTTTTAGCTTTAATTTTGTTTGAGAATTTCATATATGAACGCTTGTATTTATGTCATTTCCCCTTCTCCTCCCTTCACCTCCTCCCATGCCCGCTTACCCCCTCTCAAATCCATGGCCTCTGTTTCTTATGTTATATGTATGCATACGTATGAATATACGAATGCAACCTGCTGAGCCCATTTGGTGTTGCTTTTATGAACTTGTGTTTAGGGATGACCAATTGGGATTGGATGACCTGTCTGGAGGTCCCTGGAGAGTCTCTCCCTCTCCCAGCCATTGATCGCCTGTAGCTCTCACTTAGGAGTGAGGCCTTGTGAGAGTTCCCCACTCCCATCCATGTGGCCTCGTCAACTGGTGTCATTGGGCAGGCCTTTTTTTAAGCGATCATATTGTTAAGATGCCCATCTCTAATAAGGACTCCAGTCTAACAGATTAAAGAATCCACGCCTACAATTTTATTTGGCTTTAATGTGTCATTAAAAGTCATTTTCTATCTTTAAAGGTCCCGTTTCCAAGGTCAGTGCTTCTCAAGCTATTCAGGGCAGGTCTTCAGCTCATGAGTTTGGGTAGGTGTGTGTGGCCAGGCACACAAGCCAAGGCCATAATAGTAATGGAAGCCACTTCTGTTCCCGGAGGTTAAAACCATCCCACAGGTTTCCTAGTCTCCTCTTGTCACTTGGAAGAAACTCCCGAAGCCACATGCTTTAGAAGGCATGAGTGAGAGAGGGACTTAGCCTGGGTCCCTGTATCACACTGTGGAGCCTCAGCTACCTCCTATGGGACACACTATGATATTAGGAAACTAATCCATGTTGGCTATGCCAGACCTCCCTCTGAGATTCCGAAATTTCCTGCTGAAAAATAAAAGATCTATTTTATATTAACTAAGTAGTTTTTGCATGAGATTCAACTGTTATCTTTTTCCTGGTATTATCCTTACCTGCTGTTGGAATTAAAATTATGCTATCCCTTCAGATGGTCTGAGGCAGGTGTCTTCCACACCCACCCCTTCAAGTGATCTTCAAGAGAAGTTCCTAAAACATTGGGTAGAAATTGCTGATAAATCATTTGGAACATGGTTGGGTTTTTTTTTTTCTTTTCCTTCCTGGAAGAGTTTTAGCTAATAATTCAATTTTTTAAAGGTCATTAGTCTCTCTAGGTTTTTTCCTGGTTCTTGGATAAGTTGTTTTTTTTTTTCTAGAATTTATCCATTTTGTCTAAGTTTTACAATTTATCACTAAGATTTTTCAGACCTGCTCCCCCTTCATGGTTTAAGCACCATGGCTTTGGCAGCTGTGGCCCCTGTCTAATTATTTTATTTTCCAGCCCCTGTCTGCAGTACTTCTTTGGTTTGCTCTGACTAATTCTGCAAGGAAATAGTCTTTTAAGCAAATTATGTGTGTGTGTATGTGTGTGTGTGTGTGTGTATGTGTGCATGTGTGTTTATGTGTGTATGTGTGTTTTTGTACATGCTGTGCACATGTGTGGAGGCAGCAGCTGGTGTCTTCCTCACTTGCTCCTCATCATATTTTTTTGAGACAGAGTCTCCCCATGAGCCTGGAGCTCCCCAGCTGTGCTGTCCTGGCTGGTCAGCAAGCTCCAGGGCTGCCCTTGTCTCTGCCTCTAGCTGTGGGGATTAGAAGTGCAGGAGCAGACCTTTGATGTGGGTGCTGGGAACTGAACTCGTGTCCTCATGCTTGTGGTGAGCACTTCATCAGCTGCACTTCCCAGCCCCCTGAAATGGAATCTTATTTTTTCAAAGCTTTTCTCAAAAAGCTGGTTTTTAGGCTTTGGTATTTCTTCCTGTTGAACTTTATGTTGTGTCTTTCATCTTTTTCTTACCTTTAACATTTTCTACTTTCATTAGGTCTATTCTGCTGGTGGCCTTCGGATTTCTTCAGCTGATGCGTACTTTCTGAGTCTGTCTGCGCACTTACAATAGGAACTTTCTTCTTTATATTATGTAAGTCTTCTCCCCTCCCCCTTTCCCCTCCTTTCTGTCTCTGTCTTCGTCTCTGTGTTTCTCTGTGTGTCTGTGTCTATCTGTGTCTGTCTCTCTCTCTGTGTGTCTCTGTCTGTCTGTCTGTCTCTCTCTCTCTCTTTTCTTTTCTGATGGTCTATAGTCCAAACTGATCTTCTCAAACTTGTGATCTTCCTGTCTTAGCTTTCTGAGTGCTGGGATCACAGAAACATGCTATTTTGCCTGGCTCAGATATACAGGCATTGAAACACACACACACACACACACACACACACACACACACACACACACACACACACACTGTTTTGGCCACAGTGTCTAACTATGTATCCCTGGCTGATCTGGAACTTGTTATATAAATCAGGCTAGCTTCAAACTCATAGAGATCTTCCTGCCTCTGCCTTCTGAGTGCTGGGATCGAATGTGTGCTGCACTATGCCCAGGATGGTTACACTTTTGTTGCTGGGTTTCTTATCTGATTGCATTAGACGAAAAGCTTGTTGACGCCAGTTCTGGCTGTGACCTGGCACATAGATAAGGTTTTGTAGAGTTTCCACGGAGCTCTACAGTAAGGGCATGCCCTGCTGCTACTGGCTGCAGCCTCCTCTGCAGAATTCTTCCTCAGTTATGTTGCAGGTTTTCTGGCCGATCAATTATTGAGACAGATGTATTAAAAATCTTTCACTCTGATGCAGAATTTTTTCTGTTTCTCCCTATGGTTTGTCAATTTGTATTTTATGTGTTCTGCACTTTTTGTGTTTTAGTGTGTGCAAGTTTAGATTCAGAATGGATATGTTCTTCTGATTAATTAAACCCTGTGTCATGGCATCGGAAGTCTTTATTTTTACCAATGCTTTTTGTTTAAAAGTCCAGTTCACGTCGTGTCAATACCATGTCCGCAGCAGTCTTTTGCTTGGAAATTTCCTGCCATCTCCACCACACTTCCCTGCAGTTCGACAGCCATGGCCTAAACCCCAGGGCCATGTGTGTGCTGAGCAATGGTTCTGCCACTGAGCCGCGCTCTCAGCCCACTTGCTTTCTTTAATTTCTGGGTTCGATCGTTGACATTCATGTTTTCCTGCCTCCTCTCAACCATGCCCTGATTTAGTTTCTGTCTGTGATAAAACGTTCACCAAAGTTGGCTTGAGGAGGAAAGACTTATGTGGCTTTCATCCAGGGAAGCCACGGCAGGAAGCCGGAGTCAGGGAGGGGCTGAAGGAGAGGCGGCAGTGAAGGATGCTGCTTACTGGCTTGCTCTCCATGGCTTGCTTACTCGGCTTTCTAGTACAACCAGGGCCACCTGCCCAGGGCTGGCATCACACAAGAAAATGCCTTACAGACACATCCACGGGCCAATCTGATGGAGGCCGTGCCCCAGCTGAGGCTCCCTCTTCCTAGGTGACGCTTGTTTGGGCCAAGTTGACAAAAACCAACCAAGACACATGCTTAGAGAGATTTGTTTTTTTTTTTAGGTTTTGTAATCTTGGTGTTTTAAATCAAATTTCTATTTCTTCCCCGTTTGCCATTGGTTACTAGCACATCCATGTTAACTTTGGCCAGTTTTTACACACTTTCCCTTCACTTAGAATGATTGGTTTCTTTTACATTTGTGATTACATGTGATAATATGCACATTTGTATGTACACATGCCTGCATGCGGAAGCCAGAGGGTCACATCAGGGTCTTCTGTTATTCACTGCCTTATCTTTTGAGACAGAGTCTTGGTTATTCTTTCCCTGAGGCCCATTTCTTTCTTTCCTTAGAGTTGCTCCTTTTGGCCAGGCTAATTTACCACCTTGCCCCAGGGATCTTCCAGTCTCTGCCTCTCCAGTGTTGGGATTGCAGGCACACCCCACTTGGTTTTGCTTGTTTGTTCGTATGTATGTATGTATGTATGTATTATTGTCGTTGTTGTTGTTGTTGTTGTTGTTGTTATTATTATTATTATTCAGCTGAGACATCAAGAAAGATGATTATTACACACTAGTTATGCTTGGTCACAAGTGAACAGAACTAGTCCAGAATGCCAAGGGTCCAGAGACGGCCAACGGAACTATTTTGTTGTAAGGAAGGCAGTCAGTTTGTCAGGTGGTCTTGGCAAGATGATGTTCTAGGTCCTCAGAGCCTTCTGACCAACAACAGCATACAGTCCCGTAACCTCTGCCAGCGTCCCGGCCGTCAGCGCCCCTTTCTTCTGCTCCTGCAGCCTCCGTGGCGCACAGGGTGATTTGCTTGCACCTCTGCCTCATCTTTCTTCTCTTGCGCTTCAGCCTGCACCTTCGCTTCTTCCACCACTTTGCTCTCGTGGCGCAGGAGCTTCAAGGAAGATGGTGGCGCTGAGGCCTACAGCTCGTTTGCATGTTTTGTTCTGGTGGGTTCTAAGGACTCAAACTCGGGTATTCAAGCTTGCACAGCAAGCACTTCCTCGCTGAGCCAGTGTCACACTCCTTTACCTTTAATTTTGAGATGAAGTCTCTCACGAAACCTGGAGCTTGGCCTTTGGAGTAGAATGGCTGGCCAACAAGCCCCAGGGGTGACACTGTGACTAAACTTTCATGTCTTTCTGTTTGCACAGCAAACATTTTACCCACCATGACATCTCCCCAGTACTGTCTGCCTTAAAAAATCATCATCATTTAATTTTCCTATCTACTTGGTGAATTATATACTCTATGGTTATTTTGTTTAGGAGTTATTCTAGTTTGCGTGTATACTTAACAAGGATTAAAATTACTGAACACACTTCTCATTCTTCTTGACTCATTCAAGAATATTAGTTTGACCTCCCTTCCTAAATTACTCACTATTTTTAAAAAACTGCTTTAGTTGCAGCTTCATAAATTTCCAAATTCCTTGACACCAGCACCTCAAGTCCATGGGGCTTGGGAGGAGCTGGCGTGAAGTAGACACCAGCTGTGATCCTTCAGTGGAAACGACAGCTCCCTGGGATGTCCTCGGGCTATATCCTTGGACCCAAGTGTCTGTTCTACCTCTGGCTTTGACGGTTACGTAACCTGTAGCTTCTGTAGTTTTTCTGTTCTTTTCATACCATTGGCTTTCATGTTAAGGATGCACTGGCCTCCCCCGACAGTTGGGAAGTGTCTACTTGTCTTAGAATGTTTATGTAGTGCTATATTATTCTTTCCAGAAATGCCTGAAGAACTTGCCACATGGTGTACATAGTTTTCTTCATGGAAGAGCTTTCAGACTATTCACTTAATTTCTTTAATAAATGCAAGACCGACAAGCTTGCTCTTTGAATTAACTTTGATAATTTGCACCGTTCAAGAAGTATGTTTGGTCGATCCAAGACCCTGAAAGGTGTCCACAGCATTAAAAAAAATCATTGTGCCAGTGTCTGTTGGCTCTGGAGTGATGTCTCTTCTTTTAAGCTCCCTGATGTGCATGTGCTCATGTGTGGAGGTCAGAGGTCAATATCAGTTATCTTCTTCAGCTGTTCTCCACCTTGTTTTCTTGAGACAGTGTCTCTGCTTGAAGCTGAAGCTCACTGATATGTTTCAGCTGCCTGGCTAGTGAGCTCCAGAGGCCTCCTGCCTCTGCCTCCCCAGCTTCTACTGCTCCTGGCCTTTTACATTGGTCCTGGGGTCTACCCATAATTGCACAGGCAGCACTTTGCTGGCTGAGCCATCCCTCCAGTTTCTAGCTTTCCCCTTCTTTGCTTCTTCCTTACCAGTCTGGCTCCACACCTGACCTTCACGGTGGGTTAGCAGCTCACTGTGCCGAGCTGAATGCACTAGCTTCAGTGCTATTACTTTCTGCTCTTCGGTGTTCCTTTCTTTCTCCTTTCTTGAAGTTCAGATTGCCCTTTCTGTGATGCATTTTTCTCTTCTTACACACAGATTACAGAATTGTTACGTTCAAAGCCATGTAGATCAATAGCTGCACCTCAAGTTATGTGTAAGAAATTATAACAGGAGAACATCATGAGAAGAGGAAGAGAGGCAACAGTAGGAACTCACTCGACTATCTGTCCCTAGCTCCCTAGCGCCCCACGTGGGGACTCACACAGAAAGCAGTATTTTCTTTTTTAAAAAAAGATTTATTTATTTTTATTTTATGTGTATGAGATGAGGGGTTTTGTTTTGTTTTGTTTTTCAGGATGTTTGGACTTCATGTGTGAATGTGCACCCCAGGTGTGCAGTGCCCTCAAAGGCCAGAAGAGGGCACTAGATCCCAGGGAACTGGAGTCACAGACTGTCGTGAGACACCACGTCTGTACTGGGAACTCAATCCAGGGCCCACCACTGAGTCATCTTTCCAGTCCCAAGGTATAACTTAATCTGACAGTCTATATGTCCTTGCATATGAACATTTCGGGGCCATTGTGCCAGAAATTTGTCTGGCAGGGTTGTCGACTAATGTTTTTATAGAGAAAACCAAAGCCACTTCATCCATGTTCTTCATGTGAGATGTGATGCTCCATGGCTTCTGGGTGGGAAACATGTTCTTGTTGTCCTGCAGAGACTCCATTTCCAGGCAGACTCTTTTGTTAGTGGTGCCCCCAAATCCTGAAGGGTTCACTTCTGAATCCCCATGAAAAGGAATTTCTTGGTTTGTGAGCTCTGCGAATGCAGTGCTTGCACTCCAAATGTCAACTGGGGTGGAGTGGTGAGCAAATCCCAGCAAGACTTTAAAGTGGGAGCATCACTAGCCTGTGGACATCCGCTCTAATTGCCATTTCAAGAGCTCCGGCAAGAGCAAAATTGGCCAGTTTGATTTTTTTCTTTGTCATCCATCAATAGCTTTGGAGGTTGAAGAACCTCCTTGGGAGTGACACACACAGTCCCCTGATGGATCTGGACTAAGTAACTCAGTGACTGGAGGCGTCAGGAGCTGGTCAGGAGGGACAGATTCTAAGTACTTCTTGAGATCCTTGGAAGGGAAATGAGTTATAGCCTGGAGCCCTTCCAAAGCACATCTAGAGGACTGGATGTTCGTGAAGAACAAAGCTCTTTTACTGGAGAAATTTTCTGAATTGCAGTTCTAGGAATCCCTCCTCCAATATCTATTTCAACTCTTTTCTTTCTGAAAATTTTTATATTTATTTTTATTATTTTAAAGTGTGTGTGGTGTGGTGTGTGTGTGTGTGTGGTGTGTGTGTGTGGTGTGTATGTATGCGGTGTATGTGGTGTGTGTGTGTGTGTGGTGTGTGGTGTGGTATGTGTGTGTGTGTGTGTGTGTGTGTGTGTGTGTGTGTGTGTGTGTGTGCACTGATTCCTTGCATACTTTGGTAGCTACAGAGGCCAGAAATATTAGATACCCCTGGAGCTGCAGTTCCAGGCAGTTGTGAGCTGCCTGATGTGGGTGCTAGGAACCAAACTTGGGTCCTCTGCAAGAGCAGCGGGTGCTCGTAACTGCTGAGCCATCTCTCCATCCCCTAGTTTGATTTTCTCCGTGGCCACTGCATGACCTATAGTTTTGTGTTTACCCTTATATACAACTCGGAAAGTGCCTTCTTTAATTTTCTCTATTTGGATATAGTCCTCCGTAGTCACTCACCAGGTTATAATAGACCCTGGTGTTTTGCTCCATGGAGGCCTGGGTGTCAGCTTCTAGTCTTCATGAAGCCCCCTTCACTTCAAGAGTCCCCATTTTAAGGAGGTTTTTTTATTAATTAACTTATTTATTTGTGTACATTGTATATGTGTGGTAAGTGTCCAAGAGTATACACACATGCACACTCAGTGCATGTACGTGTGGAGACTACAGGATGGCTACTCAGCTCTTGGGATACATCTGTTTCTGACCCCTGTCTTGGGTTACATATACATACAACCATGCCTAGCCTTTAACAGGGTGCTGGGGATTCGAACTCAGGTCCTCATGATTGTAGAGCAAGCACTCTTACCCACTGAGCTATCTCCCTAGCCTTTATCATGTCTTAAAACAAAAATGTAGATGATTTGAGGCATTACTCCCTTCCTACTCAGGGTGGAATATTATACATTTTTCTTGTGTTTGTTATACCATGCAAATTTTAATATGCATGTTCCTTTTTTTTTATTCAGTTCAAAAATAGTTTGTAATCTCTCTGTGACTTTCTCTGGGACTCATTAGAAGCATGCTGCTTAATTTCAAACACTTTGGACTCTGCTCCTGATTTCTACATTTTTGTCTATGGCTAGACAACACTTTTTTTTGTAGTTTTAGTCCTTTCTAATGCATTGTGTACCCCCAGAAAATGGCCTACATGCACTTGGGAAGAATCCACCCTTGCCAGCTGGGTGTTCCCTGAGCACAGGACATCGTCATCCTGTTGCTGGATGCTCTTTGGGGCCTCTGTGTTCTTATTGAGTGCATTTATTCAGTCAATCACTTGCTCAGATAGAAGTTCCGAGATGCCAACCACATCTCTAGATTTGTTGACATCTTTACAACTCTCAACAGTCGTTACTGTGTGTAGCTTGAGGATCTGCTGTTAGGCACAACCTTTAACTTTCCTAAGTTCCTCAGGTTGTGGCGACCTTCCCCAAACATAAAGCCATTTCATTGCTACCTCATAACTATAATTTTGCTACTGTTATGAATATCTGATATGAGACCCCCCCCAAGGGGTTGTGACAAACAGGTTGAGAAACGCTTTAAGGTAGCTTCTTTATGAATTGACCCTCATAATTATGTTATCATAATTGATCCCCAATTATGAAGCGACACCTCTCTTTATCTCTGGTGGTATTCTGCAGTCTAGTTTTACTACTTTCAATCCAGTTACTTTTGCTAATGTCCGGGTGGTTTGTGTGAGCGACCGTTTCCTGTCAATACTGCGGCAGTTTGTTTCTGACTCTATGTTTAAAGCACGCTTCTGGCTCAGTGGTAAAAGCATTTGCCACGGAAGACTGACAACCTGGATCCAATCCCAGAACCTATGTTTTAAAAAAAAAACGTGGGGCTGAAGTGAGAGCTCAGTGGTCAGAGGTGCCTGCTGCTCTCATAGAGGACCTGAGTTCAGATTCCAGACCCCACACTCACACACATATGCACACACTCACAGTCTCACAGTCACATGCATTCACACACATACACACACAATTAAAATAAAACAAAAAGTGGGAAGGTTGGGTGCAATCTGTAATCCCAGGATTCCTATGGAGAGGTGGAAGGTGGAGACAGGGAAATCAGTTAGAAGCCTGTGGGCTACCTGGCCTGGAATCTGCAGTACCACATAGCAGGAGACCCTGGGTTAACCAGGTGATGGGGAGAACGGATGCCCCAAATTGTCCTCCCATCTCCATGAGTACACATATGCCCCCCATGTGTGCACTCCTCCCACATTAATAGAAAGAAAGGAAGGAAGAAGGAAGGAGAGAAAGAAAGAGTGAGAGAAAGAAAGAAAAAGGAAGGGGAGAGGGAGAGGGAGAGGGAGAGGGAGGGAGGTAGGGAGAGAGAAGAGAGAGAGAGAGAGAGAGAGAGAGAGAGAGAGAGAGAGAGAGAGAGAGAGAGAGAGAGAGAGAGAGAATATACTTCTTTAGATCATTTGGAGCTAGGTCTTGATTTTAAACTCAATTCTAAGACTCTCTGCCTTTCAGCTGAGGTCTTTCAATTTATATTTAATGCTAGGGTTGACGTGGCTTGATTTAAATCTCCCAAATTGTCAAATATTTTCTATTTGTTCCAGCTTTCCTCTTCCAGCACAATGCATGATTAATTTTATTTATTTGTTTGCTCGCTTATGTATTTCACTTTGTCTCTGTTCTTGGTTACTATTTTTCCAGAAACATCTTATTGGTTGCCCAGAAGTTTTCCACATACATCTTAAACACCTGACAGCCTGTCTTTAAATAATAGCCTGCTAATAGATGCCTGGTGCAAGAGTTGTGCGTTATCTTGTCAGTCTTTCCCTGCTATGGTCTGTGCTATTGGTGACATGCCTTTGCGTATGTTATAAACCCTCAAATACTGTTTGTATTTTTGTCCATAAGCAGACAATTATTTTTAAAGTGACTAAACTGAGAAAATAACGTTTTAAATATTTGCCTTCATCTTCTGCTATTTGGAGAGCGTCTGTTTACTGTGTGTGCTCGCGCTGCTGCCTACTGTCATATTCTCTCTGCCTCAAGAACTTCTTTACGGCTTTGCATTCTCAGGGAGTTGGTAATTAAATTTCTCCGGTTTTGTTTGCCCAAGAATGTCTTTATTTCTCTTCAAGTTTTGAAAATTATTTGCACTGGGACTTCAGTTACGTCTGTGGGACACTGTTTGATACGGCATTCATATAAATTCCAGGCTGGTTCTACTCTTTAGTGCACACACACACACACACACACACACACACACACACACACACACACCACTTTCTATTTTTCTTTTGTGTTTCAGCTTTGTGACTTCCAATCAGTCATGTTTAGCTGTGTTGAACCCATTAATGATATTAAGAGAAAAATCTTTATCTCTACCACTTTTTAAAAATTCTTTGTATTAGTGTGTGTGTGTGTGTGTGTGTGTGTGTGTGTGTGTGTGTGTTTGATGTGAATCTCCGCACCATGTGAGTGCAGTGCCAGAGAGGGCCAGGAGACAATGTCAATCAGATGTCTGGGTTACAGATGGTTGTGAGCCAACATGTGGGTACTGGGGTTCAAAGCCAGGTCCTCTGGAAGAGCAGCCAATGCTCTTAAGCACTGGGTCATCTCTCTTGCTCCTCTGGGGGTATCTTTCTATTAGTTTCTAGCATTTCTGGTTGATTCTCAAAGTTTCTCTCAACCAAAAGTCTCCATCCACCTGGTAGGCGCACATATTTCCATCCTCTCATTAACCTTTCGCCATTCTAATAGTTTTTGTAGCCTTTGAATAAGTTCAAGAAATTTACTATGTGTCGTTGTGAGTTTTGTTTACAAAAAAAAAAAAAAGAGTGTTCTTCACGCTTAAAAATCGTTAGGATTTATTTTTTATTTTTCATTGTGTGTATGTAGGTCTCAATGTTTTCCTTAGCTGAGTCCATTCTACAACATCAATAGAGTTCACGACTGTGTTTGGTGGTGGTGCCTGTAATCCCAGAGACTGGAAGGTGGAAACAAAAGGATCATGAGCTCAATTCCAACCTCAGGTATGTAGGAAGGCCCAGGAAGCTTGAGCTATGTGAGCTCTCATCTCATCTCAAACAAACAAATAAAACTATCATAAAGGCATGGTAAATACGCACATTTTGATTTGCTAATTGAGCCAGAGCTGTCGGAACTAGGGGGAAATGGAGGATGGTAGCACTGGAGAAATGTATGAAAATTTCAAAGGATAAATTTAAAATATCTCAAAAACCAACTTAAAAAATTGTAAAGTTTTCATCAGACTTTTAGTTCTAACTCTAGGTTATATGTGAGTCTTATTCTCTTGGCTGTTTTTACCTCATTTAAATAATTTACTCCCCCCCCCCCCTTTCATGAGTCAAGTAAATTTTGAGTCAACAAAGACATTGTGTTTAGAACAGGCTAGCATGAGGTCAATCATCGTTATGCCTAGAAACAAGCATCTTATTTCACATCATTAGTGTGGCCCATGAGATGCACTTGGGTAGTCTTGTTGCCATGGTTACTTCTTGTAGACCACAGGCTGCAGGGTCTCCTGCTAGGCTACTTTTGTTGCCGGTTACCGTGGGTGATGGGATGCTCCAGGGTGTTTCCATGGGTTGGCACTCTACCTCTGCTTGTACAGGTCTCAGGATACAGGGCTCCAACTTGGGCTCTCTAGATTTTGCCCCTCTTCTAACATTTGACCGCCATTTACTGGTTTCCCTAAAAGGTCAACAGAGGGGATGGGCTGGTTCCCTGTCGCCTTGTCCAACCTTGATGTTAGGGATGCCTCATGTTCAGCACTGGGACCTTTGTCCTCTTCGAGCATGTGTGTGTGTGTGTGTGTGTGTGTGTGTGTGTGTGTGTGTGTGTGTGTGTGTGTGTGCCTGTGTGTACACATGTGTTTGTGTGTACCTACTCTTGCCCATTCCAGCCAGATATTGAGGTTGGGATGTCTTCCTTAATAACCACCTCCCCTCTCTCAGATAAGGTCTCTTAGTGGGCTTAGCACTTGGTTGGTTAAACCAGTTTGCAAGGATGCTCCAGGGATCTGACTGTGCCTACCTTACCAGACTCTGGGTCTCAGGTACACAGTGCCACATCCAGCTTCTCTTGTGGGTTCTGGAGACCCAACTCAGGTCTTCATGTTTGCACAGCAAGCACTTTACCTCCCACGGGCTCCCTCTGCTCTGTCTTCTTCCCGTAGCTGACCTGCCTTGCATTTGAGCTTCATCTTGGCTGTTTCCTGTCTTCCTCCAGATGGGAGGCTCCAAATGATGTCTTCGGACACCCAAACCCAAACTCAACACCATCAGCTCCTCTCCAAGTCCTGCTGTAGTTGCCTTTTTTTTTTTTAAACAGAGTTTCTTTCTGCAGTCTTGGCTGTCCTGGAACTCACTCTGCAGACCAGGCTGGCCTTGAACTCACAGAGATCTGCCTGCCTCTGCCTCCCAAGTGCTGGGATTAAAGGCGTGCACCACTACCGCCCAGCTTGTGCTTGTCTTTTTATTCTTTCCCCCTCCATACCGAGTCTCTGCCTGTGGGCGAGAGGTTTGGCTGCTTCTAGTGGGAAGAATGAAGAAAAGTAGACAGAGGTCTGCACGGCTTTGTCCACCGGAGCAACGGCTGCTCACTTCTTTCTAGCTGATGGCCCAAATCCCTCCTCTAGAGGCTCAAGGCTTTTGATCATAGGAGAGAGAAGGATCATGGGAAATAGCTGCATGTCTACCTCTCTCACCGTAGCAGGTGATAAGAGCCATTGCCGATGGTGGCTCCTTCATGCATCTTGCTTGGCCCATAGTCCTTCTCTGGTGCATCTTTGTAGCGGCTGCTAGGAAAACAGCTATTAGTCAGCAGGAAGTCCAGTTTATTAGGCTCTTCCAGCTATTTCAGAGTAACTTGTGTTACCTTGCACTTGGCCTTCCAGGTCCTTTGAAATTTTTGCTGCTCCTCCGTCTGCCTCAGGCTACAACAAAGCAAGCGGTTTGTGTCGCTTCTCTTTGGAGTTCAGGTGCCTTAGTTGCCCCGTGACTCCTTTCAAGTGGAGCCGAAATTCGAAGGGCTGAGAGGATGGCGGCTCAGTCTCTGAAGGGCTTGCCACTCAAGCGTGAAGCCCTAGGTTGATTCCTAGCACTCAAGTAAAAAAAAAAAAAAAAAAAGGCAGCGTGAAAGTACACCGGCTACAGTCGCTGCCCTGGGAAAGCGGAGACAAGGGGGAATCCCTGGGGCTTGCTCGGCTTGCCAGCCTAGCTGAATCTGTGAACTCCTAGACCAATGAGAGCATGAGCCTCTGGCTTACACGTACACGTGTACATATCCGCACAGACACACAGACGACACATTCACACCCACGCACATGCGAGCGCAATTCATTCTGTTATCCATACTTTTCTTGTTAGGGTGAGGGACAACTCTCTACAGACTGGGACCTGAGTGTCGAATACCATTCTCAAGGCATCAGCCCTCTGTAACTAGAACAGCATCAGGGTCCCAAGCAGAGACGCCTCCTGGGTATAAAAATGGGAGACATTCAGGAAACATTCTTGTAAGGTCTCAGCTATCATCTGTTTCAATACTGTCTCCTTCCCATCTTCTCCATCATCTCCTAAAGTTTTCATTAGATTTATGCTTGATCCATAAACAGTTCCCCATGCCCCTCCCCATGCCCCAAGTCCTGATAGGATAATTTCTGAGATCCCTGCCGGTGGTCTATAATATTGCTTATAGTTTTATAAGCATCCCACAAAGCACGGAGGAAGTTGAGGTTCCCAACGGGGCCTTGTATTGGTCTCTGCCTTGCTCTCCCAAGCTGAGAGAAACTTTAAATTTCATTTTCTTCTTGAGGTCTTTTGGCCTACAGGCCGTTAGACTCGTGGCTGCAAAGTCGTGCTAAGATTACCTTACGGCCAGTCTCATGTGGCTTTCCTCCCCATCCCCCATGCCAAGACTGAACAAGGCAGGCAAGGATGTACCTGCTCATCCTTGTGTGGTGAAGGCTCTGCGTGGCTCAGGCTGAGGCAAGGATTCTATTAAATTGCTTTTCTCCCATCTCCCTTTCCTGAGTCATCCGTCAACACAGAAAACCCGCATCTCCAGGTTCCAGCGTAAACACTCAAGGTAAGAATCACTCTTGGTGCTTTCTGCTTAAGGAGTTTGTTTGGATGCTTTGTGGGTTCCTTCCTCTGCCCATGTGTTTCCAAAGAGGTACTTCCTTCCTCCATTTACTGCCGAAACTTCAGTTGTTTAAAGAGAACAGCCCTTGCCACCAAGCTTGGTGACCCGAGTTTGATCCTCAGTGTCCCACAGGGTGGAAGGATAGAACCTACTGCCAAAAGTGGTCCTCTCACTCCGCCCCCCCCCCCACTTTAGCACACTCCTTGACATCTCCCACAAATAAATAAACACAAAAACAAACAAAGAAAAAGGATAAAGTGGACCACGGCATCGAGTCCCTTTCTGTGTCGGCCACATATGTTGTTCATTTCTGACACCAGGGTCTGAGCCCTGAAGATTGATTACTCTTGGGACAGCAGCTTGGTGGGTGGGCTCTGCTCTCCCATTACGTATGAGTTGGAGTTGGACATCAGTGTTTATGGGCACAGGGGCTTTCCATCACACACATTCAATGCTTGCATCAAAACTGGGTGATACTGTGGTGTGGAGGAAGCTGCAGTGTGTTGGGGGGGGTCACTGGAAAACGCTGACACCCGTGGGAATGATGCCAAGAAAGGACGGATCATTAGTGGGCTTACTGGTAGAGGCCCTAGGTTCAATTTCCAGTGCTGAGACCAGACAAAACAGCAGCAATCAAGCAAACATGGCTGTAGAGACGGCTCCGTTGGAAGAGTGCTTGCTTTCAAAACACTAAGACCTGAGTTCAAGTCCCAGAACTTGTGTAAAAAGCTGAGCATAGTGGTGTTCACTTAGAATCCCAGCACTGGGAGGAAGTAACAAGTGTATCCTTGATGCTCTCTAGCCAAGTTTGTGCCTCTAGCCATCCAGCTTAACCCCATCAGCAAGCTCCAGGCCGGTGGAGGCCCTGTCTCAAAAAGTAAGTGGGCTATGTGCTCCCCTGGGGCATACAGTATTGAAAGAGCATGCGGGCTGAGGTTTTAAGGCTGGTGATGTAGCCTGGTGGTAGATTGCTTGCCTAACATGAATCATGACTGAAGAACCATTAGCATATCGATCACCTACTACATACCAGATACACTTGTGGTCCCTAAGGATAGCAACCGGAGCTCAACACAAATAAGACAAATAACCCAGCCTTGCCTCCGGCCCTGGAATAAGCAATTAGCTTTGAACATGTAGCAAAATGCATTCTGTGCTTAATACATGTTCTGCCACCCACTGAGGATGACCCTATTTTGAGCTTGTTTGGTAGATGGGGATGCTAAGGCTTGGTGGTGACAGGTGAGCTGCCTAGGGTCACATTATTAATCACGAGAGGAGCCAGGAGGAGCCTGGAAGCTATTTTCACTCACTGTGGGACATACAGAGGCGGGGAAACCCTTGGTGGGACCATATAGTAATTTTATCTTATGAATAGCATTTCATTGGCCAAGACAGTTTCTAACAGGCCAGATGGGGATGATGCCAGGCTTCTTAAAGATGTTGTTTAGAGTCTGACAATCTGGTGGTGCCAACACAGATGAGTAATGGCGAACACGGAACCTCAGACAAAACAGCCACTTTGCTGGTTTGAGAGGAGGTATGAATACAGTAACCGATGTTGATCATTTGCCAAGATGGAGATTTTTCACAAATGCTACTTTTAGAATAATTTTGGTTCTACAGAATAGTTTGTCAATAACACGGAGAATTCCCTCAATCCTTACGCTGTTTCCACTTCCAGCGATGTCTTAATTAAAAGAGGGTGCGTTTGTCATAACTAATGAGCCAACATTAATATAGTGCTATTAATAAAAGTGTCCACATTGTATTCATATTTATTTTGTCGTTTTCTAATGTCCCCTTGGACTCAGAGTCTCATCCAGGATGCAGCATTGTACTCAATAGATGAGTCTCCAAAAGCTCTCCCACTGGCCAGGAAGGCTTTTTCTCTGATTGATCTTGACAAATCTGAGGACCCGGATCAGTTGTTTTGTAGGATCTTCCTCCGCTTGGGTTTGTCCAAGTATTGTTTTCCTAGGGTGATATGGTCAGGAGAGACCAGAAGTAAAATGTCTCCATTGGCCACAGCATGTCACATGATACATGAAAGGCTTTTCAGGGAGCCACTGCTAAATCACTGTGACTGTTTTGTTCGTTTTGCAAGTGTGTGTGGAAACTAAAGTGCAAGCTTGGGTGTTGTTCCTTGGTTATACCATTGACTCTGTGTGTGTGTGTGTGTGTGTGTGTGTGTGTGTGTGTGTGTGTATGCATGTGTATTTGTTCTCCTGTCTTGAAATCGGACATTGACCCAGGACCCCATGCTTGCTAAACAGGTACTTTATCTGTGAGCTATATCCCTAGCCTTCTCTTTTAAAAAACAGTTTTATTCTGAGACATGATCTTTCTAAGTGTTCCAGGCTGGCCTTGGCCTCATTGCAGCCCTAGGCCAGCTTTGAACTTGCACATCTTCCTGTTCAGCATCCCAAGGTCTTGGGATCATAGGCTTGTACCACCACACCCAGATGCAAATCGCTTTTATCTTGCTTCTTTACATTACACTCTGAGGATGGAAGCTTCAAGGCATAGCCTGCACTTCAGAACCATGTTAGCTATTCTCTTCCCTCGTCGGCTGGGAGGCGGCTGTACTTACTTGACACTTCTCATCATGGAAGGTGAATCTTTTCTGCCCGCCTGTTTACATATTTCAGACAAAGCAGTCACAGAGCCAACTGCTCCTGTCCCCTGTCCCTCTGCTCCCTGCCCTTTCTTACCTCCTGGGTGTCCTTAGTGCTTAGGGTTCTATTGGGCCAAGGCAAGCATTGGTGAATAAGCCTCATCATCACTGTAAAGATTATGGTGACAATGGCAACAGATGCTCAGAATGTTCCAGAAGCCAGATGTGTGGTCAGCAAGTCAATGGATTGGGCTCTGGCGTCTGCAAGGACAGGCTTAGAATATGCCAATACCCCACCCACCATGCACATAATTTTGAAAGAACACAGAAGCTGAGATACAGTTCTAGAACTGTAGCTCAGTGGTGGCTGCTTGCTTCATATGCATAGGCCTGGAGTCCACTGCCAAAACAAGGAGAAAAGAAAAAGCATTGGGTCCTAGCACTGTTCCATTTCCTCTTCTCCCCCTGGTGGATAGCCAGCCTGCTGAGTACTGGACTGGGCTGTAGGGAGGAAAGTTTACATGGGGAGTGAGGGTGCAATGCAGGGCCTTGTGGGTGCAGGCATAAGAATACACACACTGTGGAACAGTTTCAGAGAACTGGTTCAGTTTATTGGGGCAAAGGGAGGATCTTTATGACCTTCGGGAGGTGGGCAGGGTCTTTGGAGCAAGGTTTGTATGGCTGTGTACAATTGGCCAGAACAGGTGTGTTGGAAGATATTTCTTCTACATATTCAGGGGCTATAGGGTCCAATGGGGAAAAACCTTATAAAGTCAAACAAGGAGTGAGGCCTGATAACTGTCAGGGTAGTACATTTTCATCAGGGTCAGTGGTGGGGCGGCAGACTTTATGATGCCAGGTTGGGAGGAGGGAGGAAGCCAACACCTTCCGTCCTCTTGAGGGTCAAACTCTTCTTGACCCCTCCCCCATGGATCCTAGGCTATCAAGGACCCACAGCCTGGAGCCCACTTCGATTTGCTTCCTGGGACAGACAGTATGGTCCACAGGAGGCCTTTTGATGGCCACGCATCCCCCCCCCCCATGGGATGGGTAGATAAACGCAGGGGTCAGAACAAGAGCAGAATTTAATCATTCAACATGTGTGTAAGAGGTACAGAAGTAGAAGTTTCCCCAGGGAAAGTTGACGCAGACTGGAAACTGGGTGTGAAATGTAGAGTGAGGCTTGAGGTGTTGGGACTACAGACAGAGATGGCTGATGGGACACTTTAGTTTTGGGGACAGTGGCGGGGTGGGGGTGGGGTGGGGAGCAGCCTTCTTCATGTCTCCTGTCAGGATTCTCCTGCCATTGTAGGGCCTAGGGGGACTTCAGTGCTAGTTAGAGCTGACTGTGGTGATGGCCGGTTTGGAAGGGGGGCTGATGTGTAGCGATCCTTCAGGAATGACTTTATCAGGAGAGAAAACTTTGCCACCCCAGGGGCCGTGGCCAGGCCTTGAGGTAAGAGGGCAACAAAGGGCACAGACAGTGCATGACATCATAGGCAGCATGGTAGAGCCTTAAAGGAAAAGAGATGTTTTCCTTTAAAACCTGGAGAGGACGTTCTGGAGAGCTGGCTCAGTGACTGAGTATACTTCTCCTCCAGAGGACCGGACTTTGGTTCCCAACAGTGGGTCATGACGAGCTATATAACTCCAGCTTCAGGGAATACGATGGCCTGGTCTGGCCTCCACAGGTGTCAGCACACATGTCCACATACATACAGACATACTCGTACACACAAATGCAAATAAAATACATCTTTAAAAAAAATTATCTGGGTGGGGGATGGGTTCGTTAAGATTGATAGCTTAAAGTGAAAGAGAGATAGCTGCCACAGGTGGGGAGGGGGGCTGAAGTGGGAGGGAAAACACCTTCGTAAAGTCCCCCAAACACTGGATCATATCTAACTTTTATAGTTTTTCGGGGCTAGTGGGAAGTTCCCCACCACACCATTTAATCTGAGATTGCCTACGTGGTAAGGAGAGTGGAGGAGGTAGGACCATAAATTTGAGGCTACTGGACCATAGCACAATCTGGTTTCTTAGCTGTCTCAGAGAGAGGAGGAGGTGGAGTGGGAGGGACCGGGGCAGGGCAGGGCAGGGTTGGGGTGATGGTGGTCTGCTTCTTCTGTCTATGAGGTGTGACCCTATACAATGACCAGCATCTTGAAGGCATAAGGCCCATGATGCAGCAGTGATGTGCCTGGCTCCATCTGGGTGGAGAGCAGAAGCAAGTGCCATGCTGGGCGACAGAGAAAGGCTGGTCCTCTGTTTGTGAGGATGCTAACGACCTGACAGCTGCCACGTTGAACACACCTTTCTCCGTGTTGTGACAACACTCACCTCCACCAGTCGGCTTCAGTCCTGTAAGGTGAGCGAGGAGCCATGCTGCCCCGATCAGCTGCCAGGGTTTAGGGGAGCAGTTCCTTCAGGGTCACCAAGGGTCACTGCCATCTGGTGCATCCACTTCAGTGTCCCTTCCTCCTTCCTCCACTTCACCCCCACTCACCTCTTCTTACCTGCCCCTTCAGAAGAGCTCTGTTGTTTATTGTTCAAGTAGCTGCAACGTTGAAGTTGGAAATTTCCTTTCAAGTCCAGGGCTGTAAAGAACATGGCCAACAAAACCAATCCACTTAAAATGCAAATTCCACTGACACTAATAAGCAATATATATACATACACACACAGACATGCATTTACACATGCAAATGAGTGAGGAGAGTGCGGGGCTGTGCGGGGCTGTGCGGGGCTGTGCGGGGCTGTGCGGGGCTGTACCGGCCTTCCCTCCACAGCACTGTGTACATGCTAACTGTGTCCCAGACATACTCCAGCCGAGCAAAGCAGGAGAGCTGTCTGTCACCTGTCCTCAGAGACACTCAGGAGCCTCTGGCAGCACACATGGCTCTACAGAAGCCAGGGAGCATCCCTGTTACACCGCGTGGTGCTGCAACGCATGCTTTGGAGCTACTTCTGCTGAGACCCATAAGGTGTCTAAAAACGGAATGAAATCCTGGTGTCTCTACCTCATGTATCTGTCTGTGTCTTTTACTTTGCAGGAGGCACAGACAGAGGTCTCACACGTGCACATGCACACACTCGCGTGCACCCACCCATTCACCCACACTCACCTTGGACTCCAATAGGAACCAAAGCTGATAGGGCAATGCCTGCCCAGACAGTGAGGCTATAGACTAGATCAGAAGTAACCATCTTGTGAAAATCTGCTCTACCCCAT
The DNA here is from genome assembly GCF_964271855.1 of Acomys minous. Taxonomy (NCBI): domain Eukaryota; kingdom Metazoa; phylum Chordata; class Mammalia; order Rodentia; family Muridae; genus Acomys; species Acomys minous. The sequence continues at coordinate 106,187,168 of NC_140493.1, read as the reverse complement.
CAAGAAATGACAGTTATATGGACCAACTTGTAGAATGTGACCCGAGACTACCACCTACTAGGCCATACCTGACAGCCTAAGTGCAGCCTCCCACACTCCAACTGTGGATGCAGAGAACAAAATCGCACAAGCTGCGGCCCTTGGGAGAGAAGACCCTGTACCTCACCTGGGCCTGAGAGCATGAGGCCAGCCCTGCCTCTCGTCTGCTGTGCAGTGTCCTGAGAGGAGGAGAGATTCCTCTGCTCCCTTTTTGCCTTCACATCAGTGGCAGCAGTGCATGTGTGGACATGGCAGTGCTTACACACACACACTATCACACATTCACACATAAACACACACTCACATACACACACTCTCACACACTCACACACACACACATGCAAGCATTCATACATACTCACATACTCTGTCTCTCTCATACACACACCTATGCACACACTCACACTGTCAGACATTCACACACATGCACACACTCACATGTTCTCTCTTCACACACTATCATACTATCACACACACAAACACACACACATGCACATACACAGTCACATATACTCTCTTTCATACACTATCCCACAATCACATGCATGCACACACTCACTACTCTCTCTCTCACACACATGCACACACACACACACACCCCAATTATTTTTTTAAATCCTTAAGCTCATATCCGTATCCCAAACATAAACTTGAGGCACTAGACATCTCTGTTTGTTCTTCCTCCTCCTGTGATCACACTGAAGAAATCTCTGTTTTTCACCATTATTATTGGTTGGATACTGGGGAAGGATGTCTGAGACTAGCTTTGGAATGGGGGCAGGAGTCCAGGATGTTGCCCTAAAACTCTAGCTAAGGGCTGGGGAGATGACTTAGTGGGAAAAGTGTTTGCTAGGCAGGCTCAGATTCTGAGAAGCCCTATAAAGCCAGACACGGCTGCACACGCGTGCAATCCCAGAATCCTTCAGAGAGGTTGGAGGAAGAGACAGGAGAGTCACTGGAAGCTCAAAGGACAAGGGACCCTGTCTTAAACACAGTGACAACAAACACCCAGATCTGTCCTCTGTCCACCACACCTGAGTTCACTCACATGAACACATGTGCGTGCACACACAAATAACAAACCCAAAAAACAACACACACACACACACACACACACACACACACACACACACACACACGGAAGTCGCACGGTTCTTTAAGCCTCCATTGCCTGCCATGTTGTCTCTCCTCCCTGTCTGTAGAAATCCCCCTGAACCTTCCCGGTCCACTGAGCTTCTAGACCTGGCATGGCCTCTTGTTGCCACCTCACACTTGACCTTCAGCATTGAATCCACAGATGCCAAGAGAGAGCGTCCCTCGGTGGGAGATCATTCATCACGACTTCCTGTCCACATGGTTAGGATTCCTGGCAGGCAGGCAATTTTGAGGGATTTTGCTTTTTATCTCTGCAGCCAGCAACAGAGAAGGAAAATAGCTTCTCACATGAAGGCATGAACTGCTGGTAGCCCATCTACCAGGCTTAGGCTAGGCCATTTGGTGGCTTTGGCTGCCTTCGTAAGCAATCCTCAGCTTCTGGATTTTCAAGGTAAACACCATTGGTCAGTTGTCGGTATGATTGTGACTTCTTGGCATGCAAGGGGTTCCTGTCTCTCAGCCTCTTCAGCACTTCTGTATCCTCGTGGCCCTAGACCTTTGGGGAAACAGCAGCACCTTTTATTTTATACAGTCGTGCTCTCCTGTGCCCCTCCCCACCCTACCCCCCACCCCACCCCACCCCCACTTTCTCCTAGGTCTCCTATAATCCAGGCTGGCCTCAAACTCACTGTAGCTGAGGCTGGCCTTGAACTAGAGATCCTCCTGTCTCCGATCCCCAAGTGCTGGGATTATAAGATGCACCACCACCACACCCAGTTTCAAAACAGTATCTTTCATTTGTCTTCAGCAGCATTTGTGCACTGGCATCCTAAGGGTTGCCTCTCGGCGTGGGTCCTGGGGTTTTTCTGTGAACCAGGACACCCTTTTTCTAGCTCATGTATTCAAATGGCCATCATCCTGTCATGGGTCACAGATTGCTCAGCTGCTTCTGTCCTTCAAGGCTGCTTTTCAAATGTCTCTATAAACAATGCTCGGATAACTCTTCTGACACACAGTCTGAGCATATTCGTTGAAGTGGGGTTGTTTTTATGAATGGAACTGATGTTCATTGCAGTAGGGGCGTTTTTATGAATGGAGCTGCTGGTGCCGAGGATGTGTTTATGGGTATTTTTTTTAAAAAATGAGACAGAATATCATTGGTGATGTAGCCCAGGCTGCCCTGAAATTCTCAAGCCTCCTACCTCAGATTCCCAAGCTAGGGACATAGGCATGAGCCTCCGCACTGGCTTCATGGAATATCTGTGTTCATGACTGTCTATCAGTCATTTGCTTTTCTACCAGCTATCTATTTTATATCTATCTATTGTCTATATATCATCTATTTATTTCTATTTCCTCTTCTCTGCATCTGCCTACCTATCCATCTCTTATGTTTTTGTTTGTTTGTTTGTTTTTTGTTTTGTTTTGTTTTGAGACAGGGTCCTATTATGTAGCGGAGGCTAGCCTAGAACTTATCATGTAGATTTGACTGACCTCAAACTCATAGCAATCCTCCTGCCTCTGCCTCTCAGGTCCTGGGATAGCAGGTACATGACATCATACATGATTTCATGGACCTTTTTATACTTGACTTCAACTTGCCCTCTGGGCGTGCTTGTACAGACATTTACTTCCACTTTTATTGGATGAGGTTCCAGCTTCTAAACGCTCACACTCCACATCTCTGGCTCTTGTTTAAAGACTGGCACAAGTAGTGTGTGCACTAGTCCCTGTGGCCCAGTTTCTCTGCAGCTCCAGGCTCACATCTGACTCACAATAAATACTGGTGGCTTACTGAATGAGTGCTCCATCTCCCCAGCCCCTGCCCACCTCCTGGTACCTCCCAGGTGTGCTGGTCCTCCTCCTCCTCCAGCACAGATGGATAATAGATAGCCAAGAGCCCGCCTCGGCCTCGGCTCCCTGGGTGATGAGGGGCAGGATAAATGCGAAGTGAGCAGCGATATTTCCTGAGCTTGGGGAAGTGGCAAAAATCTGTCACTGCAGCCCAGTCCCTACAGACAAAACAAGGAACGGTTGGACTGAACATATGCTGGGGAGAGCAGGGAGAATTCAAGTCAGAGCTGAGCCGGCGGATGGACAGCAACGAGACAGATAGAGGCAACTTCAGGCATCAGTGTCAGAGCAAGAGCAGACTTGAAGCCACCTAGATCAAATCTTTAAAAAAAAAAATAAGGAAGTTTCTTCACAGCCAGCTCTGTCTTAGAGTTGCTTGTGCGTGGTAGCATACATCACTTGGGACATGGAAACAGAGGGACTAAGGGCTTGAAGTCATTCTCTGCAACATAGCCAGTTTGGGGCCAGCCTGGGCTACATGAGACTCTGTCTTGGAAAAAAAACAGTCTACTTACCAGACAAGGGCATGTATGGTTGCATGGAGTGGGGGATTATACATGGTAGGAGGAGAGGAGGCAGGGAGAGGCCACAGCATAGCCATTTATTGGGAGCCTAGAACAAATGACACTCAAACTCTTGGGGACCAACTCCTGAAGTCTAACCTCCAGCCAATCACAGCTTCTGATGTTGCTCTTTCTGTCTGGATCGCTGGTCTTCATTCTGGTGATGGCCCAACGAAGACTTTATCCCCATGTTGAGGCCACTAAGGAGGAGGCTCAGAGACCAGTGGGGGGCTCCCCCATAGCCAGGCTTCCAACCACCCCTGTCTGTTAGCAGCTTTGAGCTGATTTCTGTGGTAGAATCTGGCCCTCCAGTATGCAAGTCTTTGGTAATGACTTCCCAAGTCTCCATTTGGTCATGTGACTCATTGTGGCCAAGGGAACATTAGCAACCTGGATACAGAAAGAGCTCGAAAAGGTGCTATTGATTTTCCCTGGCCATACATTCCTCCCTCCATGCACATGTGCCTCTCTGTCAGGAGAATGAGCCTAATCTAGCCTGGAGGAGGAATGTGAGAGACACTCAAAGGAAAGCCACACAGCGCATGGCATTGGGGACCTACTGGTTAGCTGGTCAGCTAATCACAGATGCATCAGTAAACCCAGATGAGATCCATCAAGACCTGAGACTCAGCAGGAATCATTACTTCCCAGTAGCGGTTACTGTAATCATCGCTGGTTGCTGTTTCTAGTCCCTCAGAATCGGGATACTTGGTATGCAGCAGTAGCTAGCTGATACACCTTTTTAAAGATAAGTTAAAAGCCATCTCAGAGAGTAGCCTGGAGGAAACCAAGCAGGGCCCTAAAAGATGCGTAACCTGGGAAGTCTTCCTGGGCACCTGAGGCCTGTTTGTGACATGAGCCTGGAGCTGTTCCATGAAGATCCAGAGAAGCAAGCTTAGATGTGAGAATGGCTGAGAGCCTATTAAAACCCATGGGTCCCCTCCCATTAGGCTTTACTGTTTTTCAACAAGTGGAATAGATAACACAAGCTCATTATAGTGATAGAGTCGGAGTCTAGAAAGTCACAAACTCTAAGTCACTACATCAATGACCCGTGTCCACTCCTGCCCACCACCTGCTTTTCTCCGTTCTGATTCCCCCACAAAGGCAACCATTGGTAGCATTTGGTGTTAGCCCATCAGATTTCTTCCTTTCTTACCCCCTTCTTTACTTTTTCTTAGTGTGTGTGTGTGTGTGTGTGTGTGTGTGTGTGCATGTTTGTGGGCCTGTGGGTGTGCACATGACACAGCTCATGTACAGCACTCAGAACACAACCTCAGATGCTCATCCTTGCCTTCCACCTTGTTTGACGTAGGGTCTCTTGTTCTCTTTGTTCTCCAGGCTAGCTGATCTGCAAGCTTCTGGGAATTCCCCTGCCTCTGTAGGAGATTACGGAAGCACTGAGTGCAGAAGCACTACAGCAGTGGTTCTCAGCTTTCCTGACACTGCCACCCTTTAATACAGTTCTCCATATCGTGGGGATCCCCAACCATAGATAAAACTATCTTCATTTTTCTTTTTAAAAAAATATTTATTTATTATTATGCAGTATTCTGCCTGCATGCCAGAAAAGGACACCAGATCTCATTATAGATGGTTGTGAGCCACCATATGGTTTCTGGGAATCAAACTCGGGACTTTTGGAAGAGCAGTCAGTGCTCTTAATTTTTTACCCATCTTTTCAGCCCCCATAAAATTATTTTCATTGCTACTTTATAATTTTGTGACTGTTATGAATCAACTGTAAGTTTGTTACTGTTATGAATCATCCTGTAAGTATCTGTAATTTTGATGGTCTTTAGGCCACCCTGTGAAAAGGGTCTTTTGACCTCCAAAGAGGTCACTAACTATAGGTTGAGAACAGTTGCTATACTGTGTCTGGATTTACGTAGGCCCTGGGGGTTTCCACACTCAGGTCTTCAGTCTTGAGCTCAAATGCTTTAACCACAGTCAGATGCTCTTCCTCGCTGTACCCATTCATGAATTCTGGCATGGTGTATCTTGCAAGAAGAGAATGATGCATTAGTGCTCTGAGGCCTGCTCCTTTAACTTACCCATTGTCTGACAAGCCCGCCTCTTTCCTTTGAATAGTTGCACAAGATTCAGGCCATGAATGCTTTACAGTAGAACCATGTCCCTGATGGGTACATAGCAAGGCCTGGCTCCTGTTGGGAAAATGGAAGTGAACTCCTTTGGGTATTGCGTCTTTGCAGAGTTCTGGTGACATTTCCTCAGGATATATAGCTAAAGGTGAGTCTGCTCAACAAAGGCCTTGAGCATTCTTCTCTTTTGACTTATGCTGTGAGACCAATCTCTAAAACAAAGGTGGCTGCCATGAGATTGACCAGCCCTCTAACCCTGGTTAGAAATCAATCTTGCGATTTTTTTTTTCTTACTTTGTCAGGGAGACACATAATATCTTGTTTTAAATTATTTTTATTATGAGTGAGATTGAAATAGTTTTAGATATTTATTGGTAATTTGCATGTCTTTGTTGGTGAATTGCCTGTTTATGTAAGCTGACTATTTTCTCTATCAGTTTGTGATTGCTTTATTATTTAATATGGCAGGTCTTTACATATTATGGCTATAAACTCTTTGTCATGTGAGTCCCAAAGTTTCCTAAATTCATCATGTCTCTGCCTTTTAGACAGCCAAGCTCATTAAAAATCTGAAACTACGGGTATTAATTCACTCTCTTGGCACTCACAGTCTCTGTTGCAATACCGTGGTTGGAAGGTGGGAACCGTAGGAATCTGTGGAGGATCAGGTATGGGTGGGTGCTCTCTCAGCACTCTCGTCTCTTGTACCAGATACAAGTTTATTTTCCGTTGTTGTAATGAAGTGCGCAGGACCAAGTGCCTTATTATAAGAGAGGTTAACTTAGAACTTAGCTGACAGTTTGGGGTTCAAAGGCACGCCACCAGCATCATCTTGGTTCAGGTGACAACTTCATGGCAGAGGGTATCAGAGTAACAGAAGCAGGTGCTGGGAAAACAAACAAACAAAACAAAACAAAATAAAACCTCTTGACAAGGCAAGAAGCCACAGAGTGAGTCAGGGGTCAGGACTACTCTTTCATAACAAGAACCCAAGAATGCCTTTGTGAGGGGCATCGTCATTGATATGATTACTTCCCACTACACCCTACTTCTTAACATTATCATCGGAATGGATGCTGCTAAGTTGCTAGTGTGGTGGTGAGGAGTGGGGACCAGACAACGAGGTGTCCAGGTGCCTCTTCTTTGTTTGTCACGTCCTCACAGACAGCTTCTGGGCAAGGGTAGACACTAACAGGGACTGCTGGGATTCAACCCTGGGACCTGCACCCCCCCCCCCATGAAAACATTGTCACCACACAAGCCTAGTGGGGCGGCCATCTAGGTAACGGGTGGATCTCTGTTGTTTTAATTGATGGTTTAATTGGGTTATACTTCCTGCTATAATTTATCCGTCTTAGGTATCTGATGGATTTGAAGACTAGGTTAATGAAAGAAGTAACTTTCCCCTATTTCCTTTATCTAAAGGAACTTGCTTTACAGTGAGTGACTGCTCCCAGTGATCAACCACCTGTGTCTCCCAGTGAATAATTGGACGGGAAAAAGCATAAAGTTTATGTAAGGTCTGAGGATATGAAAGCTTAAGTTATGAGGATCTAAGAAGGTGTTTGAGGGTCTAAGAAGGCGTTTTAAAGTTGGTAAATCCAAGTTATGAAGGCTAGAAGATATAAAAACTTCAATGATAATAAAGTAATTTAAGGTATATAAAAGGAATTTAAAAACACTTCAGATTTTTTTCCCCTCAACTATGCTACTATTATATTAAGACTGTTCAGAGCTTTGACATTAATCACCAGAGTTCTGGTAAGTTATTAGTCTAACTCTGGTAAGGCCTTCCACTAGACCATCCACTTCATAAGCACAAGCTCAAGATTTTAAGTTGTTTCCCAGGCTTCTCCTCTGACACAAAGGCATGAGTCTACTGCCTTCTCTGCAACGTGGATTTCAGTACAGATCGCAAACAGTGACAATGCTAAAACATCTAAAATACATCTCTTTTTGTGAACTTAAAAAGATTCTTGTAAGCCTCAGGGAATCCACTTGAATCCACCTCTCACAAGTCAAATGGACTCCAGATAAGTACTGTCGATTGACAGCCTGCTTCCCTCCCGACCTGTCTATTCTAGATGGTTCCATCTATTTCCCTTTCCCTGGTCCTAAGACTGCCCCTCCTCCAACTACCAAGACCATGGACCTACATGTTTCAAATGTACACCCAAGAAAAGTGTTTTCTTTCTAAATTCCTTACCTTTATCTTCTGCCTCTAAACATGCATGCACTCGCGCACACACACCCCCCCACACCCACACACACCACACACGCGTGCACACACTGGACCTGTTCCAGCATCCTGCCAGGCCTAGATGTTTCTTCAAAATCTTGCATCCAGGACAACTCCAAAAGCAGCTAGCCCACTATGGTCCCACCACCTGGACAGCAGGTAAAACAGCTTGCTTTGCCCAGACTTGGCCAACATTCTAGCTTATCGGATCCCCTCCCCCCACCCCCAGTAATGATGTCCCAATATCAGCAGGAAGTAGTCATAGATGATCATATTGCCCCTTATCCACTTATTGACAACAAAAGGCTGGGGTGTTGGGAGTTAGACCTGGGACAAGTGGCTGAGGTGCCTGCTTATCCAAAGTGGACCTGGCCTTCAGCATCCCTCAGTCCCTGCCTGTTGTAGAACATAGATGGCAATACTCAGCCCTTTACCCTACACTTTCCAGCCCAAGGGTGAGGCCTGCTCTCCCTCAGGGGCTCTTCACTATATAATTCAGGCATTTGGGTTCTCTCCCTCGCTCTCTGCATTTCCTGTCTTTCTCTCTGTCTCTGTCTCTGTCTCTGTCTCTGTCTCTGTCTCTGTCTCTGTCTCTGTCTCTCTCTCTCTCTCTCTCTCTCTCTCTCTCCACTTTCTCTCTCTGCTCCCCTATACTTTTCTGTCTCCTTCTGCATGGTGACTTCCTCCTGTGAGATTAGTGAACTCGCCTGAGAGCGGCTCCCTCCCCCTCCCCCCAATAAACCTGCCTTTAAATACTCTAATTTGGCTTGAATGGGCTCATTTCATCAGTGGAGAAAAACCTATCATGGACCTGGATCCAGAACTCTCTTCCAGCATCTCTGGCAGGACCATTCTCAGATCCAGCTTTGGGGTCCTGGCCCTAACCTACTAATTTCTATCTTCTGTTCTCATAACCTATGTTCTACATGCCCTGACTCCCCTCTCCCTCCAGATGACCTACAGCTTGGGCAGAAGTGCATCTATCTGGGAGGGAGGCTGCTAAGAGACCATACCACACAACAGATCTAACTCAAGAGGTTTATTGGGGGAGAGGGAGGAGCAAAAGGCCATCTCAGAGTTGGGGGAGAGAGAGAGAGAGAGAGAGAGAGAGAGAGAGAGAGAGAGAGAGAGACAGAGACAGAGAGACAGAGAGACAGAGACAGAGACAGAGACAGAGAGACAGAGAGAGGGGGGGCCTTTTAAAGGATGGGCATGTCACACATCGGCAATAAAAATGAGCCACACCTGGCGATGGCAGGCGATGACATAAGCTGCTGGCACTGATGAGTTACTGAAAGGCAGGCTGGTGGAGCACCTGATTTACAACAGGTGGGAGATATGAAGGCATGCTTCGAAGGATGCTTGAGTAACACCCTCATTGGATGAAGGCGGGAAGCACGTAGCCCTATGGGCTCTGCCTTTGTAAGCACCTGAGTAACTTAACTCAGCACTACTGATCTCAGGTAGGGACCTGGCCAGTGTCCGTCATCCTGGCCGCTGCTGAACAAAGCTTGCTTTAATTAGACGATCGTGGACTTGGTCCTTCTCCTTGCGGATTTTCAGGTTTAACACTAGAACTAGGCAGACAAGGTGACTAGGGAGCTCTGGCCCTGCCACTTTCCAGCCTCTCCACAGTGCTGAAATTCTAATCAGCCAACCAGTCTCGGTAGACACAGCTTCTTCCCAGGAAATTCTCCTCACAGTGTCTAGCTCCTGGCCAGCACAGCGTGGCTCTGTGTAGGTGGCTGGCACTCTGCATTCCAGGGTATTTCTTCCAGTCCTTTTATGTACATCTAGTCTGTTCTCTTTCCCTGTTGCCCTACCCGCAGCCCCTCCCCCCTTACAGTTTTCTCCCCACCTCTCTTCTCGTTCTAGTACAAAGCAATTGCTTCCTTGCTTCTTTGTCTATATCTTCTCCCATTTAGCAACAGCCAGGGGCCAGCGGGACCATTTAGGTGTTTCCTTAAACAAAAGAACGAGTAAATCTTGTGCTGCCTGTGAGGAAAAGGCTCACAAGGTGGCTGCTTTTAGGATCTGGTATCTGCATGCATCAAACACTTCCCTGCTGCCTGGCACTGGGAGATCCCTGGCCTAGGGAAGAGGGGGTGACTGGGAAGATATATAGGATGGGGGCTGGGTTAATGAGGAATGGAATCGTGGTGGTGTGGGGGACCTGCCAAGAGAGCTGCTGCGGGGAGATGTGGGCAACACATTTATTCGTCTTCCATCTGACAGGACCGTGGGGAAGAAGGCGATGACAGTAGACCTGGACATCTCTTTCTCAAGGGTGCCTTCTCACAGCCTTGCCAGAAGGCTGACTTTCTCTGAAGCCAAGAGCAGACTGTCACCTGTCCATGCCAAACCCAGCAGCGGCCTGCCTTGAGATAAAGAAGGGGAGGAGGCGTGGGCGACCTTGGACAAGTCACCTCCAGTCTGATCACTCTGCTGGCCCTGGGCTCAGAGCCCATGGAACTGACTGGCTTGGGAAAGTAGGAAGGAATCAGATCAGTCCCATCCTGGTGCAAGCCTATAACCTCCCCCTGACCTCTGAGGGACTCTGTTGTCTGAATGTAGGGGGGGGGCTGGGGCTGGGGATGGGTGAGGGGAGAGATAGTTGAGGTTGCCCCACAGAGGGGCCTGGAATCTTCCCACTAGGTAATGAGGAAGTAATTCAGTTACCTTGGATTTCCCTGTCAGCAGCTTTTATTAAAGGCAGGCACAGCCAAGCTAATAGGGACACCAGGAGGAGAGCAGGAAGCCACGGGACAAGGGACACGGGCTGGGGCTGGGGGGTGGGGGGTGGAGACGACAAATTGTTAAGCAGATTAGGAGAGGTGGGAAAAGTGAGCAGGAACTAAAGAAAACAGAAAAAAGGCGAAATGAGCCTGCAGAGGAGAAAATCCAGTACAAAACAATGCAGACAGCCAAGGGCAGGGGCCTGCTTTCCCCGGCCTGGCGCCTCTATTGTGCTCCTCGGTAGCCTAATCAGGAGCTGAGGCGATCAGGGCAGGCAGAATGCAGGGAGGTGCACAAAAGCTAGCTGCTGTAATAAACAATAACACACAGCAGGCCGAGGTTTGCAGTGTCCACCCGGGACCTTCTGGGGAAGGGATGCATGGTGGGAGATTGCTGCCAATCGAACAGGCCGAAAGCCCGAAAGCCATGGGCGGCGTTACTGTCCTTATTTTATGCATAAGGAAACTGAGTCCCGGAAAAGTTAGAGCACAGATCAGGACAAGTGAACATTCTAGAAGTCCTTAGGTATGGCTCACCTGTCACCTGCACGAGAATAGACGTTTATTTATTCTTTTTGTTTGTTTGTTTGTTTTTCAAGACAGGGTTTCTCTGTGGCGCCTTGGCCATCCTGGACTCAGTTTGTAGACCAGGCTGGCCTCGAACTCACAGCGATCCGCCTGCCTCTGCCTCCCAAGTGCTGGGATTAAAGGCGTGTGCCACCACGCCCGGCCGTTTATTTATTCTTTATTCACTGACACATCCATTGTTTTCCATAAGCTTCCTGACCACTCATGCTACAAGGAAGAGTCAAGGTCCTGTGATCAGGTGACCTCCCCTCCCCAACCCCTAAAACAGTTTACTTACTGTTCAGGCAAGGTTGGGAATTGTTGGCTGAGCCCTGGGGTAAATGGCTGCCTCAAAGCTACAGAGCCACAGAGAGACAGTGACCGAGCTGGTGTCCAGTCCAGCCTGGTTCTAGAAGAAATCTGACTGCAATCGGGAGTCTAGGGAGGCCCCATGCTGGAGGAGCAGAGAAGGCTGAGTCTCTCCGGTCGTGGGGACAGAGATGGGGAAATGAGCTAGTAGGGCAATGTGTGGCTCTTGCTGATTTCCTTCTTTCCCCTTCCTCTCCCCTCCCCCCCTTCCTGTTCCTTCCTCTTTATCTTTCTTCTCTTCTTTCCCTTCCCCCTCTCCTTTCCTCCTCCCATTTCTTTTATAGGGCTGAGGAATGGAAGGCAGGATCTTATGCATGTCAGGTATCCAATCTGTCATGGAGCTTCCTTCTAACCCAGGATGATTGTTCTGGAGGTCTCCTGTCTGGAGAATGTCCTTCCGCCCACTAGAAGCTAAAGAGAAGTCTCCAATCTCAGGACTCCCTAGCCAAGGTGACTGTACCTACGGAGGCTGCCAGGTGTGGCCTGGCAGGGGTCTCTCCGTGGCTATATCCCTCTCCTTGGATCTGAAAGCATTCCTGTTCAGGTGGGATGCTGCGGAGTGAAAGCTTAGCTGGAGCCTGGGAGGGTAGAATGTGGGACTGCAACAGGAAGCTGGCTCTAGGCTCTAATGGACGTGTAGGGCTCTTTTCTTTCTTGGTGCTATTATTAGTGATAAAATGCCCGAGGGGCTCAAACCTGGGGAACACAGAAGTCACCTGCAACAGCACAGTGGAAGGCCCTTCCAGGTGACGAACACCTGCTCTCCTGAAATACAGAGACACCTGCTCTCCTGAACTACTGAGGTAAACCCTCTCTAACACACTTGGATATGTGCATCAGTCAGGGTTGCATGTTGCTGCAGGTGAGAAAAACACAGGGCTGTGGAAAACCAGGCAGGGAAGGAAGAGCCACACAAACATGTAGAAGATGATGTGCTAAGCAGAGTGAACAGCCAATGTGGAAGCCGAGAAATCAGAAAGAGTTTATGTTAATCCCACAGATGTGAGGAAGTCCACCAATTCAAACCATGACCAAAGTAATTAAATTAATTAATTAAGCAAGTGACTTATTAAAGCAAGTTTTGTTTTGCTTTGTTTTGTTTTGTTTCTGTGAACATGGGCTGTCTCTCCCTAAAGTCAAGGTTCAAGAGATAAGCAATTTTGCCGGGCATGGTGACACACACCTTTAATCCTAGCACTCTGGACGCGGAGGAAGGCGATGGCTGTGAGTTCGAGGCCAGCCTGGTCTCGGCTACACAGAGGAACCCTGTCTCAAAAAACTAAAAAAAAAAAAAAAAAAAAGGAGGGGGAGAGAGAGAGAGAGAGAGAGAGAGAGAGAGAGAGAGAGAGAGAGAGAAGCAATTTATACACACCCGGAGTAGGGGGTTTCCCAATGGGTAATTTAGCAGGCAGGATTTTGTTGCAAAAACTTACCTTGGGTGCCACTTTGCCCTGGCCTTCGAGGTTCGACTAAAACTCGGGAGGAAGTTCACCTTAATCGATCTGTCTCAACGATTGGGCTAGTCGTGGCGATCCAAGTCGATCTGTCTCACGAGTGAGCGTTGGTCCCCAGAGGGAGCGGGCATTAACCAGACGGGGGAAGCATTGACCTGATCCTCTTAGGGCCAGATTGGCTTGTCAAGATGTCTTCTTGAGGAGGAGAGGGAGGTCCTGATCTACTGTCTGTGGGCGTCCCCCACATACAGTGAACAAGACAGTTTTTGACATCAACCTCTATGCAATCAGGTTTACTTTTCAGGGGACTCAGAGTTGGACAATTGGGCCCTCCCCCTGAGGTACCTTGTCCCACACCCCTTGCAGGTGCCCATGCCTTATGGCAGGCAATATCTGAGTATATGCCATTCTCACCGTGTCAAGGAAGGGGGAACAGAGGCACATTAATGTTCAAGCTCCTCATGGCCTTGGTCTGCCAAGTCAAGTTTATGATAATACACCTGTATTGCTCAAGCATCTCGAGCATCTAGCTGTTGTTTTACAAGTGAGGTATCTAAAAGCCCAGGGGCCAATAGAAATACGGAAGAGAAATCCTACCAGGGCGCCCAGAATGGAAGGCAACAAGGTAGTAAGCTATCCTGGCATCACTGATGTCTCAGCTAGGGATAGGCCTCAGAATCTGCAACATAGCATTCCACTCACTCAGGAAAACCTCCAGTCAGATTGTATTAAGAAGAACTTCACAACCCTATTTCCAGAATATTCTCCAATAGATAGGGAGATGAAGGAAATGCTCTGCGTGTTGAGGAGCCTTTTCATTCTCTTCTCGACTTGTTCTCCTTCCGCTGGTCCTGCTGTGAGAACAGAAAGCCATCCGTCCTGGTTTGTTTTGTTCTGTTCTGTTTTACTTGAGTCTCTGCCCTGGACTTACCAATTCAACTAGACTGGGTGGCTTTGAGCCTGGGGATCTGAGTCTTTGCCTCTTGCTGGGATTGATTGCACGGCACACCACCACAGCTGACATTTTCATGTGGCTTCTGGGGACAGAATTCATGTCCCTGTACTTATAAGGCAAGCGCTTTACTGACAGCTATCTACATAGCCTGTTTGGTTTTTGAAGCAGGATCTCACTGTGTAGTTCAAGATGGCCTCAAATGTATAGGATGAGTTCCTTCTGCCTCACTCTCCTGGGCGCTGGGATTACAGGCACACGCCACCACGCTCAGCTTGCTCCAGGTTCTTTGGTCACATCACACCTGTTCCTTCATACAACCTGAACACAAGTTCATGCAAGATTGTAACGGGCACCTTCTTCAAATAGTTGGGGACATGCCTGAATTCCTGCATCTAGTTAGAGCCGAGCTGTGCGTTCTCAGCCTTCCTGTCTCTCTATGGTGTGAGAAGCCCCTGAGTCTGTCAGATCACAGCGAGAGTGAGTTATCACACAGTTCCCCACCAGCCCTCAATGGATTGTTGCTTCACTGTTCATACACGCAAAAAGAGCAGGTGCGGTGCAAGTAGCACACACAAATTAATAAAACAAATTGCCATGAGCCAGGCTTATAAAACAATATCACAGAAGCTGAGGGGCCATCAGTCTTGAGGATCCCTTGAGCTTCATGACCCTAAGGTTTAAGCATTATAGGGTTGACATTTTTTTGACAGAGAGACTCATTGTGTGGCCCATACTGTCCTCAGATTTACTTCGTATCCCAGGATGGCCTTGAACTTGTGATCCTCTTGCCTTAACTTCCCTAGGGTGCTGGGATTACAGGCATGCACCACCACACCCAGATACGATGACTTCTTGCTCCACTTTTTCCCACTCTTCAGTGCCATTTTGTCCTTCACATCTGGATTTGACAATACGCTGCCTCATTTTTCCGGGTTCGGTGTGCAGTCTCAATAGGACCCTCACTGACAGAATATAGGTTGCCCGTGATCTTACCCCTCATGAGCGAGACGCTGTCCCCATGCCCATTTTTATGGATAGTGACCCTGCAGCACAGGAGGTGTTGGTGGACGGCCCCCAGGTCACACATCTGACAGTGGTCAGAACCAGGATTTGACTGTGAGCCCTCCAGAAGTCACAGGTTCTGGAACCTGTGCTGTGACTCGTCATTGCCACATGAGTCCTGGGACTCGTTTGTGTCTGTGGCCTGTGGCCGCCATTCATTCATCTTTATTCATCACAGTAGCAAGTCCAAAGGCTAGAGGGCTGATAGACACGTGAGTATCGACCTCAGAAAGGCTTGCTAGGCGCTTGCCTGTGCGCTACTGTCTTCATTGTCCTGATCTGTCTCACCAACAGAACCCTGTTTTAGTCATGTGTGTTGGATTGGTGGTCCCATCCGCTTACCCAAACCCCAGAGTGTGGATTACAGGGGTTAAAGCCTATTTGAATCCCTTTGTGGGTACCTGCTGGAGGCATGTGTATGGTAATAAGCAAAAGTTGGAAGCCTTGGGGAGAGTTAATAAAGAGATGCCTGGAGGCAGGGAGGAAGCTAGGCAGCACTGTCTCCACCAGGTGACCACAAGTCAAAGAGCGTCAGCAACAAGTAGAGCGGACATCGCTTCTCCCTCCCCCATAGAAAGTGATGAGCGTCACCGCCACTGTCTTTTCTAAAAGCTACAACCCCAGTCTGACCATGAGAAAAATGTCAGGCAACCTCAGATGCTGGCACCTTCTGCGGACTCCTGCTGGGCTCTTCTTGAGACTAGCAAGGTAATCAGAGACTGAGAGGAGCCAAGAAACTGTCACTGTGAGGACACAAGATGACCCAATGCAATGGAGTGTCCTAGAGGGGACCCTGAGTTAAGGTGAGGGCTGTGGAAGGGAGGGACTTGAACCCAAAGTTTAGTTATCACCTGGGGGTGCTGCCAGACCCAGGTCCCCTCCAAAGTAGCAAACAGGGTTTGGGGGTGACTACAGGAAGTCCCTCCACCCCCACTTTATCCAGTGTGAGGACTCTACTGACAAAGGTGGCATTGTATCTGCTGAAGATGGCAGGGTGAGCAGAAGAGAACTCCTGGGAGCCACAATTCTAGGCCTTGCCTTTGAGTTACCCCATTACACAACACACACCCACACCCACACACGCATGCACGCACCCACGCACGCATTCAGGCACACACGCACTTCCTTTGTAGGAAATCATAAACCCTCACTTATAAATGCTTTTAAAATGGTGATTTTTTATTTTTTTCAAAGATTTGTTTATATTTATTTATTTATTTATTTATTGGTTTTTTGAGACAGGGTTTCTCTGTGTAGCCTTGGCTGTCCTGGACTTGCTTTGTAGACCAGGCTGGCCTTGAACTCACAGATATATGCCTGCCTCTGCCTCCCAAGTGCTTGGGATTAAAGACATGTGCCACCACTGCCCAGCTACATTTACTTATTTATTTATTTTATGTGCATGAGTGTTCTGCCTGCATGTGTACCTGCCTGGTACTTGTGGAAGTCTGAAGAGGGTTTCAGAGGCCCTGGAACTGGAGTTACGGATGTTTGTGAGCTGCCGTGTGGGGTCCAGGAACTGACTGCAGGTCATACGCAAGAGCAGCCAGTGCTCTTAACCACTGAGCCATTTCTCCAGTGCTGAGTTCTCTCTCTCTCTCTCTCTCTCTCTCTCTCTCCTTCTCCCTTTTCTCTCATTTTCCTCTCTCTCTCTCTCCTTTCTTGTTCAGTTGTGTATATGTATGTATGCACATGCATATTTGTGCATACGTTGGAGCTCATGTGTGTGCTGGTATACGTGTTTGTGTATGAAGGTACATCTGAATGTAGAGGCCAAAGGAAAATGTCAAGTGTTGTTCCTTAGACTCGGCTCACTTTTTAAAAACTTGATTTTGGGACACGGTCTCTCACTGGTTGGCTACTGAGAAGGGCTCCTCCTGCCTCCTTCCCTCTATGCTGGAACTACAAACATACACCACCACATCTCTGGACGTGGAACTCACGTCCTCTTACTTACAAGGCAAGCACTTGGTCCACTGAGTCATCTCTCCAGCACTTTTTTTTCTTCTTCTGTTACTCAGAGCCGAGAAAACCATCTATTTCTAGATCCACCCTCCTTCCTTTGTCCCATGTGAGCCTGGGCCCGCTCCCTGGCCAGTCCAGCACTGTGGCTTCCTTGGGCTGGTGGTCCTGCATGGAACACCACCTTAATTAATCTTGTGTCAAGCAGGAGGGCAGAAGTGATCCCCGCAGAGGCTGGGAGATGATTGCTTGGGAGCAAAACAAAAGGGAGCCGCTGGTCTGTGACAGCTGATATTAAAATGACTACAACTCACTTCACAGGCAGAGTCAATGCATTATATTCCTAGTAAATAATAGGTTAGCGCAGGTTAAGTGTCGCTGCATTCCAATTGTTGATATTTAATTAGCTCTAAAAATTAAAGTGTTCTTTTATCGTCACACTGCTAGGACGACTTGATTCCTAATTGATTGAGATGAAAGCGGCTCCCAAACATTCCCGTGTCCCTTTGTCAGTCCAAGTGTGAGACGATTTAATGAAAACGTTTGACATTTCAAAGTGTGACATAAATATCTTTAAATTAAGCAGAGGATAGAGTTTGGGTGTATTCTGCTATCAGGGTGTGATGGGTGAGGAATTGCTTCTTCACGGGAGTGAGGCTTTATGGGAGAGATGATGGCCAGGGGCCATTTTTTTAGAGGCTAAGGCAAAGCTGCCTGCACAACGGGCCAGCCATCTTTCTTTTGATTGGGGGAAATGGCTGGTTCAGAGTTGTTTTTCCTGGTCTGTGATGCACAGAAGAGAGGGGGCTAGGCATCTGGAGGGTGGGAATGGAGTAGGGGGTGGGGGAAAGCTTTGATTCCACAGGGATTTGGGCTCAGTGCTGCCACTTAAAAACCTGATTGATACTCAGTGAATTTTACTTTCTAATTCTGATATAGGGTAGCAGCACCTGCCCCTCAGAGTTATATGGACATACACTGAGGTCATATTGCCTAAGAACTGAATCTGGCTATAACACCCACCCAGGCAAGTGGGGGCCAACTTCTGACTATGTGCCGTAGATGATCTCCTGCCTATGACCGTGCAGGTAAAACTCTCTGCCGGCCTTGGCTCTGGACCATAAAGCTTGCTCTTCTGTTCATCAGTTGTGGAACTCTCTCTCTCCATCTTGAAGACATCTTCATTAGGAATTAAAGACTCCACCTGTACTTTGCAGTCTCTGTTTTTCCTGTAATCCCATTTTTCTTGGTCCATTTTGGCTACTATAATTAAACTGCCTGAGCCCGGGTAAGTTGGCACAACACGAATGTACCCATCACAGTTCTGGAACCTGGGAAGTCCAAGATAGAGGCTGCACCAGGCTTGGTGAGCCAGTGAAGGCTCAGGCTCTGCTTCCAAGATGGCGGCTTAGTTCTGTGTCTTCCTGAGGGGACACTGTGCCCTCGCACAGCACAAGAGATGGCCGATTATCCCATTCACAGGGATGGAACCCTCATGGCCCAGTGACCTCCTGTAATCTCCATCTCTTTGTACCGCCACACCGAGGATCATGTTCAACACAGATCTGGGAGGGGACCTGAGCATTCAAACCACATCACAAGGCTTATTCAAAACCAGGCGAGAGCCAAGCGCTGATTGCATTCATTTAGAAGAGATCTGAACGGCTTAATTCAGCTCCCAAGGGTTTCGGAAACCTCTACAAAACTCTCATGCAGTCTCCCTTGGTGATCCATTCAAAGAAGTCTCTAGAAGTTTCAACGTTTCTTCTTTAGCAAAATCAAATCTGTTTGTCCGTGGCTTTTGCCATGCTTTTAGGGATAGATACTTCCCCTACTCTCGTGTAAGTGCCATTTGTATGACATTCTTTTCTATACTCCACGCAAGCAGTAGAAGTGCATTAATGGGCCCTTGGGATCAGATGGAGACATGTGACTCGACTCGGGCTGTGCAGGTGTGTGTGTGTGTGTGTGTGTGTGTGTGTGTGTGTATGTGTGTGTGTGTATGTGTGTGTGTGTCTGTTTGTGTAGAGGCACATGTGTGCTGCAGTGTGTATGTGGAGGTCAGAGGATAACTTCTTCCTTGCTTGAGACAATGCTACCTGAGAATCTTCTGGAGAATTCCCTGTACCTACCTCCCATCCTCCAGTAGTGGCTATGAGATTACAGATATGTGTGCTACTGCGTCTGCATGTTCTGCGGGTTCTGGGAACCAGAACTGAGGTCTTCCCGTGTGCTCAGCAAGCCCTTTACCCACTGAGCCATCTCCCCATCCGTGTCGGTCGTTTTTGACCAATGAGTAAGTTACAACAGAAAGGTGTTGCTCAGAGTGCTGAAGGCTTGGAAGCCCAAGATTGAGGTTCCTGAACAGTTTCCGTCCAGCGAGGGTGCAGGTTCCGCTCTCAAGATGGTGACAGTGCCGCATACTCCCGGGGGATACATGGTATGCCGCCATAGAGCAGATGGAAAGAGGGGGCATTTGAAAATGGTGGCTGGTCATTTAGTTGCCAGTGTGAGGCTCACTTGATTTCCTTTTCTTCTTGCATGGGGACCAGCCAGGTTCCTGACGGTGACTTTTTCATCAGCCTGTGTGGCAGAGGGAGGGCTCGAGTGATACAGGGCAAAGTCCCTGGAAATACAGCACCAAGTAGCAAGAGACTCAATACTTGATCAGTAGGAAGCTTCAGATTTTGGCCAGTGGAGCCTAACCTGCACTATGCTAACCTGTGCCATGCCTCCTGTTTCACATCTCCACATGAAGGAAAGGTGATGCAGAGCTCGAGGCATGACATGGCCATTTCAGTCTCAACTTCAGAGTAGGACTGCTTAACAAAAGAGACCCTCAAAGGGCTGGAGAGATGGCTCAGCAGTTAAGGGCATTCTCTGCTCTTCCAGAGGTTCTGAGTTCAATTCCCAGCACCCACATGGTGATTTACAACCATCTACACTCTTCTGGCATGCAGGCATACATGCAGACAGAGCACTCATATACATAAAATAAATAAATAAATACAATCTTAAGAAAGAAAGGAAGGAAGAAAGAAAGAACGAAAGAAAGAGATCCTCACAATATTTGAGCCACTTTAGGGACACATTAACGTCTATCTCCTATGGGAAGGACTGAGGGATCAGGAGGCAGGACACTAGTTATACAAAGCTCTCCCTCTCCTCCAGAATATATAGCCGCTAATGGATGCTGGAGGCAGGAGTTCACAAGGCCCTGTCCCTACCCAGAGGCATACAAGCCATCAGAGGTTGCTGGAGCATTATCTGCTGGTGAGTTGCCCATGCTCTTTTAAGTAACCCGAGTTAAACCCGTGATGTCATCAACTAGACTTGGGAGGAATCGTTCTCTTGGTACCCTACCTGGGCTGACGTCCATTCATCTTCTAGGAAACATTTGCCTGATAGATGAGTTGCATCAATACTGGGAGATAGGGTGCTTCCTTGCAAGGCTGAGTTAGGAGCTTGCTCCGTCAGCAGGTATGTGACTACGGATGTGGAGTTTGAGGGCTGTGGGGAGCCAGCGGTAATAATCTACACACCTGCATAATCCCATTTCCCACTGAACACTGAATAAAACCTGTCAAAAGAGCCAAGTCGGGCCGGGGAGATGGCTCAACGGTTAAGAGCACTTTATGTTCTTCCAAAGTTCCTGAGTTCAATTCCCAGCAACCACAGGGTGGCTCACAACCATCTATAATGAGATCTGGTGCCCTCTTCTGGTATACATTCAGGTAAAACACTGTGTATCTATGATAAATAAATGCATTTGAAAAAAAAAAAAAAAAAAAGAGCAGAGCCCCAGAACACAGAACACAGCCTCCCAGGGGCCAGGCATGCATTGCCCATTGAATTCAGCCTCCTGTGTTGTGTGGACCCCTCAAGGTTGTGCACTTGATCTCTTAGATACCCTAGGGTTGAGGGAGTTCTGTACCTGCCCATGTCATGGAGTCTGCTGGCTTGGTCCTAATGCAACCTTTCCACCTTTCCACAGGCCCAGTGTAAGAGGGTTAAATGCTAAGTTTGTTAACTACTTTGATTTCTATTTAACCTTCCACTCATTGCCGGATTGAGAGGGACCAGATGGGATACAAAATGTATTGTTTCCCGAGTTTTTGACTTTCTGGTTAGGAAAAAAAAATCACTTGGCTTAGGAAGTTCAAACACATTTATGAAAAATAGCAGATGCCTACTAAATTGGACAATTAGCTTTGGGACTCGAAAGCTAATCAAAAGCATAGCTTTGACAGCAATTATTTGATCCTGCCTTCCCGAGGATATCTCGGAGGCTCATTAGCCGTAACGCGCGCATCCTGCAGCACACGCCTGCGCATGCGCACATTCTACAGGCAACAGGCTTTCCTGGCTTCGTTCGATTCCTGCAGTCTCTGTACCATCACCTCGAGGGCATGAGAGAACAAAGACGCCTAGGCTCCTGGCCCGGGGGAGACCTTGGAGGGAACAGTGGAGATACCAATTCTCAAAGGTGTCTGGTTGCCTGCCCCCAAGCAATTTTTAAAAAGGAAATGGAGGTCAGACTCCATTGAAGAAGCCACTGGCAGACTCTGTAGCTCAGGACATACTCGCTGCTCAGTCTCTTGCAGTTACAGTGGGTTTTTTTCCTCCCACTTCTCTCTGGACATGGGCTTCCTGTCTTCACACTGTCCAGACACGCAGCCTGCACCCCACCTCACTGCTTGTATTTCCTTTGCAGCTTTCTCGGCTCCAGGCAGGAATAAGCTCTCTGTTGCAAATAGGAAAATCCCCAAGGTACAGATGCTGAGGGTTAGGGCGTGCTGTCCTTGGGAGCATAGTAGCCAATGGGGTCTTCATCAGATCAGCTGTGACCACCGGAAGGGCCACCCCCCCCAACAAGATCAAGCCTGTAGATGTTCCTTCACAGAAGGAAAATGTGGGGGAGTCCAGAGCCCCTCACCTAAGATCCTAGCCAGTTCCTCCTCCGTTCCTGCCTCCCAGCTGTGCACAGTTCCGCTCATGAAGTGCTAAAATCTATAGAAGGCGGAAGCTTAACAGAAGAGGGGGGGACAACTCCATTTTTGTAGCTATGGAGAAGTTGTCATCCATGCTGGGGTGGGACTTTTTGACGAGGCACCCGTCTTGGGCTCACCTACACTTCTGTAAGCAACCCACTACTCCTGTTCCTATAAGTAAATCCAATAAGCTAGATTTGGTAGAAGTGTTCCTTTACCCCATGCTGGGGTAATGCAATAGCACAGTAGCAGTGCCCTGGCCCTGTCTGGTCCTTTACCCAACTTTCTATCACCTTCAGTTCATTACCCACCCACAAAGACCCATGTGCCACAAGACACGCCATCCTGACATTTGCCACAACGCACCGGCTGCTGCAGTGACAGGGACAGACGTTGTTTGGACTCCAGAATAAACGTGCAACTGAGCCTGCCTCAGTCCAATGATTACCCT
Source organism: Acomys minous (assembly GCF_964271855.1). Classification (NCBI taxonomy): domain Eukaryota; kingdom Metazoa; phylum Chordata; class Mammalia; order Rodentia; family Muridae; genus Acomys; species Acomys minous. Next base: position 106,164,730 of record NC_140493.1, on the reverse strand, counting down.
CCCTGATGGACCTCTAGTGTGATCATGGGTTGGGTGGCCATGTGGCTCAGTTGTAAGTTGGGAGCCCTCCCAGTCCATGAGCCTTCATGGCAGGCGGGCGGGGCAATTGTCTTTTGGCTGCATTGGGATATCCCTGCCAAGGGCTGTTTTCTATTCTGACTGTCCATAATGGGACTTAATTGTAATGATTCGGTATTGAATTCCCCTTAACAATCAGGGGAATGGATCTTGACTGTTCGTAAATGTGTTTGTAAATAGTGCTTTGATTAGGCCCCAGTGAGCAACTTTGTCCTTAACCTCAAATCAAGGGTGCTCAGGGTGAGGGCAGAGAAAAGGATCTTTGGAGTGTGGGGTCAGGTCATAACTTCTTAGGCTAAGGCCTAAGCTTGCTTGGACCATTGCTGTCTGCCCCAGAACCTACCCTTTACCGGCCTGTGGGAGAGCTGGATTGTGTGGGCTGTGTGGGTGTGATCGATGGGGCCCTGCTAATGCAGGTAAGAACTTAAGCCACGACGGTTTAGCTGAGTAAATACCATCGATGTTTGTATGATGTAATATATAACAATGTCTTTCCTAAATGTAGTGCTCTGAGCACTATGCCTGGATGACCTAATCTGGTCCTCGTCATATTGTTCCCCTCTGGAGAATGAAAAAGCGTATTGGGTTTAGTTACAGAGTGGATAAAGGGCTACCTGAAGGAGTTAGGGGACCCCAAAGCGGCCATGCTAGAAAGTCTTCCCTCAGCGTGTGTGATGACCTCCCCACAGCCACGTGGATATGCTCTCAGTTATGTCTCCAGCACCTCCTGAAGGCCAGGTGCAGTGGGGGCAGAACTGTGTGCAACTATCTGGGAGTTGCCGCTGGGATCTCGGATAAGGGTCCAACGATGCTCTCCCAAGTTCTCTGAGAAAATGCCAACTGCACCAAGCCTGGCCATGATGGACTCTTGAAATCAGGCAGAGCCCATCTAATGAGGGTGACAGCTGGGTTTTTTTTTTCCCCCTCAGGGGACAGGGTTCAATCCCAGTGGTGGCTTGACTTGCTTTCTGCTTTGGGACACACACAGAGGCAGTTAGGATGTTAGCCTAGGGCTGAGGGTTCATCTGAAGCCTTGGTGGATGAAGGAGTCACTTCCACATCTACTTTTGGTGCCATCTGAGTCCTTGCCACCTGTCAGGCTGAGGGCCCCAACTCCCAGGTGGCTGGTGGGGTGAACAGGGGCCTCCCTCAGCTCTTTGTCACACAGAGAAAAGTGAGGGAGAAAGGCCACCAGACAGATGAGATGCAATCTTTCAAAGTAATCTCAGGAGGAAGCTCTCATTACTTTGGGGTGCGTGCGTGTGTGTGTGTGTGTGTGTGTGTGTGTGTGTGTGTGTGTGTATGTGTGTGTGTTGTTGTTGTTAGCAGCATGTGCCTAGCTAGCAGGAAAGGAGCTTAGGAGAGGATGTGAACATTGGGATACCCGGTCCTATTAGGCCGTCTTTGAGGTGGTCTGCCATGGAGGCCTCAAGAGCCAGTCCTACTGCATACAACCACATCCAAGGTTAGGAGAGCATTATGCAAAACCAACGGGCATAGGGTTCACCCATGCTCAGAGCTTCTTACTTCTGCTATGGAGCAGCTCTGTGAGAGGGTGGCCTCCTTTCTTAAGGTCAGAACGAGTTTATGGCATCTGGGCTTCTGAAAATGCTACTGAGTTTTGCCCCGATGAGCGTAAGCTACTTCTGCCTAGCGTGTCTCAGCCTTGTCTTCACCTCACCCCCGTGGAGGGATGAGTCTGTTTGGTGATGCAGGCATTTATTGAGCATCTGTTATGAAGCCACACAGAGATAAAGTGTAAAGAGATAAAGAGATAAAACATGCAGGCCTTGGCCTCCAAGGGGCTCCAGTGAGGTGGAAGACCTGTTTGGAATGAGATGTAGCTCTAGAGGAGGTGACACCCGGAAGTTGTTTTCACTCACAGCCCTGATGGCCTGAGTCACCTCAGGGTTTAGCACAGTCTGCCCCAGAATCCAGAGCTGGTGGAAAGGGTAGGGCCTGTGGGGTTGTTTTTTTGGTTTTTGGTTTTTGATTTTTTTGGGTTTTTTTTTACCCTGTGGAAGGTGATGTTTGAGCTGGGCCTGGAAAGATGATAAGGAGTTGGGAAGGTGGTGAGCAAGGATAGGATCCTCAAAAAAGGCAGCCCACACACTTTGAGGGGCCCAAAGAGTAGAGCCCTCACTTGGAAGTGGAGCTAACCTTTAGCAGGTGGATGCTGCAGGTGGGTGGTGCCTGTGTTCCAAAGGTCAGTGTCCTAGCAAAACATGGGCTCTCCCAATAAAAAACCTGGGAGACTTGTCCTATAATGTGTGGGGTCCTGGAAGGGAATAGTGCTGGAGAGACCACGGCTCACTGAAGCTGCTTTCTTTCCAATACCAACTGGCAAGTGCGGATGCTCCCCGAGACCACCTTCAAATTCAGTAAGGACACATGGAGCTCTGCAGAACCAGAACTCTAACAGTAATTGATGGCTTATGTTGTGGAAACTAGCTAAGGAAAGAGGCCCACAAAGGTGGGTCCTCTATGATCCTTCCTGTCTGTGACCCTCCCCCATCTGTGACCCTCCCCCATCTGTGACCCTCCCCCATCTGTGACCCTCCCCCATCTGCGACCCTCCCCCATCTGCAACCCTCCCCCATCTGCGACCCTCCCCCATCTTTGACCCTCCCCCATCTGTGACCCTCCCTCATCTGTGGCCCTCCTCCATCTGTGACTCTTCCCTATCTGTGACCCTCCTCCACCTGTGACCCTCCCTCATCTGTGACCCTCCTCCATCTGTGACTCTTCCCTATCTGTGACCCTCCTCCACCTGTGACCCTCCTTCATCTGTGACCCTCCCCCATCTGTGACCCTCCTCCACCTGTGACCCTCCTTCATCTGTGACCCTCCCCCATCTGTGACTCTCCTCCACCTGTGACCCTCCCCCATCTATGATCCTTCCAATCTGTGGTCCTCCCCATTCTGTGGTCCTCCCCAATCTGTGGTCCTCCTGCAGGAGACCTATGGACAGCAGTAGCATGTGTCAACAAGCATGTAACACTGCTAATTCAGAAACTCACTCCAGTGTTGAAGTCCAGAGATCTAACTGGTGCTCAGGCACATGGAGATGGTTGATTGCCTGTGTGGCTGACCTCAGTCCTCAGCTTCTCCAGGGGTCAAGTTGATGCCACTAGGCCCATTGCCTTCCATAAATCATATTGTTAGCATAGTATGTCAGGTGTGTCCAAGGTTCCAGGTAAAGAAAGACACTGTTATCAGGCAGAGCATTCCAAGGGCTCCGAGGTGGCCTCCCAGCAGCCATGGGCACATGATAAACTGCTCTATGGCTAAAGTTAATCCATTACTGCTGTGGTAGCTATTTTCCCCTGGCTTGACATGACTATTACTACCTTGAAGCAGAGCAGCTGTGGTGACCTGCACACTAGATCAGGCCTATTAACATTCTTTTGTGAAAGAAGTAGGGAGGCTCCAGGGCTCTTGAAAATTCAGATAGTCTCATGTCTCCTTGTGCCTGAGGCCTTTCTGGCGCTGTCACAACTTCCTTCCCTCCCTCCCCTTCCTAAGATTCATTATTACTGTATAGGAGGTGAAGAATTGACTTGGATGGGACTTTCTGGTGACATAGCTGCTCAGGAATCACCTGTGCTCCCCGGGGGTGATCACAATAAACTTAGTCATTCACAGCTGGACTCTCTTTGGTCTGACAGTGCTTTATCTGTGGTGAATAGACATTCTCCATGTCTCTCCAGTCACCCAGCAACTGCACGTGTACAGCCTGGCTTCATCCCGGTATGTGCATCCCAGTGGAGAGCTTAGATCTGGACACACCCACTATCATCACCATTACCATCACTACTACTATCACCATCACCAGTACCACCATCACCACCACCACTACCACACCACTGCCACTGCCATCACTACCACCACCACCATTATCACTATTACTCCCACCACCACCACCACTGCCATCACCACCAATCTACCAACAAAATAATTGTGTCCAAAAGAGTCCGGGCTATCTCCTGAATAGCTGAGAGAATATGGAGACTGAGTAAGCAGTTAAGGAAAATAACTCTGAAAGAGGAGACTTTTGACTTGGGACTTGATGAATAAGAAGAATAAGCCAAGAAGTGAGGTGAGAGCTGGAGGGAAATTAGTCTAGGGCTACAGAGATGGCTACAAAGCATAGAGCAAAGGGTATAGTGTGTTTGCACAGGGGTGCGGGGGGTGGGGGTGGGGGGGGGGAGAATGAATGAGGCTGGAACCAGTGAGACGGAGGTGGGGAAGGGAGTGGGATGTGCGGTGGAGCTGACATACCTGTGGCGTGTAGCTTGTAGGTCACTGTAGGGAGCTGGGGGGACAACTCCCACAGCAATAGCAAACCAGATCATTGTGTGCATCTGCTTTCTGACTCAGAGGCAAGGATGACAAGGAGAAGGACTTGTCACCACCACCAAGGAACACTTGGGTATTATGTGGGTCTGAGAGCACCTATACCTATCTGTCTCTGTCGGGTGGCAGACGGTGGTGATGGGTTAGAAAGTTCTGGGATCCTGTCTTAGTCAGAATCTGGAGAGGGTTGATTTGGCTCTGCATGGATTAGAAGTGTGTGTGTGTGTGTGTGTGTGTGTGTGTGTGTGTGTGTGTGTATGTGTGTGTGTGTGTGTGTGTGTGTGTGTGTGTGTATCCAATTCTGTGAACCAACCTGTAAGGCTAAGTGAAATCATATAGCTCAGTAACTCAAATGGAGTTTGGAGTGGCAGCTCTTTACCTAGGGATGATCATGTTGCTTTTGGGAGCGTGGCAAAGACCCCTGTGTTCACAAGGAAAGGAGAGGAGATATAACACAATATAGGAAATATTCCAACCTGTATGGCCAATGAGACTTCAAGCAACACACGGGTCGAGAGCCTTCTTTTGAGGGCTATTGAAACATCTGATCAGAGGTTGTTCACTCATTAGAACTGTGCCAAGCAAGTGGGGAAGGTACCTGACTCCTGAGCCTTGTTCTTTCTCTCTCTCAGTGACTTACAGCTTTGGTGGGGGCAGGGAGGGTTGACTGGTACACTTCAGAATGACTTTTGCTGACCTACACCATTTGAGGGTTGGCCACAGTATCTGCAAAGCCAGGCACCCCACCCCACCCCACTCATATCTGTCCCATCCCCATCATCTCCCCTTGGAGAAATTCTAGTTCCTTCTTCCCTCAAAGAGAGTCAACAAACAGATGAAGGTGGGGTCAAGCAGGTGAGGAAGACAAAGTGTCAGTGGTTGATGCAGGAAGGGACATCTTGGGCCTCTGCCCAAGGAGATCCTCTCTGTCCTCCATGGTCCTCCCTGACCATCTGGGATAGCAGCTGCCTGGCTTGTCCTCTGGTCTTCCAGGCTACCTCTCTATGCTCCACCCTGCTCTGGCTACAGAGGCTGGCCAAGTGGCTGCTGTTATTGGCTCTCTGCCTCCTGGGTGAGGATTGGCCATTGGAAATGGAGATCTCTGGCAGTGGGCTGGAGAATGGAAGGAAGATCTGATTGGAGGACTCACTTCTTTACATGTTCCTTTCTTCCTTTTCCTTCCATCCTCTTTTTCTCCTTCAGTTCTCACGCACGGATTACAGGCACGCACACCTTGAGTATTTGGTACTGGGCGTCAAACCCAGGGCTTTGTGCGTGTTATGGAAGTACTCTCCCACTCACATCAGCAGCTCCTGGAAGGGTCTTTATTCAGGGCTCTTCATCAATGAGCAGCAGATGAGCTCGTGGGCTGGTCCCCTTTACTATAGCTCTTTTGGTTTTCACAACTGCCCATCCTCGCCCTTTTATCCTAGGAGCAGGAGTAGCTGTTGGGGTTAGGGAGCCTGACTACCCCCAATCAGGCCCTCTTGACCCAGCCAATATCTTTGTCCCTTTATCTAAGTGCCCCCCAGAGCACCAGTTGCAAATGGGTATGCTGTCTGCCTGTTGCTCACTGATGCTCACCCCTCCCCCATCTTCATTTTCCTCCCTGCTTTATTGCTCTCTGAAGCATGGGCCATTAAGTTGGATGGGATTCCATATTTACTGGGCTATTGCTGTAGTGTGCCTCTCCTACTCACTGAAGGCGAATGCAAACAAAGGCTCTGCTTTATGACTAACAGTGTCTCTGGTGCTGGGACAGTATATATATATGCCACAGATGTGTGCTGAATGATCCCTCGTGGGACAGGAGCTATGTGTCTGTCAGCACTCTGTCCTTCTAGTCTGTGGGACACAGGCTCTGGAGGTCCCAGATAATACTAGACACCAGGAGGAAGGACAGGAGCTCCCAGGGGAGAGGTAGAGGGAGAGGTATTTTGTCGTCCGAGCCACACTCACATCAGAAAATAAAACGCTCTCACCTTTATTAGCATGGACAAGAATAATAGTCCATTCTCCAGGCTTCTAAATCTTACTCCATCATTGTTGCCAAGCAAAGCCGCTGAGCACAGCACAATGACAGGCCTTAGGCGGCTACATCATTCTTGGTGTCTGGTGCCTCTGCCAGCACTAGCCCCAGGGGAGGGCCCAAGGCTTTCCTCTTCACCTTGGAGACAGACAAAGAGAAAGGAGAGGGAGTTTTAGGAGAAGGGCTGGCTGGGCCCAGAGCTCTTAGGACTTGCAGTTTGTCCCAGTCTGACCCAGACATGATGATGTCGTGTAGTCTGTGGGTGTGAGAGAGTTGGTTCTCTTGTTCCATGAGTCTTGGGGAAATCAAACTCAAGTCATCAGGCTTGGCAGCAAGCACCTTAACCCACTGAGCCATCTCGCTGGCCCCCTGCCAACCTGGGGACTTACTGGCACACCTGGTCCTAAGACTGGCCTCTCTGCGCTTCTGTTTTCTCATTTGTAAAAAGCAAAGCTGTCTGCGGTAAGGAACCCCGGGACTGTTGAAAGATTTAAATGAGTTAACACTGATGAAGTGACTCCTCGTAGTTCGGGATCGTGTGGGATGTGATTCATATTAATTGGGTGCTTACTCTGCATCCTGTGGTAACCTGGGCAGAGCTTATCATCCCACGAGAGCAGAGGAAGACATCAATGCTGCAGGGTTAATCACCTGCATCCAAGGTCATGCACCTTGCTGAGGACAGAGGTGTGATAAAAGCTTGGCCACTAGACTGCGGTGCTGTGTGTGCCTAGCCACCTCCACCCGTTGCCTGCTACTGAGTGCCCTTTTTAACTTTCCTTTGCAGCCCATGCACCCACCCCAGGGCTGGCCCCAGGCTGCGGAGTAAGCCTGGGTCTCTGAATCAGGGGCAGCTGTCAGGGACGGGCTAAAGCTAACCAAATGTGTTGGCTCACGCCTGTCATCCCAGCACTTAGGAGGCCGAGGCAGGAGGGTTGAGAGTTCTAGGTCAGCCTGGGCTGTATAATGGGGCTCTAACGAAGAAATGGAAAAAGACAGAGGGGGAGGGGAATGAGAGAGAAGAGGAGAAAAGAGGAAAGAAGGAATAGAAGAGGGAGAAAGGGAGGGAGGGAGGAAGACAGAAACAAAGGAAGAAAAACATCAACTTAAGCCTAGGAAGGAAATAGAGGAAGAAGACTGAAGGCCCATAGGAGCTGGGCACTCTAGGGAACAATCCAGTATCTTCCCCCACTTGCTTCCTTTTCCCCCTCCTTCTCCCTCTCCCTCCTCTCTTCCTCCTTATTTTTCCCTCAATTCTTTTGTCAGTCTCATTATATAGCCCAAGCTGACTTAGAACTCTCAACTCTTCTCCCTCAGCCTCCCAAGTGCTGAGAGGGTATGCCCCGCTCCCCTCAGATTTAGGGCTCTGCCTCACCACTTCTGCAGTGGTAGCCTGGGAGAAGGGAAGGAAGGGAGAGCCCAGGAAGAGGAGTGCGGCATGTGGGAGGGAGAGCGAGGAGTGGGGCTGGGGGGTGGGGTGGGACATATCAACACAGCTGCACACGCTCCTCAGCAGACAGCACTATTCATATTGATCCACCTAATTTTCAGAAGCAAATTGATCTTGGCTTTCAACAACAGATGTAGGACAGCAGAGTCGGAGAGAGTTTGCACGTGGCTAGCTCGCCTGGGGCAGCCTTGCTCTGGAGGAGTGGAGCCTTAGACTTCTGTGGTTTTCCAGGAGCCAAGGCCACGTGCAGGGCATCAGGAGGACCCCGAGGGCCACTCCAGCTTCTGGCAATGCTTGTTCAAGATGACCTTGGATTTCAGATCTGGAAGCCCAGGGGAAGGCCCAGCTAGTGACAGAGGCAGGAGTTGCACAGTCATTCTGTTGGGGGAGAGATTGGGAACTGTCCAGGGAGGGCCAGATGTGTGGAACTGTTCAGGGAAGGCCAGATGTGCTGATTTGGAGTAGGAGAAGGTAGGCAGACAGCCCCGAGAGAGGCAATTTGGGGAAGGCAGTCTTTACCTGAAAATTCTACAAAGCAGCTTGGCCTCCTCTCTGAGAGGCCAGCCCCGGGGGAACTGTCTGCCCCTTTGAGACAAGTCTATTCCCAGAAAATATCAGGACCATTTATTCACAGAGAAGGTAACATCTCTTTCCAGTAATTAACAGGAGTATGGATATAAATTATGATAGTGCGTGCCCATATCCCAGTACTCAGGAATTGAAGACAGGAGGATCAGGAGTTCAAGGTCAGCCTCAGCCATATACCAAGAAGGAGGTTCATAGCCTATCTAAAATATTTCCAAATTTCCTATCTAAAAAGAAAAAATCCAAACTAACAAACCCCCCAAAAAACAATACAAAACGAACAAGCAGAAAAAAAGAACAAGGGGCTAGGGAGATGACTCAGAAAATAAGTATATCTGTTGTGCAAGTGTAAAGACTTGAGTTCGAATCCCAGCACATTTATGAAAGAAGAAGAGGAGGAGGAGGAAGAGGAGGAGGAGGAGGAGGAGGAGGAGGAGGAGGAGGAAGAAGAAGAAGAAGAAGAAGAAGAAGAAGAAGAAGAAGAAGAAGAAGAAGAAGAAGAAGAAGCAGCAGCAGCAGCAGCAGCTGGGTGTAGCTGTGTGCATCTGTAACCCCAGTACTGTGGGAGGCAGAGATGGGAGGGTCCCTGGGGTCCCCTGGCCACCAACCAAGCTCCGGTTTCAGTGAGAAACTCTGTCTCAAGGAATACCTGGAGAGCAATAGATCAGGACACCAGATGCCTTCCACAGTCTTTGTGTGTATCCAATCATGTTCATGCGTGTACACATGCACACATACATACAGGCCAACATTGAAAAAGTCATTAACTTCTGTCCCAAGAAGAATGACTATATCACCTACTTCCGTACAGACATCACCACAGAGCTCTCTCCTGTTTCCACCAGTGTGCAAAGGATGAAGGGACACAAGCAGTGGCTCTAGACCCAAGGTGAGGAGCCCCATCGCTTGTGAGCACTGAGGCCTCGGGGATGGCATGCGCATCATGGTGCTCTCTACACAGAGAAGGACCAAAGCCGTGGCACTTAAACCAAGGGAGGTGAGAACTATTGCCCATCACACAAACCCTCCCTGAACTCAACAGCCAGAGGTGGGCACTCGGCGTGGATCAAAATCTGTCTCCCTGCCAGCCGAAATTGCTGCTTAAAAAGCTAATGTATAATTTAGACTACAATTTGGGAATGGCCCACTACTGGGCCGTGGTGCCACTCTCTGCAGTGGGCGAAGAGGCCCCGGAGGAACTGCCCGAGCGGAATCATCCTTCTAGAATTGACTAGAGGGGCTTGTGTTTCTGGGGGACGGAGAGGACAGGGACTGGCTCCTAAAAAGCAGGAGGCTTTTAGGGGGTTCTCCTGATGCATTGTGCTTTCCAGCTCCTCCTGAGAGACCCTCCTTTTTAAAAATATCTTAATTTTAAATTTATTTTATGTTCATGATTACTTTGCCTTCGTGAACATATACACATCACATGTGTGCCTGGTGCCTGACGAGGCCAGAAGAGGGTATCCAAACCCCTGGAACTGGAGTTACAGATGGCTGTGAGCCACAGTGCAGGTACAGGCATTGGACCTGGGTCCTCTGGTGCTCTTAAGCACTGAGGCATCTCTCTAGCCCTGTGAGAACCCAGGCCTCTAGGGAACATTTTGACCAGGTGACAACCCTGCTTCTGCCGTCCTGAGGTAGGACAGAACAAAGAGCGTCCCCTAGAGGGAGTCCAATGCCAGCCGATCAGTGACTGGTCTCACTGCTGTGATAAAAATACCCGGCAAAAGGCGACGTGAGGGAGGAAGGCTTATTTTGGCTCACAGTTTTAGGGGGTTGTTCATCATGATGAGGAAGGCATGCCAGCAGGAGTTGGGGCAGCTGGCCATATCGCATCCACCATCAGGAAGCAGAGAGCGACAAACGCTGCTGGTGTCCAGCTCGCTTTCCTTTTTATTTAGCCAAGACTCCATCTGGTGAGGTGGCCATTCCCTGCTTGGGAAACCCTCAATGGAAAGATCTTCACAGACACACCCAGAAGTGTGTTTCCATGGTGATTCTAAATCCACTCAAGGTGACCAGTGAAATGACTAGTAACCCTCACAGCAGGGAATCAGAAGGCCATGGGAGTAGGCACTGTCATTGTAATGTTACCCTGGAGGGCTGGTGTCCCCCTGAAGCTTTTGATCCTCTGAAACATCGAGAGGTGTCCTTGATTTAGAGTTGAGGTCTCTGCAAATGAATTTAATGAAAGTAAGATGAGGCCGAGCTAGGATGGACCCTGAATGCAATGTCTGGTGTTGGGGAGGGGGGGGGGTCTGATGGATTTTGATGCTAATTACTGCTTGCTGTCTGTGTGACCCACCTTTTGCTTAATAAAAAGCCATCCCACCTTGGCAGGGCAAAGGAGATAGGTGGGGCTAGGAGAGAGAGGAATTCTGGGAAGAAGAAAGATGGCTCTGAGGAGAAAGGAGAGAGACCTGAAGTGAAGAGAGGAAGGCCGCCATGGGTTAGATGGAGGAGAAGCACACGGCCGGTGTGGATGGAGAATCCAGCCCAGATGAAGAACATGAGCAAGTATTTGGGATTATAGATGGGAGGTAACTTGATAGAAGTTATTAGAAGCAGATGGCATGGGATTGAGGCAGGGATCCCATGCCTGAGGCCCTACTACGGGAAATAGTTTAGAGGATTGATATCTGCCCTGCCCCAGGTTAACTAAGGCTATTCTAAAATATAACAAGTGTCTGTGTCTTGATTGATTCCTAGCCAGGCCTACATGTAATATAGATAATTAAAAAAAAAATAGTCTGGTGTCCTAAGACATAGGCAGGGCACATGGAAAGGCGAGGTAACGGTCGAGGCAGCGAGGAGTGATGCATCCACAAACCAAAGAATTCCAAGGTTCTTAGAAGCCGCCAACAGGCCTGGAATACCATCTATCCTAGCTTCCAAAAGGACCTGCCCCTGCCGACTGCTGACATCTGTGCTTATGGCCTGTGAATCACACTTTCTGTTGTTTTTAAGCTACCTGGCTTGCAGTTGTTTGTGACCCCAGCCCTGGAAAATGAATGCAGGCTCCAGGGCCCATGTAGCCAACTCCCAAGAGGGCTGAGCTGCTCAGGTTCAAATATGTTTGGGGCTACACCATTCTGAAAACAACACAGGACATTGGTATCCCACCCCCCGCCCCCGTCCGTATATAACTTTTATCCTTTCCTTTGACAGCTCTGGGGACCCGGAGGGCCCCCATCACAAGTCACATTGTGCCAATGGAGGTACACAGGCCTGTTAGGGCGGAAACCCAGGTCTGTCATTTCCTGATGTGCTTGTCAACATATAGGAGCCAGAACAGGGCAGGAGAGTGGAAGTCCTCAGAGTACCCCAGACTCAAAGCACAGAGGCAGGCAGGGGCACTCAGCTCTTGGGGGGGGGGTCTCCCTCTGTGTTGTCCACAGTGTCCCTACCTGTCCCTGCACACACATGGCTGAGCAGCCTCCCTCACCTTTGGCCACCACATAGGGCTGCTCAGAGATGGGACAATCTGCTCACGTTCATCCTTCCTATATGCCGTCCCACTGGCACGACTTTGGCATCGTATGTGCAGCTCTCTCTGCCTGTGGGGTTAGGATAACAGCCGGCAGACTGCAGTTGGTGGGGGACTCTTGGCTGGTTGCTAGTGATGCTCTCAGCATGTGTACTCATATGCACATGGCTAATCATAAAAGGAGCTAAAGTTTATTGTCTGGACCATTTTGGGTAGGGGAGGACCACAAAACAAAGCAAAACAAAAATGTATGAATTCCAACGGTGAAAGATTTACTGGCTTTGTCAGTGCAGACAGAGGGGTTGGCTGGAATTATTGCAGCTGGAAAGAATTGTGTTTTAGGATGTGCCCCAGGTATTAATTTGTGGTGGGCTTATCCTGTCGGGAACACACAATGCTCACCATGGAGAGAGCTAATACCTTAAAGGGCCTTACCGCCAATTGGACAGGAGCTGAGTGTTGGAGCTTGGGCAGCAGCAGATCCCCTGAGCAAGGCTTTCCAATAAGCTCCAGATGAAAAGCATTCGGCTGCTGTGAGGGACCATCATCTGAGACTCTCTGCCCATCTATTGGACCAGCTTGTGGACTGACCTCCTCCCCGAAGTCTAGAGTGACTCTGTCGTCTGTCTACCCACAAGGACCTGGCAGGCCACAGGATGCCAGGGGTTGCCCCTGTTCCTAAGTCCTGCATGGGGGTCAGACGGTACAGGGAGTGAGTGGCTAATGGGCATGTTGGGAAAAAAAAGGAGATTGAGGTCACCCCTGAAGACTCTATGACCCCTGTTGTCCTCCCAATCCCAGCTTTCTGGGTGTCAGAGATGTCTGCTACAACCTGATTTTGCTGCATGCCAAATTTGTATTTGTTGGTGCTGCTGCTGCTGCTTTAACAAAATGCTTAACAAAAGCAATCTGTGGAGGGAAGGGTTTAATCCTGTTCACAGCTCCCAGGTAAAGTCTACCATGGCGGACAGGCACGACTGCAGTTCTAGAATGTTCTACTTACACCCTTCTTGTCACCTGGTTTGAGTTTGCATGTTACTATGACCCTCGAGGTCTCATTGTGCAGCCAGGCCACTTCCTTATACACTCTTCCTCTGAACTGGGCTTTTTGGGAGCCAAAAATGCACATCAGTCAATGGAGCTGGGTGGGGAAGAGATAGCTGAGAAAAATCTGGAGTCACTGTAACTCTGTGGCCCTCCGTCCTCAGCATACCCAAACCCATTTCCTGCCCCACCACAGGCTGCAGCAGCCAGCGGAAGCTAGCTGGAGCAGGAATGCAGCCTAGGGAAAGAAATAGTATCAGTGGTGACTGGGGACATGTGTGAAGGGGGTGACTCTAGTCCCTGGCAGGCTAGGCAGGCCGAGTGGACTGATGGGGGATTCTAGACACTGGGCATCCTGGCGTATATAGTATGTGTTGTTGGAGTTGCTCCATGTAATTGGGGTACCCATGAGTCAATTCCAAGGCCAGGGGTCACTGGGTTTGTTGCTGGGGCTCAAGATTGTTTCTGCAGTCTCGTTATCTGTCTTTACCTCCAGGAAGCTCCTGCCAGGGGAGAGGCATTATGGGAAAAAGACTCAAATCTACCCCTCTGCCTGGGCCCCCAGAAGTGCTCCCAGAGGTGAACTGGCTCCTGTCTAGTAAACCGAGGGCTTGCTGGACATGTAATAGCATGGCATGCTTGCCTATGCCTGCTGACCACCCGGACCACCATGGGATGTGCTCTGGAGAAGTGTGCTGAGTGGAACATCAGATCCTCCGTGGATATTGTGGCTGGAGCAAGGTGGGACAGCTTCAAGAACAGCAGACAGGAATTAGGGGCCGTGTGGACAGGCGGTGCATCTAGATTGCTTGGTTTCTTGATGAAAGGAGTACTTCTTTCAAAGAACTGTGGGGGAGGAGCTGGGGAGGTCTCACCCAGTCCCAAGCCGACTTATGTAGCCTTAGCAACTGCGCAAAGACAGCTTAATGCTCTCTTGCTCTAACAGTGGGTCCTTAGGGGTACATACTTTTTCCTAGATGACTTCCTGCATGGTTTCCTATGGTTATCCAGGAGAAGAGGAAAGGGCCTTGATAGACAGGTCAGAATTATATCTCCTCCTTTGACTTTCATCAGGGTCAAAGGACATCTCTGGCCTGGGCAGGGAGGAGCTGGTGATGTGTCTCCCACTGGGCAGGGCCTAGGTACAGAGGAGCCAAGGATGCACCTTTCACTGGGCAGAGCTGTAAACAGTAGCTGTAAAAGATGCAGAGGGTACAGGTGTCCTCCTGACCAAGAGTGATTTAAAACCGAAAGCACAATTTTCTCCCATCGATCAGCCACCACAGAGGCATGCTTTCAGACTGAGGTGGGAAAAAAAAAAAAAAAGGAATGTCTTTCAGGTCTCTTCACTGTGGCTTCAGGATGGCACCCAGCTGTCCCTGGGTCTCTCAGGAATCTAAACTGCAGTGCCTGAATAAAGCTGTGGGGCAGAGCCAGCCACCACAAAGACACCAATGAACAGTAGGCAGGGTCAGCATCCAAAGCCCTCGGATGTTGGAGCTGAGTAGGCCAATCTCTTGGGTGGAGCCAAGGCTCAGAAACAAATCATACATAGGAAGAGATCAGAGCTCTTTTGTTGAGATGAGATGAGTTGCGCATATTTTAGACCGGCCTCAAACTCAACATGTAGCTCAGATTAACTCTGAACTCCGTGTCCTCCTGCCCCACCTCAGGCATTCGCCACCACTCTGGGACTTGAACCCAGGGCTTCATGGGCTAGGCAAGAGCTACATTCCCCACCCAGGAATTTCGTTTTGTTTGGGTGGGGGTGGGAATTGAACCCAGGAACTTGTTCAGCCTAGGCACACCCTCTACTGTCTAGACACACTCCAGCCTCTCAAAACTCTCAGGCTTATTGCCCGTGAAGGCTGGCATGGCATAGCCACCTCTCAGGTGCAAGGCCAGCATCTGTCACCAGTTAAGAGCCACCAAGACATAGAATCCTAAGACCACACACTTTGTCCCAAAGGAAGGCCCTCTTGATATAGCCTCACTGAAATAAGTCACTTAGACAGCAGAAAGGATAGTGACCCAGCGATGTGACCATCCAATGGAGGAAGACACGCACAGAGGACCTAGAACACAGAATGAGGTGCTTGTGTGAGATGCACTAGGGAGCCATAGAGGATGCTATAGAAGGGTCCGGCTTATTTGTTCCACAGGGGAGATGAGGAGGAGGGGCGGGGCTCTGCTCCATATAGCACTTCCTTTTCTCCTCCAATCTAACCCTCCTTCTGTGGCTGCTTTGGGGTTCCTTTAACTCTATTGCTTAGGGGCACCTTTGGCTGTCTGTGAGCTTGCCTTCTCAGTTTGCCCTAGGCAGGGTGGCGGGTTCTCTTCCTCACGAGTCTTTGGGTAGGGGGAGAATTCATACTTTTGTCCACAGGGGAACCCCTGTTCTTGCTTGTTTCTTGAATGAATGAATGAATGAATGAATGAGTGAGTGAGTGAGTGAGTGATTGTTACAGCCTTAGTCCTATCTGTGCACTCCCAGAAGTTCTAAGCCAGCAAGTCTCTCTGTTCTGCGCCCGGAGCTCCCTAGCTCAGTGTCTGCCTGGAGCCACTGCCCCGCAGGCCCCCCTCCCCACCCAGCACCCCGTAGCTCTGTGGCCTCAGCCTCAGCCTCTGTGAATGCTAATGGCCTGATATTTGCTTTCCCCTGCCCTTCATTCTAGCCTTTCCCCTCATCAAATCTGCACTGCAACAAATTATCCGCTTCCCCGTGACCTCCTTTTCCTGTCTGAAGTCACCACGTCCTAAACAGCTTCTCCTGGGCCGTGACCTCCCTCCCTTCCTCAGTGCCCCAACTCAGAGCCTGATGGACCCCAGCCCTCTTCTGCATGGCCCCTGCCCTTGCCAGGTGCTCGTGGCCCCCAGTCATGTCATTATAGCACTCCTCATCTCCCTGGGAAGTCACCACCACCATCCACCATCACAATTAACTTCTTTAAAAGGCTTTCTGTTTATAAAGCAGCATAAATACAGGTCCTGCCCCGGGACATCCTTTTAATGCACAATTATTCTGGTGTGGTGATGGAGACACTGTGTCACAGTGGGACCTAGAGATGAGTTCTATTTTGTTTGCAATGAGATTTCAGAGCTTCCTACGGGGCCCAGCTGTCTGCAAATGGCACGGATGCGAGTGGGCTGCCTGTGACTGGAGACATCCAAGCATCAGGTGGCCATGGAGACCCAGAGTCCATGGGGGGAGTATTGGAAATGACTATGGCCATGGCAGATGGAGAATCTTCCAGAGGTAGAGAAGCCAGTCCGGCTGCAGAGCGGGCTCGGTGGGAGGCTGAAGCCCAGGCAGGTCTTAGGACGGCCTGTGAAGGGAGCCAGAGAGATGAGGGAAGCCTGGTTCTGCTGGGGTGTGGGAAGGGACTGTGGACTTGGGGGGCTGCATAGAGACTCCATGTTGTGATGGCAAAGCCAGGAGACCCTTTCTCTGCCCTGCTGTGGGTCAGGGCGAGAATTCACAGATGCATTTGCACA
Organism: Acomys minous; assembly: GCF_964271855.1. Classification (NCBI taxonomy): domain Eukaryota; kingdom Metazoa; phylum Chordata; class Mammalia; order Rodentia; family Muridae; genus Acomys; species Acomys minous. Next base: position 106,148,206 of record NC_140493.1, on the reverse strand, counting down.
GAGTGGGTGGCCAGGAGCTCTCTGAGGCCTGCACTGGCATGGTTCTGCCTGCCTCTCATGGGGACACCACTTCAGCAGTCACGTGCTCTCCTTTTAAACTCTAGAAAAGCACCTGTGAGAGGCCCTGACACAGTGCCTGGCTCATAACAGGTACATAATTGTGTGTGTGTGTGTGTATGTGTGTGTGTGTGTGTGTGTGTGTGTGTATGTGCACAAGCGCACATGTGTGCGCATGTGTGTATAAAATTTTGTTTTTGAAATAGGGTCTTATGTAGCTCAGGATGGCCTCAGACTCACTATGCAGCTGAAGATGACCTGGAACGTTCTTGCCATCTTGCCTCTTCCTCAGAGCACTGGGATTACAGATGTGCTCTGCCATAGATAGCTAGATGTAGAGCTAGCGATCCTACTTGCTAGACAAAAAGCAGCCTACATGTCATTGGCTGTGCGCAATTTTTAAAAAAAAAACTAAATAAAGTTAAACAGATTGTTTGCATGTTGCCTAGGTAGACTGCATTTTCCAAAGACGACCCCCATATCTCCAGGGGCTCTTTTCCTTCTTTTCTTTCTTTCTTTTTTTTGTCATGTAACCGTGACACTCCCCAAATCCCTTGATCCAGGGAGGGCTCCTGACTACCTTGACCAACAGAGTCCGTGAAGTGACTTCCAGGTCAAGATTATAAAAAACACCTTGTACCTTCACCAGCCTCTCTCTCTCTGAAGATATTTGCTCTTAGAACATAGCAACCATGCTGTTTGGAGTTTCAAAGCTACACACTCAGACAACTCCTGTAGGCATTCCAGCTGAGGGCCTACTGGGCTGTCTATTGACAGCAGGTAGCCATCATCAAACATGAGTGTGAAAATGCCCTGGATGACTCTAGCCTTGAATTGTTGAGTTAACCCCTGCCCACCCTTCCCCCAGTCTTCCCAGTCATAGCCCTGGACCATCAGAGAACTGAGATGCATTTCCACTGTAGCCAATCAGAATTCCTGACCCACAGATGCTGTGAGATGGCCTTAGGGAGCCTTGTTCTCTACTGAATTTGGGGCTGACTTGGTACCTGGTACCGGTACCCGGTAATGGCCAGCATCCAAACAAAGTCCTTACTGCACTCTCCTTCTCTGCCTCTCCAGCTTCCCACATGCCTCTGGCCAGAGTGCAGTCTTCTGGCCTGTCAGGAGTTGCCAGGGTAACAGGGTCTCCTGGCACAGGGGGTGGGAGCCAACTTCTCATAGAAGTGCCCGGGCTGCTTTCCTGGAAGAGACGATTGGGTTTTAAGGCTTGATCCTTATGAAGGGTCTGCAATTCTGCCTTCAAGGTTTTATTTTGATGCCAGTTTTCTAACGTCAGACCCAGTCTCAACTTTCCCCTCATGTGGAAGAGAAGGTGGGCCGAGGTGAGATGTTCTATTCCGCTTTGATGTAGGTTGTGTTTGTTGCCTCACTTTTCAATGGATGCTCTAACCGTAAGGGGCCCAGCCTGTAGTATGAAGAACAAGGAAGAGGCCTGAGACACCATAGGAGAAGGGGGTCTCACCTTCCTCTACCATTTATAGAATACTAATGACATGCTGGGTCCCAGATCTAAGTAATTAACGGTGTTCTGAACACATTGGCACTCTGTGCTATTTTCGACTCTCCACTGAGGGCTATCTGAGGATAATCAATCTACATCATTATTCAGATTCTGTCTAATCATTTCTTTTTAAACTAGCATTGATAACCACAGCTGTCTCTAATACAACCAAGAATTGATCATTTTTTCCATGGAAGGGACCTACGATCTTCCCAAGAGGACCCAGGATCCCCCAGAGATAGGCCATTTGGGTGAACTGTTGCCTCAGTTTCCCCACCGTGAAAATTTCCACAGGGGAACCCCAAAGGCAGGTTTGACAAAGAAACTGGTCTTGGGACTGGAGAGATAGCTCAGAAGCTATGTACACGTGCTGCTTAATTATAAGGAGCAGAGTTCGGATCCCAGCACCCACATCAGGAGGTGCACAAACATCTGTAACTCTAGCTGTAAGAGATCCAGGTCCTTCTGCCTCCACAAGTATCTGTGAATACACACATGTGCATACACTCGTGCAGACACAGACACACAGCATATGCACACACACACACACACAATAATACTAAAATAAATGTACAAATATTAACAATTTTTAAAAAGGAAACAAATCTTAGGCTCTCGACCAAAGCATGTGACTTAGCACCTGATCCTCCAAGCGAGTCCAGAATATGCTGTGTGTGTTTCCTTGTTCCTCACCTAAATAGTGAGCTTCTATTGTGCCCTCAACCTTGATCCATTCACCCGTCAAGTCTCAGCTTCCGCCCTCCCCAGTAGTCCCAGGTAAAGGAGAAATCTCTTCACCTGCCCCCTGAATATAGATGCTCCTGAGGACACTTACCAGGTCTCCTGCTTCTCAGCTGCTCCAGGCAGTCTTCTGTCCCCTGGATCATCGCATGTGCTCAGTAAATGCTTGTTGAACAGATGAGTCAGCATCAGGGCAAAGTGTCCCAAGCCCTGAAAGCATAGTGGTGAGAACAAGTCTTCCTACAGTAGCCATCATCAAACATGGGTGTGAAAATGCCCTGGATGACTCTAGCCTTAAATTGTTGAGTTAACCCCTGCCCGCCCCCCACCCCCCAGTCTTCTCAGTCATAGCCCTGGACCATCAGATAACTGAGATGCATTTCCACTGTAGCCAATCAGAATTCCTGACCCACAGATGCTGTGAGATGGCCTTAGGGAGTCTTGTTCTCTACTGAATTTGGGGCTGACTTGGTACCCGGTAATGGATAAGTAATGTGGCCAGCATCCATGGGGTTATTAGGATGCTTGCTGGGGTTATTAGGACCACGAATGATGCTGAGCCACTCAGAGTGAGGAATGTCTTTTTGAAGAGGCAGATTAGACCCCACCACAGTTTACACAAGTGTGATGGAACTCCCGTTCACTGTGGGCGTGACCAGGGGTCTAGAAATAGAAAAAGATGACATGAGGGCATGGACTGAAGGGAGTTCAGACATCAGCTTCACTGGTGTCATTTAGGACACGCAGGACCCCAGTGACTTGGCACGCACCCCTCCCAGACTCTATTGCACCATGTGTTCCAGCTGCTTCTCTCTTGCCATCCAATCAGCCACCCATTAATCCTTTCATCCCTCTCTGGGGCAGAGGGGAGGGAGACTCCACTGAAGTTATCCTGGTCCAGATTGGCAGTTTCTCTATCTCTCCTCCCCTCCATCATCCCTTTGTTCTCCCTTTGATAAGACGCAGCATTCTGAGTGTGGCATGGAGCACTGGGGTCAGGGGTAGGGCATGCTATGCCACCATCAGCAGCTGCCAGCTAAAGGACAGTCTCAAGTGACCTTCCAGCAAACAAGAGAGGAAAGCATGGCCATATTGTGGGGTACCAGAGGAGGCACATTATCTAAGAAATGTCTCTCAGGTAAACTGGCTGTCCTGGGCTTTTGGAATTCTCAGAAGCTGGTCAGAGCCCTTGGACTCATCTTGAGGAGACCCCGCAGCAGTCTGCTTCAAGAAGTGAGCTTCCATCCACCCCCCACCCTATTAGCCTCCGACTCCACAAACTCTCTAAGTAAAACCCCAGGGCATAATCGGGTGCGGAAGGGAGAACCAAGAGTGGGTATTACACTGTGAAACCCCTAACTGCCTGGCCTGGCAAATGAATTAACTTGTTAAACAAAATGCATACATCTGCATACATTTGAATACAAGAATAGGATCCACTCAGACCCTGGCCAGGTCTAAGTTCTCCAGGGAGGCTGAAGGGAGGAAGATCCCAGGGAAAAGGAGGTTTGGATGGGACTCTCGCTGTACCTTAAAGAGCCCATGCTTTTGCATGCTATATTTATAGATTAAACACAAAAAGCATCTCCCTGCTGCATTAAAAACTACCCATCAAGGCTGAGGACTCCAAGGAGCAGTAAAATCAATCTCATTGCATAAAGACAACAGCGAGCAATTGGCATGACATTTTAAGTAAATGCTACAGCCATTTGTAAATGTTCATTTTCCGGGAGACCCCATCTATTATATGACAGCTATTTTCTTAGCATCCCAGTGTGAATTCAGTCGGTTTACAGATAAGCCCGTTGAGGAGAATGGATATCAAGATGTAAAGTGCTATAATACGGACAATTTGTTACCGCTACGCCACATCGCTCTGTCATTATGTATCTGCCTCTTACAAGGGTTAGAAGCCACTAGGCTTTTTTTTTTCCAGGTTGGCGTTAATAAGTGAAGGGTCTAAGTGGGTGGAGGCGAAGTCAGTGGGGGCCAGAGCTGCAAGGACTGAAAGGTGGACTGCAGTTGGCCGACTCAAAGGGACCAGCCTTGGATACAGACCTCCCTGGTAATGATTTGTGCTTGTCTGATGCTCTTCGCCGAAAGAAAGCCCAGGTAGAGAGCCAAGAGCAACAGTGAAAGGGGGTGTCTGCTCACTAGTGATGACAAGGTCCCACAGAGGCCAGGCATGCTCCTTACGAGGTTGACCACGATAGTGTTCAAATGACCATGCGAAGATGTGCTTGTGTGTGTGTGGGAACTTAGGTGGGACCACCTTCCCTTAGGTCTCATCACTAGTACTCAGTACCTCTTGGCAAGCAGAGGAGCTGACAGGGACTGAGAAATAGCAGGGCCAGCCATGGGGAAACTTCCCAAGGTGAAATATGGCCAGAGAGAAACTGAGGGTCCTCTAGTCTCATAAGTCACCGTTAACTCCGACAACCTAGACGTTTCCAAGGAGGAAATAAATGACCCCCTTGGTGGACCTGGAGTAGCGCTGAAGAGGTGCCAGGTGTGCTGGGTGACAGATTACACTGAGCTCTCCAGGGTGAGGTGTCTTGATTGGGAGGGACTCAGTCCTCAGGTGGCAAAGAAACCAAATGTCTGGACTGAAAGTTGAATGCAGCTTCAAAAGGATGGCAGTAGAGCCATCAGCAGCTCTGCCACCATTTAGGGCACAAACCTTGGGGCTCCAGGGATCTAGCCAGCAACCCGACCCCTGACTTTATTGAACCACATGCTGCTTCTAGCTGTTTCTCTATTGCCAACCGTCCATCTGGCCATCCCTCTGGCCAACCTGTGGAGGCAATCTTGACCTTGGGCATGAAGCTGATCTTTTAGCCAGCTAACCCTCCTGTGGTATTAGCTCTCTTGCCCATTTCTGGCATAGAGTAGAGCAAACAGTTGTGTGAACAAATGACTGACTGAATGACTGAATAAATGAATGGATGTCTGCAGTCATTCTTCAGTGACCAGAGACACAGCAGAGTCTCTTTTGGGGCAGGGGAATTTCTGCCTCTTGGCAATGGTTGTTTGTGGACACATTTTCTCAACGGGCAAGTCCCAATCCCAATCTGAGATGAAATCTCAGATCTGACCTGAGGGAGCTGGGGACCCTGAGCACATGGCTTCTGTCATTTGTGGAATGAGATCATGTGACCTGTGAGAGCATGTGACCCCCAACAGAGATAAGGAGATGCTGATGGAGCAGAGGAGAGTCCATGTTTTCATGACAAGATGGGAAATGTAGTTCAAGCATTTCCCATGTTCCTCCAGGCCATCCCTGTTATCCCTGACCATGAAATCTGCTTATTGCATCCTTGGACTCAAGGGTGAGACTGTGGCTGCTACTCACTGGGAAACTCCTGACTCTGAGGCCAAGCTTCCAGGAGTGACTTACTCAGAACTGCCCTTTCTTAGCTGTGTTAATTTGCCATCACTTTGACATGTGGAAGTCAAAGTTTGAAAAGTTTGCTACGTACTGTCACCCTATCAGCTCACGGTATGAATTCTTGGTCCCTTATGACAGCACTGTTCTGGAAGGTAGGGCCTTTGGGTGTAGAAACTCGGGGTTTATGTTACTTCTGACCACTTCCTGTCTCATTCTAGGCTTCCTTCTGCCCCACCTAAAACAAACACTCTTATGCTGAGATATTCTTCCCAAGCACATGGGACCAAACGAACTTTGGACTGAACTCTCTGATACCTAGAGACACAATAAATCTCCCTTCCTAAGTTGTTTCTGTCAGATGCTTGCTGACATCAATCACGGGGGAGGCAGAGGCAGGTGGATCCCTGTGAGTTCGAGGCAGCAGCCTGGTCTACAAAGTGAGTCCAGGCTAGCCAAGGCTACACAGAGAAACCTCTCGAACAAAACAAAACAAAACAAAAACAAAAACAAAAAGTAACTAATCCAAAGGAGGAAAGACTTGACAAAAGGTTTAGGATGTTTCAATCCACCTGTCCGTGGTTCCCTTTGCTGTGAGCCATAGAGGAAACAGAAACAACGTAGTGGAAGAGGGAACTAGCTCACCGCATGGAAGACAGGAAGCAGGGAGTTCAGAGCAAAGACAACAGTCCAAGATCCACTTCCTCCAGCTGGGCCCCATATTCCACAGTTTACCTACTCAACCTCCTGTTGCATCCATCCTCTAAGTGACCGCCACTATCTTTATGAGATCAGCTGTGCCTGCCTACTTGTGAGAGTCTGTGGCCCTGGACTGATGATTTTGTCTCCTAGATGGAGGAGCTGGGGAGGGCCATTAAACACTCAACTGGAGTCTCCAGCCATTCCTCTCAAATCAGTTGCATGCCTTTAATACATGTGGCCTCGGGAGGGGGCAAGGGTTTATGGGTTGAGGAAGACTAGCAGAGAGGACCTCATCGTTACAGGCCTGGGGGGGAGCCATCATCCATGCTGGGTGCAGACTTTCCAACGTGGCTGCTTTGTGGTCACCCTCACCCTTCTCAGTGACCCTAAACCCAGGCTCTTTAAGTAAGTCCAATAAGCTCACTGGCTCCCCAGGGTGAACTGTGATGGAGCTGTACTTTGTACTGTCATTGGGACCTTAAGAAATATTGCTCACACCTAGCTTCCCCCAGGGAAGGAAGTCTTGCAACAATCCACTCACCAGGTCCATGCTTGGATTAATCCATTGACAAAGTTGCATTCCTCATGCCTGCCCATTTCCCACAGTTCCATCTTTGAACATTGTTTTGTGGGCAAACCCCCAACACCTGTGCCTTGGGGCCACATTTCATATCAAATCCCCACACTGACTTTATGGGTTCTGTCTCACCGAAGGAACAGGGTAGATAGCTTCACTTTAGGAAGGTGGCCAAGGGCTGCTGAGGGATGCTACGGCCTGGGAGTACCAGGGGCTCCTTGGAGTTACTCTAAAGTGGGTCCTTGGGGGACCCTTGGTGTGGGTCCTTGGACTTCCTGAACACTTGCCTGGGGGTTTCCGGCCTGATTCATTGGAAGGAGGATGTGCTTCTGTGAAAGGTCACAAACACATTACACGTAGTGCCCAAGAAACACTACTTGGTCCCTAGAAGAGAGAACAGAACCCTATGGAAGCCAGAGGGTTGATGTGAGGTAACTGAGGGTTGAGTCCCTGAAGGGCTGTGTGTGGGCTGGTCTGAGCTGGGGAACATTTAAAGTTGATAAAGAAGCGTATGGATATAAAAATCAGTTCTTCTAAGGTAAACAAATGAGCCATCGCCCACTGAGGTGCTTACCTTAATCAAGCAGTGTCATCCTGAGGTACCTTAGAGCCTCCATTTGTCACAGGTCTCTCATCCTGGGTGTCACTGGTAACAGCCAGGCAGGAAGTAGCAAAGAGAACTTCCAGGCACATCTTCCAGCTGCTCAAGCAGTTCTTGTGTCTTTGGGTGGAGGCAGAGGTGACATTAGAAAGAGCTGACAGCAGAGATGGCCCTGTTAGTGTCAGTTGGTATCCCATGAGGCAAAGTGGAGATGGGAGCACACTCTTCAGTCCTTATGGCAGAAGACCTTGAGAGCTAGGAATTCTCACTTTTATGACAAACCTGGGGAGAAAAGCCACACGCCTCAGCAAGCCGAGGCACAAGAGAGTAATGACCATTTGGAAATTGTCCCGGAGGGGGTTGGATTTTGAAAACTGTTTGGTTGGCCATGAACACTGAGAGCAGGGTGGTGTGGTGGCAAGCGCTGCTGATTACAGCGTTCGGTTGGTGGAGGCAGGAGAATCAGGCGTCCAAACTCATTCTTGGCTATGTAGAGAGTTTGAAACTAGCCTGGGTCATGTGAGACACCCTCTTAAGAGTACCGAAAAATCAGTTGCCATCATACCAATGTGAAAATTTCACGTGGCTACTGTTTCAAGACAGGGGCCTACTTGGCAGATAAAAATGTGTGTCTTGGCCGGGTGTGGCCAGCACTCAGGGGGCAGAGGTAGGTGGATCTCTGTGAGTTCAAGGCCAGCTTGGTCTACAAAGTGAGTCCAGGACAGGCAGGGCTACACAGAGAGACCCTGTCTTGAAAAACAAAACAAAACAAAACAAAAAGTAAAAGAAAGAAAGAAATGGACACGACTAGGGAGGTAGGCTGATGAGAGCTGTCATTCAAGACTAAGGAGATTCAGGTACACAGGATGAGCAAGTTCTAGAGAGCTGTGTATAACACAGGGACCAAATTTAATGATACTATCTGGCAAAGTTGAAAGTTATAAGAATCAATCTAAGTGCCTGACATGATGCCTCTGTGGCTTTATCAACTCATTTCATAATAACAACATAAATTAAACATATTACCATATAGCATAAATATATATAAATACATACAATTTTCAGGTATCAATTACAACTTAATGGTGTGAAAAAAAATAAAGAAAGAAAGAGGAAAAAAAAGAAACTGTCAAGCTTGGATCCCAGTCCTTGCTCAATCCGGAAAGAGCCATGCAGCCATATAGAAATCTCCCACATCTCTGGCCCTCTATGCTCACTTTTCATTTTCCTCATAGAAGAGAAAATCACATCACTGGCCTGGAACAGAAAAGACATCTAAAAAAGTAGGAGCTAATGACAGGAAAGTGGGGTGACTTGTGGCAGAGGGGACGAGTGCGGTGGGGAGAAGCTAAGTCCAAAAAGGCCCAGTCTCTCCACTCTCTGGGCGCGGTTTCCTTAGCAACAGAGTCCAACCTGTCAATGAGTGCACTAGATTTTGTGACATCCCATAGTATATAAAATTATCTGAAGGCCATCACAAAATAATCAAATCATATGCTCTACTGTGCTCTCTCTGGGTGGGATGTCATAAAGATTTGACAAAATGACAAGATGTCAGTTTGGCTCCTCCGAAGTCAGACGTCCCAAGTTCAGCCCGTTGAGATGAGTTTTGCCTTTGACTCTGACATGGGAAAAGTTCCAGTCAGATTCAATTGTTTATGTCTTTCTAATTAACCCCAAGATACTCACCTCCAGCGCCCCAGGATCCTTTATCTCTCAGCACCCCTTCCTTCTCCATCGTCCATCTCCAGTTGCAGAAAGCATCACTTGCCAAAGCTCTCTGTCACTGCCCAGCAGCCTTGCACACTGGTACAGTCCTGAAAGCTGCATCCAGAATAGGTGAACTGTGATGAACTTGAACTGCAATTATCTAGCCCTGGAACCAAATTCACAAGACACTTGCCTCCTGCCTTTTGGATGATGATGATGATGATGATGATCATGGTGGTGGTGGTGGTGTGTGTGTGTGTGTGTGTGTGTGTGTGTGTGTGTGTGTGTAGTTTGATTTTTGAAACAAAGTCTCTTATGGCCCAGGCTGGCCTCAAATTCCTTCTTTAGTCTTGCTATCTTCTTTTCTTTTCCTTCCTGCTCACACCTTCTCTGTGCCATCAGACCTAGCTCCGGCCTGAAAACTGTCCATCATGCCTTACCCACAGGGCTTCTTAACCAGTGAGACTGGGATGGATCCTGGAAGTGCTCCAGCCCACCAGGTGCCAGGTGGTGATGCTGCGCTGAAGGCTGAGGTGTCTGCAGGTGGTATAGACAACCTCCAGCCTCTCTAACCTGGGCAGCGCTGTGATGAGCAGGTGTCTCTCTCTTGGGTCATCCCTCCTCCCTTTCCTCATCTCTCTCTGGATGAAGCTCCTGTTCCAAGACTCCCTTTCAGCACAGGGCGGGCCTGTCCCTCCATCCCTGCATCTAGTGTGAATATATATATATATACCTCCAGCTAGATGGAGAGAGACTAATTTTGCAAAATCTGCACAAAAAGCAGCTGAATTTATGTTTCCCCCTGCAAGAGAAATACTGCAGAGTGGAAATAAAAAGCAGGATTCCCGGGCACTTCCATTACCTCTTCGTGTCACCGTCAGTGACGGATGGCGAAAAGTAAGATTGCAAACGGAATCGCTTTCACTTTGCCCAGAACAAACTCCATCTGGCACCAGGGCCTCCTGCAAATCCTAGGTTCTCTAGAGTGTCATAGACAGCCACTGAGGGAGAGAGAAGGAATCTGGGGAACAGCAGCCCACGGGGAGGGAGGCTCTAACCTAAAGCCCCCTGGGGGGCCCATCTGTCACCTGTAAGCAAAGGCCCCTGCAGACACGAGGGAACCCAGTTTGATTTAATGCAGCTCATTTCTCTTCCTTGTTTTAATCAGAGAGTAATAATAATAACACACCCCCCCTTTATACAGTGTTTTTCATTGCCAGTGCATCATTGAACACTTTACAGATTTAATAATGGAGTTTCAGAAATAAATAACGGGAAAGAATAATAGGAAGGCTAAACAACATATTTATGGAACTGCATTGTTGGTTTATGGCGGCAAGCAATTGCTCAGACAGCCAACAGCGGAAGATGAAGATGCTTTCGAGGGAGAAATGGAAAGGAAATCCTTCCAGGTAACTGAGCTGAGCTGGAGGCAGGAGGCTGAGACAGAGAAGACAGAGGAGAGGGGTTACTGTGGGGTGGAGGGATCCTAAGTGGTGGGGGGCCCTTCTTGCTGGGGTGAGGACCGGAGGGTACAGCTAGATTCCTCTGTGTGAGGTAGATGTCTGGCCTCCCTGGGTTCTCCAGATAGCCACCCCCTCCAGGAAGATGGATATACGATATTTACTGACTGTTTGGCCCTGTACTGGAAGAAGGGTATAGGATTAGATAAAAATAGAAATTTGGGACCAAGGAGATCATAAGCTATTTGTCACAGGAGGATCTGAAGCCTCCAGAAGCCACGAAAAGAAAAGAAAAGAAAAGCCAGGTGTGGTGGGACAGGCAGGTGACCCTAGCACTGCAGAAGCAGAGACAGGTGGACCTGGCATTCACTGGCAGGCTTAGTCTAACCAGAGATCCCAGGCCAGTGAGAGAACCTGAGAACCTATCTCAAAAAACAAGGTAGACGGAGTCTAAGGAACAACTCCTGGCATTGAATTCTAGCACGCGTGCGTGTAAGTGCGTGCGTGTATGTGTGTGTGTGTGTGTGTGTGTGTGTGTGTGTGCATGTGTGTATGTGTGTATGTGTGTATGCGTGCATGCATGTGTACATTGGATCTTAATATCCAGGCCTTTCAACCCGGCCCAGCTTTGGCCACTGAATACAGAGCTGCCTAGTGTCCATTCTCCACAGCCACCTGCAGTTCACTTCCTGTTTCTCCCCTCCACAGGGAAGTCTCCCTAGGAGAGCAAAATGGTGTGCCTTCATGCCTGTTGTTTCAGCAGACAAGGACCACTTCCTGGATATGATCCAGGACCGAGGCCCTTGAAAGGCGAAGCACAACGTGTAGAAATTTCTCTGCACAGACTGCGCATCCCTCACGGAGCCTGGGGGCTGCTGGCTGGAGGGTTAGTGGGATGAGAAGTGACAGGAGAGCTGAGCTTGTGGTACCTGCCTGTAATCTCAGCTACTTAGAAGGCTGAGGCAGGAGGATTGGAAGTTCAGGGCCTGGAACTACAGAGTGAGTTTAAGGCCAACCTAGGAAACATGGTGAGATATTGTCTTAAAGTTTACAACAGGTGAAAGGGAGCTGGAGAAATGGGTCCCTGAATAAAGGTGCTTGCCACCAAGCCTGACTACCTGGGTTCCGTTCTTAGAATCTATATGGTAAAAGAAGAGAAGTAACTCCTGGGGGTTGTCCTCTGATCTCCACACATACATGGTGGCATGTGTGTGACCCTGTCACACAAAAGTGAAAAGAAGACTGGGACACGACACAATTCAGAGGTGGAGTACTTATCTTAGCATGCAGAGGGACCCTTTAATCCCAAGTACTGATATATATATATATGCACACATATACACACATATATGTGTATGCATATGTGTATGTATATTTATGTATATATACATACATATTGATATATATATACACTGATATATATCAGTATATATGTCTGTGTACACACACATATATATGTATACACACACACACACACACACACACACACACATACACACACGCACAGGAGCCAAAGGAAGTGAGCAGGAAACGGAAACAGCAACCAGGCTGAGCGGAATCACTGTGGTCTTCCTTTGTTTTGTGGCATTATTCCTTTCTGTTGTCAGAGGTGACCAGACTGAAGTCTTAACCCATGGTGACTAGAGCAGGCTGGGTTCTTGCCCGATTGTAACTTGCTGACAGTGTCCCAAGGGCCTCACATACATGCTGTGCCTTCAGTAGAGAAGGGAGCTGACTCGAAGGCTGCATGGCCTGCCAAGAAACAATGGGGAAGGCTCTACTGAATTAGGACTAGACCCCCAGGAAGCCCCGCCCTCTCCTCAGACTTAAGGCTTTAATGGAGGCCAAACCAGCATCAGCTGCAGAGGGTCAAAAAAAAAAAAAAAAAAAAAAGAAGCCAGACTATCACAGGCCTCTGTAAAAGTGCCAGCCTTAACCTGTAGAGGAAGGACCAGGTCACTCCTGGAACCTAAACACAGAGGCTACTGAGCAGGCTCATGGCTAAAGCCTGGGTCCACTGCTGCTGGCCAGCTCTGCTGCCTGGTTCTCTGAGCACTGGCTCCCTGCAGGGACTGCCTCAGCCGCATGCTGGCCTTGGGATCCGCCAGGTGCTACCAGGAGTTGGTTAGTTCAACAGAAGCTTCTGTACAGAAGTGCTTATTCTCCTCAGAAAATTCTAGAGCCACAGAGGCTTATAAACAAGTGTTGCTAACCTCACTGGCACCATGGGTAGGCTTTAAATGTATTAGTTCTTTTTATCGCCTTGTAGAAAGCAGATCACTAACCCACAGAGCGTAGGCCCATCTCCTCAGAGCATCTTTGGTGTCTTGCTGCCAAGCAGATGTAACTTGGTACCCAACTGGGTAGGCAGGAGGAAGGCAAGCCAAAAGCTGAGCTCTTCCTTTCCAGACTCTGTCTCTGCTGATCCATGTCCTGTGTGGTTCTTTTTGTGTGCTGTGTTTCCGGGGTATTGCACATGTGTGCACGTGTGGACATGTCCAAGTGTGTGTAGAGGCCAGAGGTTGATATCAAGTGTCCCCCCTCAGTTACTTTCCATCTTAGTTTAATTTTGAGAGAGGGACTTTCATTGAACCTGACCAGCTAGATGACATGCGAGACCCAGGAATTCCCCCATTTCCATCTCCCCTCAGTGCGACGGTAACACGTATGAACCCGCATTTCCAGCCTTCACGTGGGTGCTGAGGATCAGACCTCAGGTCCCTGTGTTTATGTGGTAGGCATTTCACCCACTGAGCCACTCCTCGGCCCCATGCCATGCATGTTTTTGAGTACTGAATGTCTGTCAGGCATCATGCAACACCCCTTCATGGAGCAGCGCTAAGCCAGACAGACACCCTGGGTGCTTGAGAAGTTCTAAAGCTGTGGTTTTGCAAGAAGACGGGGCTCCATGGAAATTCTTGAATGGCTGACATTCAGTAGCCCCTGTATCCACCTGCAAAGTGTAAGGGCTGCCTGGTGGTTGAAGATTAAGTGGTGCGGGGAAAGCAGGCCTCTATCTCTCTCTCTCCCTCTCTCTCTCTCTCTCTCTCTCTCTCTCTCTCTCTCTCTGTGTGTGTGTGTGTGTGTGTGTGTGTGTGTGTGTGTGTGTGTACTTGCCTTGGAGTACTGTGCTGCTGTGACTGTCACCAAGATGGCATTTGTTACCATTTTCCTCCCTGTCAATGTTGGCAGGTTGCAGCCCAGACCTCCTGCTGGGCTCAGTGCTTAGCATTAGAGTCAGATAAGTGATTTGCATGTTATTCTTCTTAAAAAGGAAAAGATGCCCTCACCACCACTGTCTCTAGAGCTAGGGTCTTCCTGCCTGTTCGGAGATAATGACAGGGACCAAGGCCACCTGGGCTCTGGGTGGCTTGCTACCTGGGTTTAGAAAACTCTTGACATCAGTACCCTGGCACCTTTACTCTGGGACCCCTGTGGGCAGAGCCCTATCTGGATCATTTGAGGGTAGATACAACCCAAGGAGGCCTTAAGCTCCACTCCGGAAGTTTGGACAAGCTAGGAGAGCACAAACAGGGACAGGAAGCCATGCTCTCAGGCATCAGGCCAGCAAGATGAAGTGACAGCTGTTCTCGGCACTCAGCAGAGTCCAACATCACCAAAGGGGTAAAGCCATGGACAGCCCAAGAGTCCCTTAGGCACATGCCACTGAAAAGGGCCACAGTCCTCTCCAAGATTGACTGCTGACCTCCTCTCTCGGCCAGTCCAGCTGGCATCACTTATATGGTCTCTGAAGGCCCCTAGATGGAGCTCTAACCTGAATGTCATCACCGGTGTGAATTTATGGTGGTGGAAAGAAGCCCAGGTCTCACCTGTGATGTGGAGGTATCATGGCATGGCCCTCATGGTGCTTGAAATGAGGCCTTCTGCCTTTCCTTGCCTCCAGACGCCCAGAGACAGAAGCAGATAGAGCCTCTGCCTCATCAGCTTGGAAGCCTAACTCTTACAATCTCTTGCGCACAGCCCCAAGACTCTGCTTTGCTGAAGCCTGCCTTTACAAATAAAGTTTTATTGTACTATACATACAGTGGTCACTCCTGAGCATAAGGTTCGTGGTTGCTCCTGTGCTGTAGGGAGGCAGCTGAGAAGTTGTAAGAGGAACAATTGGGGGCACAAAGTGAAAACTATTTCCCAGTTAGACCTGCATAGAAAACACTTGCTGATCTCTTTGTTTTAAATCCCAGGGCTGCTCAGAAAACCCACGCTGGAGATTGCTTGCTTGGCCAAAATCAAGGAAGGCCTCCTGTACTTCTTTCTCAAGTCCAGTCCTGAGGATCTCCTGCAGGAGACCTGGGTTGGCCAAGCAGGATCAGGACTTCTCTTTCACAACCAACCAGCAGCTCAAACCATGGTCATTGTCCACCTTAAAAACCTCAGTGCAGTTGGGAGAAAGATCTGGGACCAGGAGGCAGAGCCAGTCACCTCTGGCTTGGCCTTGGGAAACTAGACCCTGGCCCTGGCTAGGACAGAAGGCTGAACCATGGACTCTGTTAGCTGCTTTTCTTGTTCCTGAGATAAAATAGCTGACAGAAGCAACTTAGGAAAGAGGGGTGGTTATTTTAGTACGTGATTTTGTAGTGGGGGAGGCACATGACAGCTGGGGCTCTGTCCCTGGTGGATAGCACTTACAACATGAAGTGTGGCACTTGGAGGATCAGGAAGAAGGGGTAGGGAAGGAAGGGGAAGAAGAGGAAGAGGGGAGAAGGGAGGGAGGGGGGAAGAGAGAGAGCATGCGAGTGCACCAACCTGGGGCAGAAGTAGACAGAACGCTAACGCTTAATGCTTACCTGGCTAGGCCACTCACACACCTAGGCTCCACCTCCCAAGGCTCACACAACCTCCCCAAATAGCCCCTCCATCTGGGGGCCAAGCATTCAAACACACAAGCCCATGGTGGACACTCTGAATCCAAACCCCAAGAACCAGGCCTTCCCATGGTCTCTTGGACAGCATTGCCAGGATGAGGCCTCGCTGGGCACTGGTCGGCGACCATTGCATTAACTTTCTTCCCACCTATGCCCGATTTCTCCTCCATCTCTGGCAAGGAGGGTAACTCTGTCCCCAATGCTGTTTGTCCTGCATCCTGAGGCCCCACGAGGATCTCATCTGTAGACCAAAGCGGCAGCTGTGAGGTAGGACCTGCCTGGACCTTGCTAAGGCCACATGCAAGCTGTTAGTGCTGATAACTACTACAACCAGATTGCTCTCAGCTGCTTCTGCCTTCTGGCACTACCAATACAGAATAGCTCTAACCCATTTTCAATAAGACAACTTAAAAAAAAAAAGAAAATGAAGATCCTTGCCTTCAGGCACTGAGTGATAGATGAGCAGCAACTTAGCTCTGATGTGTTCTGTATGTTTCCACCACAGTAGTCACCAACTAAGAAATGGCATGTTTCCTTGCCTCGGAGTTAAGCCCGTGTGTTGTTTTAAAGTGTATCAATAAACAATGTCTATGGCAAACACAACACCACACCAGCGAACTCCCAGGGTGCATTGAAATGTACACACCTGTCTGGAGGGCTTGAGTTCTCAACTGGTGTCAGCCATGTTGAGTGTGGGACAGAAAGGAAAGGGAGGTTGTAAGTCCCAAGAAGCAACAGGGCCTGAATTGCCCAGTTGTTTCTACACTGTAATTACACAAAGGCTTATGGGAGTCATTGCTTCCTCCATCTTCAGATGTTCCCCCAGGACCACAGACAGGGATGTGCTCCTAAGCTTCCTGAACACACGGGGGTACCCACCATGTACCACGCAGCATGCATGTTGCCCACTACAGGATGTTCTGGGTTTGCAGCACTGTACTCTCTGCTGTGCAGCCCAAGTACCACTTTACATATACCTTTGATAAATGGTTGTGCCTTTATATTTTAATTGGTAATAGAAACAGCACTCAGAGTCTTGGGAGAAGCCCTAGCTAGGTTCCAGCTCAAATAGGAGATAAAAGTGTTCCTGATGACAGGGGAAGACAGTCATGGGAAGCAAAAACAAAAGCTCATAAGAATAAAAGGCGAGGATGCTCAGCAAGTGGAGAGCGGCGGGGAGTAGAGGCTGCCCTTGTGTGTGCCTCTAGATATGATGTCAGCAGCTGTACTTGTGGACTGGAAGTGGGCAGCCTTACCTGGGGGTCAGAATGGGAGTGATTTACAGGTAAGAAGTCAGCATTCTTGTGCAGGTGCATGCAACCCATACACATACACACACACACACACACACACACACACACACACATGCGCACACACGCACACACACACATATATTTTTTTTGCAGAAAAATATATATATTGCAGAAAAAACATTGGCTACTTTTATTTATCAATCTCCACATTATTTTTTGAGACAGGAAGTTATCAATTTGGCTAGGCAGACGAACTGCCAGAACCCACCTGTGTCTGTCTTATCCCTTAACTCTGGGGTTACAGACATGCACAGCTGCACCTGGCTTTTGTGTAGGACTGTGGGGACCTGAACTCGTGCCTGCACAGACACTTTATCCTAACCTGCAAAGTCAGCATTCTTGAGTAACCAAAGAGAGAATGCTGGGATATGGGGTCACTAGGCCCAGGAGATGGCCAGCTTTGGGGCTGATCTCATGCACTAGATCAAACCAGTCTGGATGTGCCTGCCCTGGCCACTCTGGCTGTCAGAGTCGCTCAGGTTTGTTTTTATCTTCTCTCACCTCAGCCCCACTGCCCTCAGCAAGAGCCCTCAGAACCAACTTGTACACACATTCCTGACTCCTGAGATATCCCACACCAAAGTTGAGATTTAAATCTACATTCAGGGCAGTGCTGGCATCCATACATCTAACAAGCCCTAGGTCGTGCTGATGCTGTGTGTATGGACCACTTTTGAGGAGTTACCAAGGAGACAGAGCAGGGAGCCTACTCACGAGAGCCTGGTCTTAGCAGTCATGTATGGGTTTAAGCCTTCTGATCTTGCTTTCTTACCTGCTGTGTGACCTCCAGCAGGTTACTTAACCTCTCTGAGACTCAGTTTCTCATTTGTCAAATGGAGACAAAAATCACGGTCAAGGGATGGCAGAGAGCAGCTGATGATAGTTAAACATGTTGAGTCCAGTCCCTGCAATGATGCACTGACCCCCACCGGGATGGGGAGACTTGGGTCCTCACCATTTGGGGAACTCATCATGTGGAGACCTGATTAAGAGGGCCACAGCCAGAGGGGAAGACGTGTTCTCCAAACAATTGCCTTAGGAGGCCAACTTGTTCTGGAAGGTGATCTCCCAATGGCAGGGAGCATGCCTTCTGTGTGGCTGTGCTATCAGGTCCAGGAGGGAGCAAGCCCAATTGCAGATCAGAGGGAGATGGCACAGATGTGGCCTCACCATACACATCTGTTGCAGAACAAAGCCGGGTCCGAGGGAAGAAAAGCCAACAGAAAGGGATGTAAAGCAGATGAGAAGATGAGAGAGGAGGGAGGAGATGAAGAAACCTGCCCCCTAACTCTGTTACTCCCCCCCCACCCATCTCAACCTCTGAGTATACACAGATTTCCCAGAACTAATGAGAGATCCAGGCCCATTTAGTGCCACTTGACTTGGAGTGTGTGCATGTATGCATGGACATATGCACATTACAAGGCCCTGAGCAGGGGTTCAATGAGCTAGCCCGGGAAGTAAATGTAAGTGGGAAAGGAAGCCAGATGAACCCATCTGGAGACAGGTCAGTGGGCTTAAGCGGAGTTCTGGCCAGCGTCGGCTCTCTGTGGAGTGGCATTTCTCAGCTGGGCTCCACTGACATTTGGGGGGAAAGACGGTTTGTACTGTGGAGGCTGTCCTGAGCTATAAAGATGTTTCAAGCACCCCCAAGCTGCACCCGCTGGATGCCAAGAGAACCCTCCTACCCTAGTCGTGACAATTGGAAAATGTCTTCAGACATTGCCAAATGTTCCTTGGGGACAAAGCAACGCCCCAGTGACAATCATTCCGTAGATTTTCCCTTGGGACTGTGATGCTTCTGCAAGACGCTGGGGAGGTGTGTGTGTGTGTGTGTGTGTGTGTGTGTGTGTGTGTGTGTGTGTGTGTGTGTATGGGGTACCCAGTCCATGAGCCCCACTTCCTCTCTGCCAGCTGCAGGAGGCTCTGGCTGATAGCTCTTCCGGTGCAGTGCAGTTTTCCAGAGCTCGGTGTTCAGCCTGCTAGTTCCTGGCTCTCCATCCTCTTCTGGCTTGGCTTAGCCAGGGGAGTTAGACTCCAAGGGCAGCATCAGTCTGTCCCTTCCCACACCACCCTCACCACCCCCTATTTCCGTGAAGGGACCCCTACCGAGGTTCCCAGGGGGGGAAAAATCATCGTTGGAAAGGGCAGGGCTGGAGTTGGCTCCCGCTGCCGCCGCCGCCGCCGGGAGTCCTGCTGGAGAAGCCAGGGGGTGCGGAGGCTGAAGGGAAGGGACTGTTATCACAGAAACCTGATTTTTCTACACACTCTATCGGCTCCCCATCTGCTCCTTGATTAAACGTGTTGCCGTACTCCCTCCCCACATGCCCGCTGCCAGGACGTCTCTAGAGCCCTGATTACATCTGTGGAGAGAGCCTCAAACCTCACAGATGAGCGAGCTTATCGATCAGCCTGGCAGCTGACGTGTGTGTTAAAGTGTAGAGGTGGATGGGCAGTTGAACTGGCAGATTGAAGGGTACAGAGGCCTTTTTGCCTTAAAGGAAAGGCTTCCGTCCTCCTCCTCACCCCAACAGGGCCCAGGGTGATGCTTAGATTCCCAACCACTATCCCTTTCCAACTCTGAAACCTTGGGTGAACTCACTCTACTTCTCTTCCTCATTTCCCTCTCTTCCGCAGGAGGATGTGACAGGTGAGCTGGTGGCTGTAGAGTGAGTGACCTTCGGAGTCAGCAGACTGTATAGTCCTACCACTGACTCACAGGCTGCCTGTCCTGTGAGCCAGCAGCCTGGAAGTCCCCCAGGAGCTTGTTACAAATGCAGGCTCTCAGGCCTATACTGGGCCCCCCGGCCTAGGCTGCCTGTATCAGGAACTACCCTTTAACAAGCTCCCCAGGTACTTGGCAGACACGTTACAGCGTGCCGAGCGTGCCGACAGCTCCGTTCATTTAGCTACTTCAGAGGTGAACATGTAAAAGAAATCTCTCAAAGGGAATGACTCACCACCTTCTCTGGCCTCGGAAAAACTTTTCACAGAGATTTTTTTCTTCCTGCCCAGGAACTTTAACCCTGAAAAGCAAGCAGCTTTGAAATTCTGGTGGTTTGAGCCTTGAGATGAAAATCATCATTCCATCAGTCCCTCAACAAGCCTTGGGGATAAGAAGGAAAACCCCTCCTGCCTTCCCCCCACCCCCCCTCCCCTGCCCCCCCCTGCACCCCCCCCCTGCGCTCAGGAAAAGGTCTCTCTTGGGGCATAGGCAGACCCCCTCTCTGTTCCTTGAAAAGGTGCCTGTCCACGGTGTGGTTTTCAAACAGCTTGCTTTCTCACTGCTGGAGTTTGACCAGAGTCCCTGAAGCTTCACCATTATCTCGGGACGCTCTGTACGGTCAGCAGCGGCTGTAGCACATTCTCTGGCTTGAAAGCACGAGAGTTAGTTATTCTTTCACAGTTCTGAGAGCCAGAAGATTGAAATCAGCGTGATGGGGATGCCCTGCCCTTCTGAGGCTCCAGAGGGAAGGCCTCCTTGCCTATCCTGGTTTACAGTGGCTGGGGACACAGGACACAGGGCCTCTGCTCCCTCCCCATTCTTGTGCTGGTCCTTAGGATGCATCCCAATGATCTGTATTAATCTCACTTCCCAGTTCTTAGTTACACTCAAAAGGTCTTTTCCCATAGATTACAGGTGTGAGCCACATAATCGCAAGTCACGGGGACGGGTTGTGCCTACCTTAGGGGGTTACCTACCATAGCCTCCAGTGGGATCCTGTTTGGATTGGCAGTGTCCCCCCTGCCACCAAAACCTCATGTGTGGAAGGCCTGGCTCCCAGTTGGTGGAGCTGTGGAGAGATGAGTGGATTATGACAGTGAGTAACCCTCGGAATGGGTTATTCCATCGAGGAGCTGTTAGGGGGTGTAGGTCCCTGGAGGTGTAACTTGGAAGGGTGTGTTTTAGTTGGGCCTTGCTCCTTGTCTGCCTTGATTGACAAGCAGCTTCCTGTGCATCCATCTAATGTGTATAAACCAAGTGCATAAGATGGGGGGGGGGGAGGATCCCTTCGGAAAGATTCCTTGTGCAAGTCCTGTGGCCTTCGATGTTTTAAGAGTGAAGTGACTTTGCCAGCATACCTGAAGTATGTGTGTGTGTGTGTGTGTGTGTGTGTGTGTGTGTGTGTGTGTGTGTGGTGGGGGGAACAGTGTGAGAGACTGTGAGCCTCAGTGTGCATTATTCTGAGAGCTAGGGAGTATGGGAAATGGGCCAAAGACCCCAGCAGCCCCAGAGAGGAAAAAGTCTCTTTTATGTCACTGCAGAGTGGCAATGGGTAGCTTGTGGGTCAGGAAGAGAACACTGCACTGCGATCTTTGAGGGGGCAATCTGTTTGGCGTTGTGCTGGGGGCACATCAGCCCAGTGCCTGTGCAGGGGTAGGCTGAATGAGGTTCAAGTGGAGCCTGGACCATTGCTTGGGCATCTGGTGAGACAATCCAGGCAACAGACGATCAGGGCCAGCCCACACTGGCACTCATCTGGCCTGATGGATGACAGCTGAGCCAACAAGTGAGCAAGGCATCAGTTAAGCCATTCTCACCCCACCTTGGCAGAGACAAACTTGAAGGGCAGTGGCAGTGATGCTCTGGCGTCCTTTGGACAATGCATGCTCCAGTCTTTCACCGGTGGGGGGTACCCCGTCCCCCCTCAGCACCTCAGCTTCCCCTCAGCCTTCATGGGGGAAATGGCTCTTTCTCCCTAATCACCCAATGGAGATTTTTGCTAAATAGCTCCCAAATGTTAAACTGACTAATTTCTGTGGAGATTTTTCTTTAAGCCAGCCTGACACCAGCTTTAAATCAATTTGAAATCCATGGTCTACAGATCCACTTGGAGAGGGTCCTTGGAGGACGGGTACCAATTATCCTCATCTGTCAGAGAGGACAAGGTGGCCAAGATGGGCTGGGACTGGAAAGATGCAGGTTTACATGTGTGGAAGGTGTTTGGAGCTCAAGGCTACTTACTACAAAAGGCAGGCACAATGCTAGGGGTACAAGGTTGTCACTGAGCTACAGTGACATGTGCAGAAGGCCTACCTCCCCAGTTAGTGGCACTATTGAGAGGACCCTCTGAATGAGAAGAGACAGGTGGATCAGGCAGGAGTTGTAATCCTAATATTCAAAAGACTGAGGCAAGAGGGTCAAGAGTTAAAGGTCATCCTTGAAATACAGTGCATTTGAGACCAGTCTGGGCTAATGAGACTCCCATCCTAATTAAAAGGGTGGGAACTAAAGAATGCAGAAGGAAAGGGAAGGCCAAAGGGCTGGCTAAGGTCCAGGGATGCTGAGGTTCCCACCGAGTTCAAAGACTTCATCTGGCCTTTATCCTCAGATCACTCCATCTGTTAAACAGCTAAAGTTGGGAAGTAGGGAAGACCAGGGCGGGGTCTGGAAGGGGTGTCTGCGATGGTGGGTGCGCAGAAGGTCGAGGGGACTCATTAGCAGCCATTTGCAGCCTGCTTTGGAGCTCAAGATCAACGAGAGCATTTATGAATGAAATCAATCCTGCCCCCGACGCAGGGAGACAAGCCAAATTCCCCGGCTCCATCTTCCTGTCCAAATGGCCCTCTTCCCCTTCAGAATATTGCTTTGTAATAGAGCCCATCCTTGGCATCCTTCCTCCCCAAGGGAGGGTTCCAATTTATCTGCCCTAAGTGGAGGACAAGGGTGAGGTGCTAATAGGCCACCAGCCCAGCCTGCCCAGCAGACACACTGGGCAGAGGTGGGCAGGGGATAGAGGGAGGAGCTTCCAGGACAGACAGTGGGGCCCTGCATTGTGAGCGGGCTTGTGAGTATCAGCTCCCTTGAACTCACTGCCAGACCATCAAATGGACACTCCTCCCACCCTGCAGATGGGTCCAGCCTTTCTACCCAGCCTATCCAGTCCCAGCAGCCAATCCTAATAGCCAGAGTCAAGTCAGGTGACCAGGATTGGCCAATCATTCTGGTTTTGGCTTTGAAGTGAGTAGAGAAAATTTAGGTAGGGCTGGTTAAACTTTGTCTTTAGTGGCCTTTGGGAAGCAATGGGCCAGCAGATGTGGGGTTGCAAGTGCCACAACCAGACAGATTCTGAGGCCCAGCTTCTACTTTCTTCTTGCTCTCAACCGCCAACTTGTTTCCCGTCCTCCCATAAATAACTTATGTTCCAATATCCTTCTAGAACATTCCCTCAATGTGAACTTTTGTGATTGGTAACCAGAACCCTGATAGAGGCAGGAAATTATTCAAAATCAGAGAAAGACATAACACACACACACACACACACACACACACACACACACACACACACGGAGGCTGAGATGAAGTGCCCTTCTCCGTCTGAGGACTTGACTGTGAGGTGAGCTCCAGGCCTTTGCCACAGCAGTGATTCCTTCCTGGAGGGTGAACAATGGCAAGCTGACTTCCATGGCCTTCTCACTGAGTCAACTAGAAGCCTTTTCTGTCCAGATCTTTCTGTGGCGCCAACGCTGCCAGGATCTAGGAGGGGAAAGTTGAGGACCCAGCTTGTGCCCATAGTATTTCAGAAGGACACAAAGATGGAGACTCAACTCCCTCCTCACTCTGGCGCTGAGGCAGCTGTGAGTTTCAGCGATTGATGGAGAGGCTCCCAAAGCACTGGCAGGGTGAGGCGGACTCCATGCCTGGCTATCCCTGCCAGCGCCATTCACCAATGAATCCTTGTAATTCTCTGAACAGGTCAAGGCAGCAGGTTTTCTCAGAGTTCTTATTTTCCAGCTGGAGGGATGGCGGTGTAAAAAGGGCATACAAGCCATTCAAGGTAACCCAGGGAGTGGATGGTCGAATTTACATACAAGCCTCTGGCTCCAGAGCACCCAGATTTGCAGAAAAACTTCAGTCAAGGAGACTGGATGAATGTGAGACAACTTCAGAACCTTGAGGGGGTGGAAGGGAAGGGACCGGATGGCATGCCCAGGCCCCTAGGGCAGCCTCCCTGCAGCTCAGAGTCTAGCTTTCTGTTGAGTTTACCACTAGTGGCTAGTGGCTTACGGCATGGTGGCCGTGGTGGCGGCTGCGTGGTTGGCACTGCTAAGTGGGAATCCTAACAGGCTTTGTCCCTGAAAGTACTGCTTGATGGATGGCCGGTGTAGGTGGCTCTGAGCTGATGGACAAGGAAGGCCCTGGAAATTGTGAACTCTAGGCATCTGGTCCCCTGAGGATGTGACCCTGAGGCTCAGCCTGCTCTTCCCAGCATGTATAAGAAGCACAGTGACTCTAGAACGTCTCCAGGCCTGGGTCTGGGACCTTTGTTCTTAGTTTCAGGGCAGAAAGGGGAGTTGGTAAACATCTCAGAGCCCACTAGGGACCAGACGGGGGTGGTGGCCAAATGAGAGATGCTTCCCCTGCGCCACCTTTATTAGAGTGTAGAAAAAGTGGCCTGTGGCTTTCGTGTCCAGGGAAGACTGGAGGTTGTTGTCATGGGCCCCTCCAGCCCTGGAATGAGGCATCCAGGGTACTTCCTGTCACTGAAGGCAATAGTTAAGTTCGGCTGGTGTCAGCAAGGAGGGTCAGAGGTCAGAAGAGAAGGGGAAGTAGGTGAGGATGGGACAGAGGAGAAGTTGAGCCAGGGGTCCATCAGGGCCCGGAAACCCATGCCTGTCATATTAAACATGTCTTCCATGGGCCTGATTTTATTTCTAGATTGATGACATAGTCACCATCTTATGATGCTGTTGGTGTAAGGGATCATTGTCTCCCCCCCCACACACACACCATTGGTGCAGGACACACCCAGATGCCAAACCCTCAGCAAAAATTACCCTATGGGGGCAGTGGAAGAGGCTGCAAAAGCAGACAGAGAGCAAGCAGCAATGGCAGCAGCAGGTGTTTTGTTGTTTTGCAGGTGTGGGTTTTTAGGGAGAAAGGGAGGGGGGTTAGCGTGAGTTTGTAAATCCTGATTGGACATATTAGCCAAATAATGCATTTTGACTGTTGGACCTTGGTGTTTTGTCTCAGGAATGAGTCAGTGGCCAGATAAGGGAATGGGCCTCTGGGAGCTAGTTTTTGGGGAGTAATCTAACAGCGTTTAGCAAGAGAGAGGGAAAGGGGGAAGGGGCAACACTTGTAGGCGTCATATTTGCCATGCTCGGGCCTGTTAGGGAGCCCTTCGGTCTGTGTCCCAGGCCATGAGGCAGTGAGGCCACTTCTTCATTCTTCCTCAGCCCGCCCACTTCCCCCACCCCTACTCCTCCTTTTAAGTTTTGGAGGGATTTCCTAAGTTCCTGGTCAGCAGCCTTCAGCCATCCCAAGAGTACCGCTGCTATTGGTCACTGTGTGTCGCAGATAGTGTCCCGTCTCCTTCTGTCATCTCTCCTCTCCTTGTCCAAAGCCTCTGTTTCCTCTACTGAGCTAAGCATTCCAGCTTCTTCAGGCAATCATCCTAGCCTAGACTCACCTAGGGGTCTTCAGGGGCCACCAAGACACCTAACCCTTCAGGGGCCACCAAGACACCTAACCCTTCGCCTGAATGGAGCATTACCTCAGAGCTCAACATGGCTTATCTGTGGGGAAAACTCCTCATACTGCACTGCGGCGTGCTGACACTAGGAGTTTATGATCTGTCCTGGACTGACCTCTGTCACATCACCGAGGCCAAATGCCCACATGGACCACATCTGAAGCTCTCTCTGTCTTTCTCAGCTGCCAGGAAGTGGGAGGGGAAGGGAGGAGACCACAAGACGTTCCTCAGCTGAGTCCTGAGAACAGACCTACCTCTGTTGCCCAAGAGAATGAGGCATCCTCTGGGTAACGACATCCTGTCGCTGAAGGCAATAGCCAAGTTTGGCTGGTGTCAGCAAGGAGGGTCAGAGGTCAGAGGAGGAGGGGAAATAGGTGAGGATGGGACAGAGGAGAAGTTGAGTCAGGGGTCTATCAGGGCCTGGAAACCCATGCTTGTCATAACAAGCACGTCTACCTGAGCTAACCTCAGCCCACAGCTTCATCCCGAGCCACGTGGGGCCTGCTGTACACTTCCAGCTTTTCCTTGCCTCCCCCCAACTGCGGTGATCTGTAAAGCTAACACACTAACCTCTGCCCAGCTGCCCCTTCCATGGCTGTGCAGATTCCCCTCCCCCCTCAGATCAGCTCTCTCCTGTTTCTCCCCACAGTGTCAGGAGAAGGCCTTCCAGATTCATCTTGCACACTCCTGGCTTGGGGCCACTCCCAGCAAATAAATGAAAAACCCACGGATCAATGCCAGAAAAATGACCACATCTCTAGTTCCCTCACCAGGAAAGCAGCTTTTGGTGCACCCACACAGGGTGTGAGAAGCGAGGCTCAGCCGGGGCTGTTTGCTCAAATCCCTCAAATTCTGTCCTCTCTCGGGGTGCGCTTCCTGTAGCTCAGGGCCAACTCATTCATTTATCTGTCACCAGCGCCGAAGCAGCCACAAAATATTGATGTGGCCATTAGAGTGTGAGGGTGGGTACAGAAGCATGGCGGCAGGACCTGCCGCCAGTCATGGCTTGGGGGGCACTCCCAGCTCCCCGGCACTAATGCGCCTGTGCGCGTTAGGCAGATCATTGCACGCAGCTTGGAGCCTGAGTTAGGATTAATGGCCGGGTATTGTGTAGCTTTTCATCTCCGGCTTGTGAATATATATTAGGGCTGCGTTCCCCATCGCAGCTGGAGTTAAAGAGCTGACGCCACCTCATTGAAGACTTGGAGGAGAGCATCCAGCTCAGAACCAATTTGGCTCCTAGGCTTGTCCCTACAGAGTGAGGGTTTCTCTTTCTCCCTTTGCTTATGGGTATAATTAAGGCGACTGGGAAGGAATGCAGGCACAGCGAGGGACCGTGGTACCTGGAAACATGTTATCTTTGAATCTGAGCTCCAATCAGAGCTCTGGGGATCTTGGCAAAATGATTCACCCTCTCTTGAGCCTCAATGTTTCTCTGGCTAGAAGGTCACCTTTGCCAAGGCCCGTGGGCCTTAGGGAGATAACCCAGGGAGGTCATGAGTTTCTGGTCTACAGTTCGTTACCCAAGCCAGAGTTCTAAATACAGCCATGGAAACTGGTTCTGGCTAGTTTAAGCAGTGCCCCAAATTGGGTGGTTGCCATATGTCTGCAAAGGCTTGGCTTTATGACAGGAACCACAGTATAAGTCACACGGGAGCTATCCAGAGAGAGGACCAACCTGCCACCACCTCCATGGAGCAGGGGTGTGGGCCACACATAAAAGGATGTTGCTGTGGCCACTGCAAGATTGCTGACATCAGGAAACCAGACAGTAGCTGTTGCCACCATGGCTCCAGGATCACTACCTGCCTGTTCCTGTGTGATCAGCTAAAGACCAACATCTAGAAGGTTACAAGCAAGGCAGATGATGGACAAAGGAGTCACAGGCATGATGGACTGGGGATGGCTGGGGACTCTGGATGGCCCCTGGTACACAGTGTTTGGTTGCTGTTCTCAGAGATGGGACAGACCCTAGGTAGGGCTAGGCCAACTGCGCGCTCTCTCTCTGTCTCTCTCTGTCTCTCTCTGTCTCTCTGTCTGTCTGTCTGTCTGTCTGTCTGTCTGTCTGTCTCTCTCTCTCTGTCTCTCTCTCTCTGTCTCTCTCTCTCTCTCTCTCTCTCTCTCTCTCTCTCTCTGTGTGTGTGTGTGTGTGTGTGTGTGTGTGTGTGTGTGTGTGTATGTGTGTATGTGTGCATACATGTGCCAAAACAGAGTCACCATCAGGAATCAGATGCTCGCACAATTATAAAGCCGAGAAGTCCCAAGCTCTGCAAGTGGCAGGCTGGAGACCTGAGACCCCAGGGAGATGACCGATGCTGTTAAACTGTGAGCTACAAGGTCTGAGGCCTGGGAGAGTCCGATGAGCCTGGAAGCCTGCAGCCCAAGCCCCAGCAAGATCCTGCGTTTCCATAAAGCTCCAGCTTCGCGTTGTGGCTCCAGCGGCCAGGCTGGTGATGGGGTGGGGGTGCTTCCTCCCGATCTGCCCTCTCTGTTCAATTCTGCTTCCGGTGGTTGGGTGAGGTTCACCCCCCCCCCTCCCCCGTCAGAGAGGTCAGCCTGTTCTATTCAGTCTCCTGCGGCCATGTTCATCTTACCCAGAAAGACACCCACAGACTCATCCAGGACACTGTTTTAACCAAAAGTCACCTCATGACCCAGCAAGATGATAGGGAAATTAACCATCACCTTGAGCCAGTGAAAACCAAACAGAGTGCAGTGAGAGAGTGGGTGCTGCTTCCCAGAGTCACGTTCCTAAGCTGAGTTGAGCTGTCGACTTCAAGGGCAGTAGACCAGAAGTTGGAAACCACTCTGGACTCAGGTTGCATGAATTCAAATCCCACGTCTGCAATGAAGAAGCTGTGTGATGGGGCACAAATCAGTTGAGATCTCTGTCTCTGCCTTGTCCTCTGGAAAGGACGTCTTGAGTTGGCTTGAGCCTTGTTTTCATGATGTGAAATAATAATGCTTGGGTAAACAGCTGGTACTTAACACATGCTACTTCCTATCTCTGAGAAGACAGGCTGTCACAATGTACAGCTATAATGCCTGGGGTCTGGGGAGATGTGTGACGTTTCTGTTTGCGTCTCCAGGCTCCACTGCGCCATGGTGAAGACTCCTGGATGACTGAGACTGTGGTCCATGCCAACTGCCTTGAGAAACTGACTCTCCTGCCCTGATCCCACCTCTGTCCTCACAGAAGTGTCTATAAACAGTGGTGTATGGCTGATGTCAAGTGCAAAGCCTGGCGCATCAGACTTCGAGGACCACTTTCTTGAACTGGTTTGGGGTTTGTTGGCCTGAGAGCAGGGTGAGTCTCGATTGGCCTTTGGCCATGGACTTGGTGACCACCTGCAGTCCTTTTAATAGCAAAAGATGGCATTCCTTGCTGATGCTGAGCTAGGTGACCTGCCCCCCCACCTCCCCACCCCCGCCCTCAGCCTTCTGCTTTCAGTTCATTGTCCCAACAGCCACCCTGATCTCTGACCTCCCTGGCTTCTGAGCCAGCAGATGGTGCTTCTAAGCCTAGATTCCCCAAATCTCACATCAATGCTAGATTACGAGGTTGTCTGGTCTCACCTGCACAGGTACCCTCACAGGTGGACCTCAAAGAAGAAAAGATGGTGACAGAACAGTTTGGGTCCCTGAGTCAATTTCCTTACACAGAAAAGAAGGGACGTCACCTCTCAAGAATGTTACAGTCTGTGGCACAAGAGCCCAGGGAACCATCACATAAGGCTGCCTGCGATCAGGTCAGCATCCATACCTGCTCGGGCCATGCTGCAGGGAGGCACCTCAGATACGGAGATTGCTAAAGGCAGACTGGGAGACAAGGTGGGGTGGATTCTGAAAATGCCCCCTAAGACTCATGTGCTGGAGCCCTGGTCCCCAGCTGGTGGCACTGTTGGGAGATGATTGGAACACTAGGATGAAGAACCTAGTTGGAGTGGGTCATATAGAGAGGTGACCTTGAAGAGGACATTGGAGACCCTGGTGTCATTCCCTACCCCACCCCCTTCTTCTGGCTCTACTTCCCAGCCACCACGAGGTGAACAGCCTCCTTCACCGTGTTTTTCTGTCTTGCCACAGGCGCCAAAATCACGTCAGATAACCCTGGAGATTAACTTCTGAAAGTAAACCCAAACTAAACTTTCCTCCTTATAAGTTGACTCTGTCAGGCATTTTATTACTGCAACAGAAAGCAAATTCACACACAGGGATTTGGGTCCAGGGAGCTTACCTAAGAGTGGATCCC
Source organism: Acomys minous (assembly GCF_964271855.1). Lineage (NCBI taxonomy): Eukaryota > Metazoa > Chordata > Mammalia > Rodentia > Muridae > Acomys > Acomys minous. Next base: position 106,118,523 of record NC_140493.1, on the reverse strand, counting down.
AAGATGGACATAGTGGTGTGGGGAGACTGAGGCTAGGAAGGAAGGAACGATAACAAAGGCCATGCTAAGGCACAGGTGACTGCGACATGGAAGTGAGGCTCACCTGCAGGAGACCCACTAGGAGGTGGAAGAGCATCCTCCAGGCAAGCTTCCCACGTATGCCACTGCTCTCTGGCAGAAGCCTACTTCTGGAGGGTGGGATTCTAGTTCTTTAAGCCTGCTCCAGGCCAAGGACCACAGGACCTAACGACCAGGACCGTGGTTGGATGAGTGGGCACTGCACTGGTCCATCTGTCAGAGGAATCAGAGCCCCGCGGTCCCACAACCTCAAACCTGTGTTTGAGCTCCCTTGGATGGCTGAGCACTGTAATTCCAGGACCAAAGCCCCTTTTCTCAGGGGTCTCCATCACTCCTCTCCATGTTGAGTGGTCCCGTGGCTAGCTAAGGGACATCTTATTCTGTAGATGGGGGAAAGGAAGCTGATTTTGGTGGACACCAGAGATCTCACCTGTGTGGGCCAAAGGAAAAGCGGGAAAGCTGGAGTTAGATGCAGGAAGAGCCCTTAAAACATTTCTCAGCTGTTTCAAGGCTGGAGATCTGCACTAAATCTCTAGAAAAGGGAGTAATTACTCTGTCAGGAAAGGTGATATAATTTTTAAGACTCGATTCCACGGCTATAATTTTTCCTCATCCTCCCCGCGTCTCATGGGGGATTTAGGGGCCAATTACCTGTCAGTTTCTTGAGGTGCTGTCCCTAGACAGGGAGCTATCACCTGCCACAGCTTCCCTGAGACCCATGGACAGCCAGGTGGCTGGGTTGGGGAGTTACAGGAGGAGCTAAGGGCATGCCTTCAGTAGCCCAAGGGGGCAATTCCTGGAGACTGAAGGAGGGGGATTCTTCTGAGCTCAGTGGTGCCCTTAAGGATTTTGTCTCAGCCAGGTCAACCCAATCGAAGGCTTAGGAAGGAGGAAGTGAGGAGGAGGTGGTGCAGGGTCGGGGGGGGGGTGGGGGGTGGGGGGTGCGGGATGGGGGTGGGGGGTGGGAGGGCTCTGAAAGGGGAAGGTCTTCTAGCGCACTGCAGTGAGCCTTAGTCTGTTTTCTGTAGCTGTAACCAACTACCGTTGACTGAGAAACTTCGAAGAAAAAGAGCTCCCTTCACCTCGCAGTTCTGAAGGTGAGGAAGTTAAGACTTGGTGGATGCATCCGAGCAGTCCTCACGGAGGGCAGTGCAGCATGTGGTAGACACTAACGCGCTCAGGTCCTCTCCTTATGAAAGCCTCAGACCAGTGCTGGGGATGGAGGACTTGCCTAGAATATTAGAGATGCTAGGTTCTATTCCCAATCAAAACAAAACAGCCCTATTGGATTAGGGTCCCATGCTTATACCGCTTTAACTTTAATGATGTAGCTAAGGTCTTGTTTCTATTTCAATACCTAAAATGGAGATGCATTCTTCCTTCCTACCCTCTGCCCTCCCTCCCTCCTTCTCTCCCTCCCTCCCACCTACTCCCTTCCTTTCTTCCTTCAACATGATCTTATGTAGTCCAGGCTAGCTTCAAGCTCACTGCATTGCCAATGATGACCTTGAACTTCTTATGCTTCTGCCTCTATCCTCACGTTGTTGCATTACAGGCCTGCACCACCACCCCTGGTTTTTCTGCAGTAGTGGGCATGGAGTGCAGGACTTCATGCATGCTGGCTACATCCAGTCCCTGGAGGGGACATTGTAGCATCAGCATCAGCTTTTTTAAGGGGACATTCAAGCTGGAGCACAGGGTTTGGGGCATCAAGGTATCTTCTAGTAGACTCCAAGCATCTCATGGAGGCGGAACCCTTGCAGTCCAGTCTGGGTTGCTGTACAGAGGGAAGGTTGAAGACGTTCATAGGCACAAGGGCTCTGCGGTGGGTTCAGCCCGAATGAGCCCTGGATCTGTGCATCCTTGAGCAGCTCTTTAACCTCTCTATGCCTCCAATTTCTTCCCCAAGGATGGGCCATCACCCATCAGACTGTTGGCTACTGTAGGACAGCCATTCTTCCTCCTATTGCTTGATTCTTAGGGAGTACCACTCTGCCTCTCTTGAATGCCCTAATATTAGGGAGCTCACTAGATAGATGCAAAGGCCTCCATTTCTGCTTCCAAACAGTGAACAGGCCTTAACTAAGCCAGAAGCTCTTCTGTCCTGTGTACTTCTTGGGGCCATGTTAACCCACAAGCATCACTTGTGAGCTCTAGGGATCAACTGCAAGTGCCAACAGCCCCTCCTTGATCTCCTGGGGAAGTAACAGTGAGTCTTTCCTGTACTCCCCACACTCTTGAGAGTTACAAAGCTTTCACTCTGGTTAGAAGGTCATGGCACCCATGTCCCGAGAACCTGGCTCTGGGAACCCCTTGCCGCCTGTCCGTTGGTGGCATGTCTGACACTAGCAGAGGCAACTGGTCCTCATTCCTTTTCCTGCCTTCTCTTTGTTCAGTGAGTCTCAGGGGTTCCTCAGAGCTTCTCTCTCTCAAAGCATTTATTCCCTCTAGAGTCCCAAGAAGCCTGGTGTCCTTCTGGCCCGGGGTTTTTCTTAGGTGTCCCCATTCTGGCCGGCGGACAGTACGGTGTTTCAGTTCATCACACTCCTGGGGCTCAGATGAGAGTAAGGGAATTCTGGGATGGGTAGCCTGTGGTCGTCTCTATACCCAGGACTCACTTCTCTTCCTGGGACTGCGTATCTCCAGAAGTGTCTCGTGAGGAGGGGGTAGCTATGGTGTGTGTGTGGGGGGTGAGTGGTGGATATACTCATATCTGGTATAAGTGGAAACCACTATTGTGCCACTAAAGCCTCCTGCTCTGCCGTTCCCAGGCTGGCATTGAGCTGGGCCCCTTTGTTAACATGCAGTCCAGCCTAGCGGATAAGGTGGAGTTGGTCCTGCAGCCAGATGTTCTAGTTCAAAGCCCACCTTCACTTTTTCCCGTGACAGGAACATCCCTCAGCGGCCCTGTTTCATCACCACCACAACGAGGATGCTATCTGGGTGGGTCCGACAGCCAAGACATTATTATAGAACTTTCAAGAAGTATGTATCTCAGAAGTATTTGCCTCTGTCAAGTTGACAGAAGCTACAATTACATGGGAGATGTACAATTACATGGGTATACCTTGATTATGTTAATTCATGCAGGAAGACTTGCCCACTGTGGGCGGCACCATTCCCATGGCTGGGAGCCTGGTCTCTATAAGGAGAAAGTGAGCTGAGCACAGGCATTCCCTCACCAAGTAGCAAACACCTGCTCCAGGGAGGAAAGGACCAGGCTTCATCCTTGTCCTCCATGCTTGGGATATAGGTAACATGGGTTCTTCTTGTCCTCCCATAGGTCCCTGTGTGGGAGACTTGGTTCCTTGCAGGTGGGAGAACTTTTTAAAAAGGCAGGGCTGGGTGAGAGGCCCTCAGGTCATTGGGCTACGCCTTCAGAAAGGAATTCAGTAACCAATGAGTTCTCAATAGAGGCTTGACATGAAAGGAACAAGAAGAGTCTCTCTCCTGGATCTGAGGACTCATGGTCTGCCCACCCTTTGCCTGCCACTTCTGATTGGTCCATCTCAGGCCATTCATCCCGGATGCAGTTGTCCGGTAGGACTGGAATAGAGGAAGAGATGGAGAATGAACAGGGCTACATAGAACAAGGCTTTCCCTACTGCTAGGGTTGAGGTGTGAAGTGCCGCCCACCCCCCCCCCCAGGTTGCTGCATCGAATCGTCTTTCCCAGCTGCTGGTACCATTCTGAGCAGCAGCTGTGGCAAAGCCTTTAGGAGGTGAGGCCAATCTGGATGGAGTATGGGATGGAGGTCTGGGGTGTATGCTATCCCTAACCACTTCCTGTCTTATTCTCCTGCTTTGTGGTCAACCATAGAGTGAATGACTTCCCCAACATGCTCAGACCGCCATGGCCTCAGCTCCCCTACCCATAATCTTCCTGCTATGATGGGCTGAGGACCTGTAAATCTGTGAGCTAAAACAAACACTTCCCCCTTTTCACATTGCTCTGTCAGATGCTCTGTGATATCAGTGCAAAAGTAATTGATATGCTCAAGCAAACGCATCTCCTGTGTTCTGCCATTCAGCTCCGCCCCCAAGGGGAGGGCCAGCAAGGGGAAGACTTGGAGGAGTCTAGGCAGGATGGGGAGGCTTGAAGAGACAGTCATGATCTACTTTTGGGGAAGGAATATCACCAGCTGCAGGAATGGGGGGATTCACCCCTCTGCCTCCTACCCCCTACTCACCACACACTGCTAAGGCTCAAGAGGATTGCTTTTGCTCAGGCAAGTGGTTTCAAGTGCTTGTATATAGAGGGCCCTGAATTTCACCTACTTTGTCCTTTATGGTGGAGCAGGGGTAGAGCTGAGTGTATAGGCCAGAGGACAACTTCAGTTGTCATCTGATGGACTCTACTCACTTCCTTTAGGATAAGGTCTCTCATTGATCTAGATCTCACCAAGTAGACTTGACTGTGTCCAGTGAGCTGTAGGAATCCTCTCTTCTGGGATTACAAAGCATGCATCCTATACCCATCCTTTTTTCATGCAGGTTGCAGGGATCGAACTCTGGTCCTCATGCGCAACAGCAAACACTTTACTGGCTGAGCCAGCCCTCTCTTTAGAGCAACGGAGCTTCATATGTGAGTACTGAAGGCTGAGAAATGATTGTGTGGGCTTTGAGGGAACCCATCCTAGATTCATTCTCTGAGCTGGCTGCTCATGACCTCTACATCGCATGATCTGACCTCGGGCTCCACATTGGTAAAAAGGAGATCGACTACACCATCTCCATGTGGTGACTGAGAAATTCAGGGCCAGAAGGCATGCCAAGCAGTTGGCTTGCAAATATTCTCTGTAAGTATGTTGTTTCTATTTTTGCCGGAAGGCAGAGGGAGGGGGCTGTATACCACCATCTCCCTCTCCTTCTCCAGTCTCAGAGCGTCTGAGCTCAGCCGCTGTGGGGACATGTAGGTGTCTGGATCCAATGCAGTGCATCCCACCTCCCTCTACTTTTCAAGTCTCAGTGTAGCAACCCATCCGTGGGCCATAACGCCTAGCCCTTGGCCTTAGAACCACGGGAGTTGGGTGTGCAAATGCTGTGCACGAGCCAGGCAGTTGGCAAAATAATTGAGTGCTAACTTGTCATATTTTAATGAAGTTCTGGAGTTAGAGATTTATAATTGCTAATGAGCCAGGCTAATAATTAGTTGCTTTATAATAAGGGTGATGATCACTCAGACAGAGGTAGAGAGAGCCAGGCTCCTGCCTAATTTTTCTTCTCCTCTAATTACGCGACATGCCCAACTGCCTGGAACGGCTCTCACCCTTTCGTCCTCTGGCTCCAGGACCATGCCAGATCTCTATGGCGCCATCCTTGCTCTCCTGTCCCACCCCAGCACCTTGATTTTGGCGGCCCAGTGCCTCCTACCTGGCAGCTGTTGTCCAGTGTCTACCTCCCTGTGCTGTCCCACTGGCCAGAGTTCCTCTCCGCTTGCCAAGAGGTAAGATGAGTTACAGCGGGCTCTATAGCTAGAAAGCCTCACTGGACCAGCCACACAGGGAAGCAATTTAACATTTGGTGTATGCTGTGTGGGGGCTGCACTCTACCTTGGATGGAGGGTGGAAATCCCTGTCTATCCCATAGTGGCTTCAGCCTGAGGGAGGATGGCAATAGGACTGGGCCAGTGGCAGGGGGTCCTGAGGATGTCCTGAGCTATACCATTTCTGGGGATGGAACAGAGCCGTGGGTAGAGAGAGCAAGGCAACTCAGAGTGGTGACTGCCTACACTCTGGCTCTTCCCAGCTTCTCACGGGCCAGGCATAGAGAATCCGTGGATCTTCTCTGCCATCACCTGGCTGACTCATGGGCCAACCCTAGCTTTGGCCCCTGTGGAAAGGGACCGAGACATTTGAACAAGATTCAGGTCTTCTCCAGCACTGGGTGTCTAGGGGTCACTTTGACAAGTGTGAGGCTTTAATAAGAATGGTAAGAGGGGACAAACACACTCCATATCTCTGCAGTGATGTGACCTATGGATCCTGGGGGCACATTGGAAGGCAGGGGCCTGGGAAGCCTGTGAGAACACTGAGGGAGATTTGTACACCCTGTCACCCTGCCATTTTTTAGTTTTAGTTTAGTTTTTGTTTGTTGGTTGGTTTTTGTCATCAAGAGGCCACTCCCCTTGTTTGTTTTAAGAAAAAGCATCTATTTTTATTATTTTTAATTATGTGTATGTCTATATGTCAGTTTGTGTATGTGAGTACAAGTCCCTGTGGAAGCCAGAAGGCTTGGATCCTCCAGAGCTGGAGTTACAGGTAGTTGTGAGCCACTCAACACAGATTCTAGGCTAAACTCGTGTCCTCAGCTAGAGCGGCAGTGCTCTTAACTGCTGAGCCATCTCTCCTACGCATCACCTTGTTTTTGAGATAGGGCCTGGGACTCACAGGTTTGGCTAGGCTGGCTGGCCAGAGAACCCCTGAGACACTTCTCTATGCTCCTCCCTACTGCTAGGGTCACAGATGTGCACATAGCCACTGGCATTTTAACCTAAGTTCTGGGGATCAAATTCAGTTTCCACGCTGGCAAGGCAAACGCTTTACCCACTGAGCTGCCTCTCTAGCCCCTTGATATCTATTTTGAATCCAATAACCACCTGGAGAGCAGCATAACTTCCCTTGTACCCCACATGCCTCTTGTAGGCTCCCAAGGCTCCAATGAGTGACTGGGTTGGGGCTCTGGTGTCAAGTAAGAAATGAGACACAAAAGGCACTCCAACTGGATGTGGGCTTGTGGCTTGGGTCCATGTTAGACTTCAGGGCTCTGTGCATTTGAGTGGAAAAACTCGTCTTAAACTCCTTCCTCCTCCCTCCCTCCCTCCCTCCCTCCCTCCTTCCCTCCCTCCCTCCCTCCCTCCCTCTCTCTTCTCTCTCTCTTCTCTTCTCTCTCTCTCTCTCTCTCTCTCTCTCTCTCTCTCTCTCTCCCTCCCTCCCTCCCTCCTCTCTTCCTTTCTCTCTTCTCTCTCTCTCTTCTCTCTCTCCTTTCTCTCTCTTCTCTCTTCTCTCTTCTCTCTCTCTCTCTCTCTCTCTCTCTCTCTCTCTCTCTCTCTCTCTCAGGCACAGAATCCACAGAACTATGAGTAGTTCTTGGGGCTTCACCAATGGAAAAGAGGTATTTTTACATCACATTAGAGCAGTGGCAGATAACTCAAAACATTGTTTATGCTCATCACCAGTCTGAAATTATGGTAGTTATTAAACCCGCCGCAAGAGCTTGTTACTCACCACGTTAATAAAAGATCACACGAGTTACTATATATTTGGTTTTTAAAGTACAAATTACTACGGGGTTCTTTTTTTTTTTTTTAAACACTGTTTGATAGCTGTGTTTTAGTGTAATTGCTCCTATGTATAACTCCATGGATTTTCTTTCCCCTCCTCTCTGTCCTGTTTCCCAGCTCCCACACTTTCCTGTGGCTGCTGCCCCCAACACACTAGCTCAGCAGAGATTGACACTCACACTGAAGACTTGACCCCCAGTGTACCTGAAACTCAGGAGAAACCGAGGTTGCTAACATGTCCCCAGCAGCTGGGAGGGGAAAGACAGGATGGAGGCTGGACATGGTGACTCATGACTATAAAGCCAGCATTCTGAAAGGCTGAGGCAGGAGAGCTGTTGTGAGTTCCAGGTCGGACTGGAATTTCCAGATCAACTTGGGCTGTACTATTAGACCCTGCCTGAAAAGAAAAAGACACAAGGAAAAAGATTAGTGCCTTTCCTACTTTGCTGTCTGCCTCCTGCTGGTGGTTTGACATGTGAGCTCTAGGTGGTTCCTGCTGCCGTGTGCCTTCTCCCCGCCATCATGGACACTAACCCTCTGCAGCTGTAAGCCCAACTAAACACTTCCTTCTATAAGTTGCCTTAGTCATGGTGTTTTATCTCAGCAATAGACAAGTCACTTAGAGCATGCTACTGTCGTTAGAGGTCAGGCATAGGCTTTGCTCACATGGGCTTGGGAGACATTGATTAGGCAAATAACACTTTGATAATTCATGACCGATAACCAATTAATAATAATAAAAATGACTTAGTGCTGGGGCAGTGAGAGGTGACAGAGGAAGTGTCATGGCCCACAACAGACTCAGCTATCAGCAGGCCCAGAAGCCACAACCGCTGTGTGTTTCACTTGTGATATTTTGATCCATAGCAAACTGTGAACTCAAGAATTAGATTTCTTGGGCCTGGGGCCATTAAGATGGCTTGTAGGTGCCGTGAAAGACAGATGCCCAAATTCAGCCCCTGGGACCCACATGATGGGGGAAGGAGAGGACCCACTTTTCAAAATGGCCCTCTGACTTCCACACATAGGTCATGGTGTGTTTCCTTCATTACACACACACACACACACACACACACACACACACACACACACACACGAGTAATGACGATAATGATAATAATAGTAATAGCAATAATGATGATAATACAATTTTATTAGACACACAGTGGCTCCCATATAACCCAGTAAGTTTTGTTTTATCATTACAGTTTTTGTTTTTATTTTGTATTCCTGCGTGGATACACACAATGGTGCATGTACAGAGATCAGAGGTCAACTCGTGAGAGTCAGGTCACTCTTTCCACCATATTGGTTCCAGGGATCAGGCTCAAGTTGTCCAGTTTGGTGACAGGGACCTCTACCCACTAAGCCATCACACTGGTCCACCATGGAATTTTTAAAGAAATACACTACTTCAAGGATTCTATTTCTTTGTGTCTACAAATCATTGAAAGACTTGTTTTTTTTTTTAAACAATGTTCCCCAAATTGCCTTATTCCAAACACGTGTGCCAGTCTTTGCCAGCATATAGGCCTGATTTGGGGTTTAGAGAGTGACTAATGGGGTACTGAGCACTCGGGCCCCAGTCTCCCCACTTCTCCCCTCTCAGACTCTGCACTGTTGGCTGTCTCAGAATGCGTTTGCACAGGATATGAAAGGCCACTTGACAATGGGAGAAAGCAGAAGAGGAGGAGAAGGAGGAGATGGCAGGACTGCGAAGCAAAGAGGTCGCAAACCACATTCTGCAGTGGGACCAGAAAGGAGTGTTTCTTCTCTTCCGTTTGTATCGATAATTGAGCACTCTCTGTTCACTCGCCCAGTACAGCCTGTCTTCAAAGACACTTTGTGTGCTCTGGAGGGAACTGGGTAAGCCTGGAGCAGGTGGAGAGATTGAGCAAATTAAGGCCTGGCGAGTAAGTCTTCCTGCATAGAAGGTGCAGGACTCACCCAGGAGGCAGTGGGCACTTCTCTGAGGTGGGCCTCGGCAGGCTTGCTTCTGCTTTTAATAAGACCAAAGAGTTCTTTGGTTTTTGTTTTTAATCAATGGTACTTGTGGTATAGAATTCCTGTGCTCTAGGAAACCAGGCTCATTCAAGGTCATAGTCCCTGAGGATGAAGGGTAATAGCTGTCATTTACTGAACACATACTAAACACCAGTTCCTAGGATGGGGTCTGATGTGGCTCACCCTCATTTAGTCACAGAAGCCCCCAGGAAGCATGCACCAGTTTCCTAATGAGATCCTGAGCACTAAAGGAGGGAGATAGCTCATTGTGGCAGCATATTGTATAGCCATAGAGCTGAGGACAGAATCACAAAGTCGGGCCCTAGCTTTGCTCTTAGATCCCCAGTGTGCAAAGGGAGACCACCCCAACATTCAATGCCCCAGGAAGCCTTTGGGGTGCATGAGAAAGGTTTCATCATAATTTCAGAAATAAAGTCAGCCATCTATATATGATTGTATATATATGGATGGATAGACAGACAGACAGACAGATGACACTAACAGGAGTTATCTCACACAGGAGATAATGGTCCTCCCCAAAGCCACAAATTGCCAAGTAAAAAGCCCACTGCCATGTGAGGAATAAGTCCCCTTGAGCTGTTGGTTAGAGGTATCCTGAAGACTTCCCAGTGCTCCTTGGATGCCTCCCAGAACTCTATGATAAAATTCTATTGCTGAAGACAGCACAAACTTTGGTCATAAGTCGTGAGGAAACAAATTATGTACTGGCTGGAAAACTTCTTCCATGGTAGCTAGCTCTCATGGTACCAGAAGGTGCTATGTAGGCTGATGGAGTGGAGGGGAGTCATCAATTCTGTGAACAGTAATAATGACAGATGTGGCAAGATACGTCTGTGATGTGAATATAATAGTGGCATGGATGTTACTGGAGTAACCAACTATCTTTTGATTGGCTTTAAGGTCTATTCCACACGAAGGAAATTATGCCTGGTACTGTGAATCTGACCAATAACCTATGGTTGGAGTCATAGGCCCCAGGGATAAACCTATTATTATTATTTTACTAAATGAGCACTAAGATGCTGTCTAAATTCATATCTCTATGCCCACAGATTAGTGCAGTTCTCAGGCCTCATGACCGAAATTCACACTTGGTCAACCTGTAGAGAGAGTAAGTGTCTGTGGAGTATTCAGACAAAACTGAGACATCTACACACACACACACACACACAGAGAGAGAGAGAGAGAGAGAGAGAGAGAGAGAGAGAGAGAGAGAGAGAGAGAGAGAGAGCTTAATGACTACTGAGGAAGATGGAGTGGAAAAACCATTAGAGAGCCAGAGAGGTCAGGGAGGACCAGAGTGAGCAATCCCTTCCTGTAGTCATGAACTCTACCAGAGTGGTGTAGTTGCCTGCACAAGACCCATCAGAAGGTCAAGTCAGTCAATATCCCAGAATAATGGGGGGAGCTCACGCCCCACCCCTAGCTGAGGAGCTTTGTTCAGATGATGGCTTCTGAGTGAGGGAGCTTTGTTTTCTTTAGAGGTGTGCCCCCTGGTAGACCAGTCACACTAGAGTGTGATCACACCCAGGAGCATATGGGCAGCATAGACAGGAATCGCTGGGTTATTTTTTTAAAAGTCACGAAACTGGGAAGGAGTGAAGGGTAGATCTAGGAGGACACAGGGGCAGGAGCGGGAATGAATATGTTTGAAATAACTAATCAAATATTATATTAACCAAAATAAGAGAAAAGAAAACAGATGGCCCCTGTGCACAGTTCAGGCAGCTTCATGCTGGGCCAGAACTTTGCCTGCATGACCTCTTTGACAACTCTCATTTTTACAGAGGGAAAACGTGGAACCCACACAGCAGCCCAGGATTAGAGACACTGTGTGGAAGACTCAGACTCTCATTCCCATCCCAACACGCTATGTCTCCCATGATCTTCCCAGCCACCGCGGGTGTGAGTAAGGAGGTCGGCAGAGATGAGAGGGAGAAACAAACTGGAGGCTAAGTGCTCACTCCAAAATGCCTCCTCCAGGAAGCCTACCCAGATTAGCACGCACTTTGTTTTAATACTGCCTGGAGAGAGGCCGTGGAGATACCTTTTATTTTATTATTTATTTAATGGAGACAGGCTCTCCCACTGTAACCCATGCTGGCCTGCTTCTCATTATGTAGGTCCACCTAGCCCCTTGGACTTGTCGTAATCTTCATGCCCCAGCCTTCCGAACTCTATCATTATAGGCTTGGGCCACCACACCACACTCATCTATTTATTTAAAATTTTAAAGAAGGGAATCTCAGACCTGGCGAGATGACTCAGAGGTCAAGAGTATTTGTTGTTCTTACAGAGGACCTGGATTCAATTCCTTGGATCCATATGGTGATTTACAGCCATTTATAACACCCATAACAGGAATCCAACGCCCTCTTCTGGCCTCTTCATGCACTAGGCATGTACATAGTGAGAAAGACACACATACAGACAAAACACTCATGCACATAAAATAAAATAAATCTTTTTTTTTTTTTTTAAAGAAGGCAATCTCACCACCACCCAGACTGATCTTGAATTCAGAGGCTCAAGGGATCCTTCCTGCGTCAACCTCCTGAGTAGCTGGGACAGTGGGGGCATGCCATCACCCTCAGCTCATCTGGATACGTGTGGGGCAGCAATATAACGGAAGCCGCACAGATTTTAATATAACCTTAAAAAAATAAAAAACAGGCACGGAAACTGAGCGTGTACCTCAATGGGTAGAATGCTCACCTCACATGTGCCAAGCCCTAGGTTTGATCCCTGGCACCGCATACACAGGGGTGGTGGGTCATGCCCCAAATCTCAGAATCCAGATGGTAGAGGCAGGAGGATCAGATGTTCCAGGGCATCCTTGGGCTACATAGTGAGTTTGAGGCTAACCTTGGCTACATGAGACCCTGACTCAACAACAACAACAAAAAATTAAGAACTCCTCCCATCCATCCCTTTGGTCTCACGGGTGGTCTGGTCTCTGCCCCCTGCCCCTTGTCTGCCACTCATCTCTTCCCCTTAGCGCTGGAAACTGGAGGGAACCCAGTTCCCCAACTGCCTCCTTGCTGCCTGCCGTGCTCCAGAGCACAGTATTTAAATCCTGTTAAATAACCTGTTTTCATGGGCAATCACAGGCAGGTTAGTAAATTCCCCACAAGCTCACTCTTTAGACAAAGCCAACATCCTGGGTCCCCAGAAAATTGGCCATTGTCCTGTAATGGTGGGATTGAATTGAGCAAATGGCTGCACTTAAAAAAAAAAAGTTGTTCTCATTCAGGCAAAAACAAAAGTTCAGCCTTTCTGCTCTGGAAATTCCCAGTTCACGGCCCATTTCTCCACAGGTATAAAGGAGAAAATAAACACCTTTGCTAGGCAAGTGATTAATTCCTGCCAGCATTTTGGGGGCCCCCATGCCGACAGCTGGCTCTCAAGGCTTTTTATTTGGTGGCCATGGCCAGGTTGGGGTGGGGGTGGAGCCTCAGCTCTGGGATTTCAAAGCTGCTGACAAGAGCCTCTTTTCTGGACCCTGGTGGAAAATGGGAACTGATTTTACTATCTGTTGCTGGGTGGCTATGGACCTGGGTTCTGCTACAATCATCATCATCATCATCAGCAGCAGCAGCAGCAGCAGCAGCAGCATGCCTTTATTAGGCACCACTCCATCTTAAGGGATTATGGAAGGAGGCTGGAGATCCGCAGCTGCACAATATGACTGAATGCAGTCGCTTCATTGTTTCTGAGAAAGGCTCAGATGTCTAGACAGCCAGCACACTAGGCAGATGGTCTGCATGAGCCACTGGCCTTGTTCCACCCAGCCAGGTCACCTAAGTGGTACCTTCTTCCACATTAACCCTGAGACACTCATGCCAGACGAACCAGTCGCCTACCACCACATAACAAATAGCCCCACACTTGGTAGCTTAAAGCAGCCATTTGCCAACTGTGACATTGTGGGCTACTGATGTAGCATGGGCTCAGCTGATCTGGGACATTCTACCAAGCTAATCTGAGTTCATCCATACACCTCCTGGGTGGTCAAGACACTTGGGCACTGGAGGATGGCCTCTGCCTTGTCAGCAGAATGACTGAGTATCCCATGACTTGTCCTAGGGAGACAAATGTCTGTTCATCTCAGGTAGGACACCAATAATAAACTGAAAGAATGGTTTTGTCCTCATCCAGCGTAGTGAGCCTGTGGGTTATTGGGGTTAGTAAATGGAACATGGGTGACCCAAACATGACTGCATCATCCAAAAGCCCCACAGTGTGAGTGACCATTCATGAAAGCTCGGTTCCAGGAGCTCCCTCAGGCTGCTCAGCTGACTGGAGAGAGTCACCACAGCAATTGTTTGCTGTTTCTGTGACCACCTGTGAGAAGGAGCCCTGTCAGTTTTGTGACTTTCTGAGCTTCCTGTACCTCAGGAGCCCTCTCTCCTCCCTCCAGAAGGGAACATACCAATTTGGAGGAAATAGTTGTGTAACACTGGGACTTTCTGGGATATGGGGCTGGTCATCCAGGGGCTGGTTCAAATTTGTTCCCAGGTATTGTCAGAGCTCCACTGTAAGAAAGGAAGTGAGTGGATAATGAAAATCTGGTGCATTTGCACGATGGAATGCTCGGCTGTTAAGAAATATGAAATTTGCAGGTAAATGGATGGAGCTGGAAAGAATCATCCATCTGAGTGAGGTAACCCTGACCCAGAAAGACAAACACTGAATGTTTCCTCCTAAATGTGAATTTAACTTTCAAGCTTTGGAGATGTGTATTTCGTTTAGAATATCTACAGAGGTTAGATATTTCATAAGGGACCAGAGGGGAGGATGAGAATCTTTCAAAGAAATGGAAATAGAATACAGTGCTACAGAGGGATAAAGGGAAACTTAGAACAGGAGGATTAAATGGGGAAGAGGGTGGGATAGAATACTCGAGGGACGAGTAACACTAAAGGCCTCTTGAAAAGCCACGTGGAAACTTTCTACCATAAAAGCTCCTTACAAATATACATGTACAAAGTTAAATGGACTTGCCATGTAACAGGGGAACAATGTTTCAACTAGACATCATATGCCACCAAGAAAAACACCCCAGTGCCAAGAATGGATTTCATCTTGTTGAGTTGTTGGCCAAAGGGGTCCATTAAACCACTCCCCCCCAAACATTGCAGGCCGTCGTCAATGCTATTGGTTACCTTCCATTGACCTGGCAGTAAGGCCCTATAGCTGAAGACATCACATACCTATGTCATCAAATATGGGAGAACTATGTTGGTGCTCAACTAGAAGGTCCACCTCTATTGACTAGCAACCATAGTGATAGATGTTATTATATATACTATCAGAGGGGGAAAATAATCACCATTCAGTCTCACTTAGCTATGAGCCCTGTGAACTACAACACTGACTTACCTGCAAGATATACTAGTGCAGTAATGGCATGGATGTTATAGAAGTAACCAACCACATTTTGATTGAATTTAAGGTGCAGTGCATGAGATGGAACCCGTACCTGACATTGTTGATGAGGCCAAGTACCTGAGATCAGGTCAGTCATGGGCCCTAGGGGAAACCCTACTACAGTTATTCTTTAGAATGTAGGACTAAAATGACTACCAATGACATGTTCTCAGTTTCGTAGATCAGCGCATTGCTCAACCTTCAGCTGAGAAACTTCTTTTTTTGTAGCGATTGGTAATTAAAACAAAGACACACAACTGGACAATATGCAGACAAGTGAGGGACTTCGGAGCACTCAGCCCCCAAATAGGATGAGTTCATCAAGCCCCTCCCCTGAGCCTGGATCTATGATGAAGAGGAGACGGAAGTAAGAGCCTGAGGTGGTGAATGAATCCAAAGAAACTGTTTTCCAGACACAACACGGTTGATGCACATATGAATTCACAGAGACGGTGCAGCACGCACAAGACCTGCACAGATTCAAACCAGACAAAAATCCCAGCATGGAGAAGAAGTAGACATAAAATCCACTCCTTAACCAAGGAGTCACTTGTAATCGGTATCTGATGGGAGAAGGGAAAAACCAGTGTTCTCCAATGAAGTGACACCGGGTACATCAACCACACTCCTGGCCAGGCCTCACACTCAGGAGTAGTTAGCCAACACATAACAAACTTCATTTGTGTCTATGAGTGTTTTTTGTCATTGCTATGGTTTGGTGGGTTTTGGGGGTTTTTTTGTGTGTGGGTTTTTTCCTTTTTAATTTTTGTCTTTGTTTTTGTTTTGTTTTCTTATTGAGCGAGAGAAAGGGCATGAAGTTGAGTGGGTAGAGAGGTGTAAAGGATCTGGGAGGACATTGGGGACGGAAAAGAATATAATCAAAATATATTATATGAAAGCATTTTCAAAGACAGTGGGAGCTTCTAGATCTTCTTTAGAGTGGACATATGCCATTTGTCATAGCTAGATAAAGGCCAGTTTTGATTCTTGAGCAGTGTCACAGGTTCAATAGTGTGTTATCCCCCTTCCTACTATTCATGGCCATCCAAAACCCCAGAATGTGACTTGACTTGGAAATAGGGTCTTTGAGGATGCAGTTAGGATCTGCAGTAAGTGGTCCTAGCTTTGGGATGGGGCTGAACTACAACAGCTTCCTGTACAGGAAGGAAAGACACTGAGATCCAGAGATGCAGAATCGGGGTTTGGAGCGATGTAGCTACAGCCAAGAGTGCCAAAGATGGCAGATGTCTTCAGAAGCTGAAAGAGAGGCATGGGATGGAGTCCACACTGGAGCCTCATGGCCTACTGACACCTTGACTTTGGACTTGAGTCACCTGAGCTGCTGGGTCTGCAGCAACACTGAGACACTCAGACATGGGGGTACACACCCCACCTCTTAAGGAGCAGGAGAGGGACCAGGAAATGGGGGCTAGAGAGAAGCTGCAGTTGCAACCTTGCACCTTGTTTTTTCTCAGCTCTCAAATCCACTATTGGCATTTACCTTCAAATCGAAGAGCAGCCATCGGATGCCAGACACCAGCCTGCCACAGCCCGCTGATTCTATTTCAGCGCAGGCCCCTGAGAGAGCGTGCGTGAGGTGTCATCTCTCTCACAGCTGCCTCCCTTGCAACAGCCTTTCCTCACCACAGATTCCTCTCCACATCCGGCTGGACTTAGGCCATGTCAGCTGTCTGAGCAGAGCCTAGGAAAGCAGGATGGCCAAGAGACAATGTTGGAGGCAGCCCGAGCTCCTTGGGGGGCATCTTCCTCACCTCCAGTCCAAGTATCCTGGGCTAACCTGGACTCCTGCTCTCTCCACAGACCCAAGCCTATCTCCAGTGCACAGGAGGGGGCTCTGCGTTGACAGAAAGGCAGTTTGGAGAGACTGCACTTTCATGCACAGCCCCTGGGGCTTGCTCTTTTGGGAGACTGGCTGCAGCATAGAACCATCATTCTGCGTGCTCAGAATCCCCACCAGAGAACGGGGCTCCCCGATGCAAAGGCATCCAGTGCCTGAATCCTGTACTTAAGAGCTGACAGTGTCAAGGAGGCATCCTCAACCACACTGCCAAGTTCCTAGGCAGAGCAAAAAGCATAGTTGATAGGAAGGCTGTGTTGACTTCAGGGGTAAATTATGTGAGATGGGTTTGTTTCCCCATGAGGAAAACAAAGGTGAAATGTGTATGAGGGGTGGGCACCAATCTGACTCCTAAAATGTGAGACTGGGGCTGTGGGGTAGCAGTGCACAGGAAGGCACAAAGAGGTGACCCGACTGCTGTACAGTTCAGAGAGCTGAGTTCCTTTTCTTTCTTTCTTTCTTTCTTTCTTTCTTTCTTTCTTTCTTTCTTTCTCCTTTTCTTTCCTTTCCTCTCTTCTTCTTCTTCTTCTTCTTCTTCTTCTTCTTCTTCTTCTTCTTCTTCTTCTTCTTCTTCTTCTTCTTCTTCTTCTTCTTCAGACAGGGTTTCTCTGTAGCCTTGGCTGTTTTGGACACGCTTTGTAGCAGGGTGGCCTCAAACTTACAGAGATCCACATGCCTCTGCCTCCCAAGTGCTGGGTTAAAAGCAAAAGCGTGTGCCACCACCACCCGGCCAGTGCTATGTTCTAACAGTGCCACTCGCAGGATAGGAGACACTGGCATGCCCTGTGTCTTTATCAGCCTCCAGCTGGGGCATTCCAGAGCCTCTCTTCCCTTGCATGATGCCTGGGAAACCCCAAACTTAGGAAAGGCTGATGAGCACCAGTCTTGGGTGATACCAGATGTCCTCTGTGTCTTGGGTGAGAGCTGTCTGCCCAGTGCAGAAGGCGGCTGAGACAGAAGAGGTCACAGGTAAGCTCTGGGACTGTTCTCACCTGAACACCTGCAGACAGAATAGAGGCAGCAGGCAAGGCAGCCTCGCCTCCTCTGCTGCTTTAAAAACCAGCTTAATTGAGAAAGATGCCATTTCTAAATCTCGACTTCACCCAAAGCGTCCAGTCCGGTTGGTACTGGTGTGCTTCAAGTGAAGAACTCTCACCCTCATGAATTTTAGAACATTTTCATCTTCCAAGACCTCTGTACTCCTCAGCCATCACCAATAGCAAAGGTGACTATGTGCGAGGACCCCTCCTTGGCAGCTAGCACCCTTTGGTGACAGCTTCAGGCCATGCCTTTTCTCCTTCCTCCTGGCCTGAACTCTAAGTGACTGTCAACTTCCTCAGATAGAGCCCCGGTCTGCACGCACCTCCTCCTTGCCTGGGGTAGGGGGTCAGAGTAGCTGTCTCCCATGAAGGATCACCAGTAAAAGGGAGAGAAGCCAGGCCATGGCGCTCCGGAGGCCACGGGCTCTGCTGAGCATGTCCAGAAAACTAACAGCTTTTCTGCTGCTCCCTCCTTATAATTGCTTTGTGCGGGGAGACTTCCCTGATGCATTGACCCCGGGGCCCTCCCAGGAAAGACTGAAGCAGGGAGGACCCCCATATCTCTACTCTGCCTTCCCCTCATAGGCTGGCCCCTGAGTGACTTCCTTCTCTGGACTGAAGCAAGCTGTCTGCCACTCTCTGTTCCCAGTAGGAGCTGCCCTCTGCTTGTCTGGCCTGCACTCCTTCGAGAAGCTGGAGGAGCATCCGAGGCAAAGCCAGCTTGCTTGCATTCAGAAGACTGAACTTATATATTTTGGTTGCGAGCCTAGCCTTTAACAGCTGAGCCAGGAGAGATGGCTCAGTGGTTAAGAGCACTGCCTGCTCTTCCAGAGGACCCAGGTTCAATTCCCAGCACCCACATGGCAGCTCACAACTGTCTGTAACTCCAAGATCTGACACCCTCACACCAACACACATAACTTAAAAAATTAAAAAAAAAAAAAAAAAAAAAAGAAGTCCCTGGAGGCTCCAGGAACGGGTCTTGGGGTGACAAGGTGACACTTGGGAATCCTACAGTGTCCCCTGCCTCAGGAGGGTGCCCATTTGTATTTATACTCCACTCTTGATATTTTAACATTTTTAAATCATTTTTAAAGGAGGCTAGGAAGTTCCATTTGCACTGCTCCCCCACCCCCCAAACAAGTTACCCCCAGTGGGTTTGGGGAGGGGTGGGGTCGTCAGTATTCCATAGGTCTCAGGTACTGACACTGAGGACCATTCCCCAAGAGGGGCATGGCTCAGACAATTCCTTACACCCCACGTAGTTCTGGGTTGAACGAAACTCTAGCATGGGGAGGGGTAGCCCAGGCCCAGACTTCTTGATACAATCAAAAGTGTACACCCCCATTTCCTCTTTGTACTTCCCTCATCCTTGGGGGAGGAGCATAAATGGGCTCTGTAGTTGGAGGACCCAAGCTTTGATTCCATCCATCTGCTGTGTGACCTCTCTGGTCAAACTTATTTTATCATCCGTGAAACAAAGCTTATAACATCTACCTTGGCAATCATAAGATGAAAGACTGTGCAGCAGTGCCAGGGCACGGCACGGGCGCTCCTGATAGCGCTAAAACAGGCATCTTCTTATGGGTTTCCTAAACAACCAGGAGCAAATGCCTGATATACACCGCCACCCCACAGCCCAGAGAAGGGGAAAATCTGGCCATCAGCACTGTCTTCCTCATCTATGGGACAGAGAGCAGTGGCGGACAGGCCAGAAATCTGCCAAGGGCTGGGCTGAAAAGACGCCCCCCCCCCCCGCTACGCCCCCTTCTCCCCCCCCCCCGCCCCCCCGCAGGCCTTCTGATGATTAAAACCAGAGTCTAGCCCCATATGGAGAGACAGCCTCACAACACAAGGTTCAAAGATGGTGGAAGTCCCAGAGGTTTGTGCTGGGCTTTGCTTGTAGCACTTGTGGTTAACAGCCAGGCCACGCCCATTGTCTCCCAGAAAGAGATGCTCCCCCCGCCCCCTTCCCGGAAATGCTGTCTTGAAGTTCGTAGGAGGTTCAGTTTATTTGTCTCCAAGTCTGGTGTCCTCATTCCAAAGTGTTTAAAGTGCTTGGGGGGCGGGGGGGGGGGGAGAAGGGGGGGGAAGAGTCGCTTCTCTGTAAGGAAGGGAAGAGCTGAGCCTTGAATCTGGGCACCAGCTGTGCCGTGTTGGGATAAGGAAATTGCTGTGTTCTCCTGCTAGGAAGGACCCCGCGATTGAATGCTCTGGCTCGAAGTGGCGTTTGCTCTCCGCTCGTGGGAGGTTTGAAGGAGCATCCCATCTCATGTGCAGGGGGGCGAGTGCCAACCTCCAGTTCCATGTAGAGCCAGTCTCACAGAGGGAACCTTCCAGAGAGAGACAGAGCTGTACCAAAGAAATTGTGATCTACAAATCTCTGCACTCCTGTAATCTTCCTGCGCCACTGGCCCCTACACCTGTCCACACCTTTACTTGGAAGAAAAGCCCCAAATGCCACCTTCCCTGGGAAGGGTTCCAGGAGTGTCTCTAGAGAAAAGAGTTGGTTGCTGTGGTGCCTGTCTCCCTAACCATCTTTGTCCGAGTTCCTTGGGGAGAGAGTTTTGCTTCCTTTTCTCCGGTTAGTGGATTTTCCTAGGGATGAGGACTTAGACATAAGGACGCGGACCCACGGCTTCTGGGCGTCCCGGTTCGCTCTTGGAGGTTCAGAATCGCTTTTTGCACCATGTGCACCACGCAGGCCATTTACTGAGAAAAGTGAAGGGATAATTTCCTGACCTTAATATGCAAGCTGAGATTTTCTCAGCGGTTAATGATCAAAGCGCTGCCCCTGCCTCCTTAGCTCCAGGACGGGGAGGCCGCCGGGCTTAGTAAATGGCTTTAGACATCATCTCAGCCTGGACCTCCGTAATTAAATTTTACATGTTAATCTGAAAGGAGTCGTTTTGAAGGGCTTCCCGTGAGCCCAGCAGGGCTAATTTAGTGAAGTCAGGGCCAGAAAACAGAATGGCCGCCACCTGCAGGTCAGACACAGGAAGTCAATTTATGCTAATGAGGTTTCTCGGCCTGCCTGAGAGGCATTGTGGGAATAATATGTGTCCTGTTAATAGGTTGTGATTTTGAGTGTGTGTGTGTGTGTGTGTGTGTGTGTGTGTGTGTGTGTGTGTGTGTAGTGAAGGGGGGTGGGGGGGTGGGAATTAGCCTTAATATTCCAGGATCGTGTGCAGCGCCACCTGCAGGCCTATCTGGGTTGGCGCAGGCTGACTGATGATCTTCCCTTCCTACCGCAGGTGGTATGTGGTATCCCCAAATCTTGCCTTGCCCTTGGCAGTATTAACTATGTTGAGAATTCTGTTGGGATATGGTCATCCCTGTGTCTCTGTTGAAACTTACTATTGTAGGACTTCCTTTAGTTCTATGCTCCTTCCTGAAGAAGCTCTTGGCTTACTGTTGTCAACCTTGGGGGTCAAGACTCAGGCATCTATCCTCAATAAACCAATTAAAAGAGTCAAATTACTATAATGGTGCAAAGTAGAAAAAGGAGATTTATTCAATGTGGCCACACTGGGAAGAAGAAACAGATCCAGGAAAACCCCTCCAGGGTCTAGACTTGAGATTAAAGTTTAAGTAAGGGGCAAGGATATGCAGACCACCCTGCCACTGTCTGGGCTTCGGTCTCATCCTGTGAGGTGGTCTGACAAGTTGAACTGTGTGAAATCTCCTTCCAGGTTTGCCCTCTAGCTAATGCCTTTTCCTTCTCCCAGCTTAAGATTCCTGGGGAAATTCCCACTTTTGGGGGGTTGGGGACAAATATATTGTTCAAACAGTCTGAAAGCCAGGTTGAGCAGAGCACACTCTCATTGGTTGAGTACTTTGATGGGCTTCTCCAAGCAGCTTGAGACTAGGGTCAGCGATCTGAGGGTCTGAGTTCTGTTCAAATACCTTTACCATCACTGGGGATAGACTAGCTTTCCAGAAGTTTCTAATGGAAGGCCAAGGAGGGTGATGAGCTTGGGCGTGCCTGCTCAGGGCCCTGCGGTGCAGATGCAGGGAGGAGTAGATACAACACAGATCAAAATGTGCTGTTTGTTGCTATTTAGAAAATGGGGAAAGTGAAGCCCAGGGTGTCCAGAGGGAGGAGAGAGCTGAGGGGTGATGTGTGATACAGTCGAGAGACAGCATCAGCTTGTGGTGTTTCTGTGGTGGGTAGAAGGCATGGGTGCCATGGTCCTTCCTACTGTGTAGAAATGACATGTTACAGGTGGCCTGCAGCTCTGGGGGGACAGATGGTGCTGTGGAGGACAGGTTGACTTTTAGGTTCATGGTGGGGACACATCATCTTGCTCCCATAGAAAATGCTTATGAACCTCAAATCTAATGCCCATAAGAATCACCTTGAGGCTGGCTGCGTAGCCACGTTAATAGAGTGCTTGACTAACATGCATAAAGATTCAGGCTTGATTCCCAGCATCATGTAATCTGGGCGTGATGGTGCACATTTGTAACTCCAGCACTCCGGAGCAGTGCAGCAGTTCAAGGTCACCCTCATCTACATAGGGAACCAGGGCAGTTTGGGCTACATGAGACCCTGTCACAGACAAAGAGTGTGTTGGGCAAACTATTTCACATACAGAGTCCCCGGGCTTTGGGTGTGGGAGTCAGAGGATTCTTGGGGATTTCTGAGCATAGCCAAACAGCTTGGTCCTGATGCTCAGATGGCCTGGATGTGGGTGGCACAAGGAACATCCTTGGAGGAAACATCATCATGGGCCAGAAGCATCCTCCGAAAGCCACATATCAGAAGGCTTTATTGAGTTTTTCATTATAAAGGCTGCCTAGCGGCTGAGACATTCTGTCTCCCAAAACATTGGGATATCAACACGAATTTGGGAACATAACAGGACAAAATGATTGCCATAAAGAAGAGTCTTACAGAGAATGGAAAATTGGATCCTGGTCTATGAGGTCTTAATGCCAGTTTATTCTTCCATTCAACCCAAATAGATCGACAGAACCGCCCAACTCGGCTGGCTCAGTGCAGGAAGGGGCCAGCCACCATGTAGTAAGGATTAGCCCTGCCGGCTGTTAGCAAACTCACCTGTTGGACCAGAATAGAAACAAAAGTCTCTTCGAAGGGGACAACTAGCTGAGCAGTCACCAATGTAGTCTGCAGTGTAGAACTAAGGTTTGTGGGATGTCTTCCGGGTTAGGGGGTTTCTTTGTATGCAGTTTTCTGGTATGCAATTCACACTGTGCAAACGAGGACAGCCGAGACTGGCCAGTGCACGGTTCTGGAGAGGACAGTGCAAACTGCTGTGCTGGGCGCTTCCAGTTGTACCGTCTCTGACATGAAAATCAGAGAGATGCAATTAAGACCAGTCCAAGCCCTAGAGTTAGAAGACAGCTCTACGGCATGACATCAGTTCCAGCATCCCTCCCATTTATTGTGTAGGACTTTCTGGACCGTGATTTGCAGATGACCTAACACAGAGCGGGCCTGCTTGGTCCTCTGGTCCTTTGTTAGCGGCCTTTCCTCCGCGTGCCCACTCATAGGTCCTACGTGTAGCATCTCCTCATTGCTACTGCATCATAGAACCGCCATGAGCAGCTGACCCATTCGTCAAATCTTCGTCCCGTGGTGGGTGGAGGCAGGAACAGGACAGCACAGAGTGCTTACATGTATTCGTCCAGCAGTCAAACGGCCAGGCTCCCAAGGCCCTGCGCTGGATGCTACGCATGGCAGACCCTTAGCAGATGACACCCCTGAGCCCTCTCTTTCACCCCTCTCATGCCCTTCTTCGCCAGGGCCTGATGGCTACCCAGACATCC
Organism: Acomys minous; assembly: GCF_964271855.1. Lineage (NCBI taxonomy): Eukaryota > Metazoa > Chordata > Mammalia > Rodentia > Muridae > Acomys > Acomys minous. The sequence goes on along the minus strand of NC_140493.1, from coordinate 106,095,018 downwards.
CATGTAGCACAGAAGTCTGGCACATACTAAGACACTTGGTCTGCCTACATTCTGGTTGCCACTGGTAAGAGGCCACATTCCTGAAGGTGACCCCAGACCCTGTCCTTAACTTTTTCTCAAGAAAATGCAGTGTTGGATCTGGGTGTGGTGGCATATGTTATAGTTCACAAGCCGATCTGCTGGCCTGCTAGCCGGTCTGATCTGCCTCTGGGTTGCTTAGCAGCCTCTGACGTCATCATCTGCTGCCTGCCACCAGGTGTGTGCCAGAGGCCCTAGATCTAAAAGGACCACCTGGCCACCTTGTCTCTCTCTCTCTCTCTCTCTCTCTCTCTCTCTCTCTCTCTCTCTCTCTCTCTGCCTCAGTCTCTCTCCCCTTCTCTGTTTCTGGGGCACCCCTCCCATCTCTCTCTCTCTCTCTCTCTCTCTCTCTCTCTCTCTGTCTGTCTGTCTCTCTCTCCCTCTCTCTCTCCCTCTCTCCCACTGTTTCTCTGTCTCTTTGTCTCTCTCCCCTCATAGCCCACTCAGGCCCTCCAAATAAATCTTCTTCATAGCATACCAGGTGTGTGCCATCTCATTCTTAAGGATAACAGCTCGGACCTGTAATGCCAGCACTCAGGAGGCTGAGGCCAGGGATTTGCAAGTTCGAGGCCAGCCTGGGCAACATAGCAAGATCCTGGCTCAAAAGAGGGAAGGAAAAGGAATGGACGAGGAGAGCTTGGCCAATTCAGTATTCCCCTTCCATAAGGCCCCACTCCCAGATGTTCACCAGCCAGTCCCTCTCTGTGACCTCACCTCCCCACTGCCTTGTTTCTTCCTGCCCTGTCCCCCCTGTGGTCCTTGGTCCCCCTCTGTCTTGTGGAAATGATGTCTCCTCATGCCCTTGTGTGTCTGTCTTGCCGCCTTCATGTGGAACACAGAGGCAAGGCTGGGGAAACTGCCAGAAAGTGGGTGCAGGTGTGGACTCTGTGCTGCGGGCTTTGTCACATCCTGTGGTGAGGAAGGGGAGGTTCCTGGGAAACCAGAACTTTTAACCATCTTGGCACCAGGCAAAGAAGCTATTCTAAAGAGACACTGTGCCCTGCCCTCCCTGTGCCTATCAGAGTGCTGAAACAATGGACCCCAAGGAATTTGCAATGTCCCCTGGGAAAAGGAGAGGGCTGAAGGCTGATGTAGCTCAAGAGGGAATTTATCTTCCAGGAAGAGATGTCACACAGTCAGACAACTTTGCAGGACAGACTGGAGTGGAGTGGATGGGCCAGTGATGGGCAGGGCCACGCCTTGACCTGGACCACTTAGCCACGCATACCTCTTTTCCTCTATTTATACCTAAACCCCATGTCAAGACGCCCAAGATGGACTTGGGGGAGTGGTCACTTCTCCTCTGATGGCTACATTGAATAAACCTCCCTTTTCTGTTTTTTCACTGTGACTCTCCTGTCTAATTGGTCTATTGAGGGCTGGTGCTGAGCCTCGCTTGTCAGAGCCCAGGTTGGTCCCTGACAGCTTTGCTCGCCGAACCAGCTGCTTATTCTCACGCGCCAGGAGCTTACCCTGCTCTGCTCTGCTTCAGGTTAGCCCTTGGTCCCTTGCCATTCTTCATCTTCTCAGCGTCCCCCATTTGGCTTGTCTGCTCTGGCTGGACACAGCACAGCTGCTGAAAACACTCATTGTTTTCCAAAACAAACTGCTGCTAGTGTGTGTTGAAGTTCGGTGTATCCTTGATCTTTTTTTTTTTCTAACCCAATAAGGAGACAAGCTGTACCAGAAAACACATGCATGGGCCCAGATAAGAAAACTGATTGATGAGGGCTAGGAAATGGCTCAGCAGGTAAGAGTGCCTGCCCTGCACACACCAGGACCTGAGTTTGAATCCCTAACACCTGTGTAAAACTTCTAGCATGGCTATGCCTGCCTGTAACCCCGGCACTAGAGGGGTGAAGACAGGTAGATCCCAAGAGCTCCCTGGCCAGCTAGCCTACGCAAACTGCGAGCTTCCTGTTCTGTGAGAGACTCTGTGTCAAACCAATAAGGCTGCGAGGGCTAGAAGAAGGCACCCGGCTTCCTACTCAGTATACCTCTGGGCTGTGCACACATGGGCTATGCACACGCACACTCACGTGCGTATATCACACATGGACCACACACATACGACTACAACATGTGCACACGCACCCTTCTTCCTTTTCAGCTACCGACTCCACCAGTCCTCCGCCCATCCATTCACTCATGCAGCCCTCCATCCATGCAGTAACCTCGCCCTACTGATCTTTTACACTTGCTGTCTATACCCTCTCTTTCCTTACACACACACACACACACACACACACACACGTGATCCACCCCAGAGTGGATAATGGATATGGACCTGTGTCAACTCTGAGCATATCTACCCAGCACCCACAGTGCTGGCCATAGCCCTGATCTCCAGTTTTTCATTTTACAGCCCTGGTTCCTCCTTTTCCAGAGGCCTGAGTGGGCTAGTAGGAGCCTTTCCTGGGTCATTTTCATACCGTGGTATACCCCAGCCTTCCTTTCAGGCCCCCACCACCAGCGGCTCCTTGGCTTCCAACCCACTCCTCCTCACCCCGCCCCCAGCAGCAAGGTGAGCTGTGTGAATGCTTCCTGCCTGGGAAGAGGCTCCAGCTGGCCCTGAATGGGGACCACCTGGCAGCAGAGGAAGGCTTGGCTTTTCTTTATTGAGGTGGATCGGTTTAGCAGGGAAGTGACAGTTGCAGAATCCTCGAGGTAGCAGAGACGACAATTTACTCTCAAAAAGAGCTAAGAGGTTTGCGGTAGTTACAGAGTCTTCTAAACAATCACGGGTTTTTATCTGTGTCCCCGAACCCCCCGCTGCACACTGGAGTCACCTAGAAAGCTTAAAAAAAAAAAAAGTCCCATCTCTCGCCAGGCAGAGCTAATTGGTTTAGGGTGGGACTCCACATGGGTTTTGAAAGCTCCTGGGCAATTCTCATTTGTAGTCAAGGTTAAGATTAAACCAGTGCTTTCCCGGCTTCAAGAGATCAAATGCACCTGGAAGGTTGGGAGTGAGTGGTGGTGGTGGTAGTGTGTGTGTGTGTGTGTGTGTGTGTGTGTGTGTGTGTGTGTGTGTGTAGGAGTGGGGGAGGGGAGGGAGGAGAGGCAGATGGTTTGGGGAAAGGATGCAAGAATTTATGTTTCTAGGGGCTTGGGAGTGGTGTGGCTTAGTTTGTGCTTGCCTTGCAAGCAAGAGGACCCGACTTCCATGCCTAGAATCTGTATACAATAAATAAATAATTAATTAAACAAACAAACAATAAATAAGTCCCAGCCTAATGTGGGGCTCAGTGGCTAAACATACTGACCTCACAGCGTGATGACCTGAGCTCAATCCCCAGTACATAAAGATGAAAGGATAGAACAGACTCCACGAAATTGTCCTCTGACCTCCACACCTACGCTGCCGAGTACACGCACGTGCAGACACAAAATAATTTGCATTTCTGACAGGGTCTGACCTCAGCCTTGCCCCTGACCCTGCTTTAACTACAATGGGTAAAGTAGGCATTGGTTAGTTGCGAAGGTCCCTGGTTTCTCTGTGTCTTTAGACATTGCTAGGACATCCTTAGGGGTTTAAACGACTCCTAATTCCAGCAAATCTCTTCCCCATAGAATTTCTATTTTCAAAGGGAGGCTGGTTGGGGGTACCCGAAACTTCATTTCTCAGCATTGCAGGGGCTATCCTGCCTCCTTGGGCCTTTTGAGCCTAAGGAGATCTGCTTACCTGACTTTCATATAGATTACTAGGACAGAGAGAGAGAGAGAGACAGAGACAGACAGACAGACAGACAAACAGACAGACAGACAGACAGACAGACAGGCACAGACAGACAGAGAGACAGAGAGAGAGACAGAGACATAGAGAGACACAAAGAGAAAGGAGAGACAGAGATAGACAGACAGATAATGTGTGTGTGTGTGTGTGTGTGTGTGTGTGTGTGTGTGTGTGTGTGTGTTGAAACAAGAGCCTCACTGTACCCTGAGCAGAATTTTCTACTCTTCAAACTGGCAACATTCCTGAGCCATGTCATCTTTTGGAAAGGAGGCACAGGGGCAGGGGATGTACTTAAAAGGGGCTACCGTTCCCTCTCTGTCCCCCAGAAGTGGGTGAGGACACACTGCTAGGGCAAGCAGCTCAACCCTCCTACCCTAACCCGGAGTAGAGAATGGATGATGTGTTAGAATCCCAGACCAGGCTGGCCATGAGCTGCCCTCTCTAGCTCTAGCCTCGCAGCTGATTGTGGGGTCCCTGCTGCTGCAGGAGAGACACCCTGAGAGCCTGTCTGGCTTTGTAAATAGGCTCAACAAGTTCCAGGAGAGTGGCAGGCACTGTTCCCACTTCCCCCTAGGAAGCTTACAGACCTGGGGGTGGTAGACTTGACCATCAGAGAACCATCAGTGGCCACTTGCCTCCCCTTCACCCAGGCAATAGGTACAGCTCGAGGAGATGTATTCTTTCTCCTCAATTCCTCCCCATCCTTGGAGCCCCACAGTCCTTCTCCCCCCCCCCCCTCCCCACCACGCAGGAATCAGAGACAGCTTGGCTGCAGCCCTATGAGACCCACCCCCTTTCTCTCTGACACCTGTTAGAGATCCCCCCACTCTGCCTCATGGCTCTGTGTTGACACCACAGGCTCAACCACTCTGTCTGTCTGCCTATATGTCCGCGTCACTGATGTGTTCACTCAGCGAAGCCCTATCACAGAACCTGTTGTGGGGAGCCCACCACAGACGAGCACTCAGACACAGTTTATAGCCAACTGAAAGTCTTTATCCAGCTGACTGGGACTACACTCAGGTACCCGGGGAACTGAGTGTAGTATGAATGTCCAGAGCATGGGGCTTTTTGTTTTGTTCTGTTTTGCTTTGCTTTGCTTTGTTTCGAGACAGAGTCTCTCTGTGTAGCCTTGGCTATCCTGGACTCGATTTGTAGGCCAGGCTGGCCTCAGCCTCACAGCAATCTGCCTGCCTCTGCCTCCCGAGTGCTGGGATTAAAGGCATGCGCCACCATGCCTGCCTGAGCATGGGGCTTTTGAAGGCAAAAACCATGTTCTGGCATCTCACTCTCTACCCCGGGGGCCTCACAGAAGTAAACGGATTACCAGAAGCTAAGATAATACAATTAGCTGGCAGGGGGGTTTGCTCAAGCAGTTTAACAAAAGCGAGGTAAGTTAGCTGGGGCATTTTGACCTTGGGTTCTTGGAATAGAGCTGGGTAGTTTTCCATGGCATTCTCCATCAGGGAGATAAAATTCTAGTTAGATCTGAAATGGCCTCAGCAGGAACACAAGATGGAGGAACCTCTGCACTGTCTTGCCCTGTCACAAGTGTCATCAGATAGCATCAGAGGCCTATAGCTGAGATCTCTTTTCCTTTACTGTAACCTTCCTCTCTGGTGTTTCCATCAATGTATTTTTTTAAAGTGTCTTGGTTTATGGCTTTCTTTGTTTTGTTACTATAAAAACTTTATGAAAGTGCTTCCAGTTGGAACACGGAATTTGGGGGGTGATCTAAATCTGCGTTCTCAGGGCCCCGGCCACTCATATTTGTCTCCAGAAGCAACTGTCTCTTATTCAGTCCCTTTAAGGCGAGAGTTGCACTTTTGGGCCTCTATTCTCTGGGAGCTCTGCTTCCTCTTTCTGCTATACTTAACCACGATCAGCCTCTAGGATCCGCAGGGGACACCAGCAAGCTCCCCATGACTGGGTGGCCATTCAGACTTCCCAAAGGCCTAAGCTTGCATGGGATGAAATCAGGGAGATGGATGAACCATGCCCGGATTATCTACATTGTCCTTGAGATAAAGGCTACCGTGGGAAGCCCAAGGAGAGGGGAAGGGTAGGAGTCAGGCTGGAGGAAGGAACAAGGGACAGGCCTGGGTCAGGGAGGAAGTAATATGATGCGTCCCAGACGGGATGGTACCCAGGAAGCCAGTGGGATGGCTAGGCTTACTCAGGAAGGCAAGTCAAGTACAGGAAATGGCAGCAATGGTCCAGATAGCCTCTTTCTCCTTGGGATATCAGGGGATGAACTTTCTCCATTCCCAGTGTAGCAGAACCATCGTATTGACAGGCGCTCCAGTGAGGCTAAGGGAGTAAGATGCTACCCTCATCTTTCATGGACGCTAGGGCACTGCCGATTACAAGCTAGGCCATTATTTTATGTAACCAGAAAAGAGAAAAAAAAATCTACCAAATAAATTACAGCATTGATTGCAAAAATGTGTCCAATTCTAGAATATAGAAAAATATGAAGAAATGGTGTCTTTGAATCAATAAGGTACAGTAATGATAATAAAATACTAAACTCACTCTTATTTATGACATCCTCTGCCAAACTCTTTACTTCTGTCTTCTCCCAGGGCCCCTCAGGAGCCCTTCATGGCAGGGGCTATTATGCCTCAGAAAAAGCAAGGCTTAAACATTTGAGTAAATTGGTCTCTCGGCTGGGGGTGGGGGGGGTATTGAACTTAGGGTCTTCTGGCTTCTTTTGAGTGAGCTGATAAGCAAGCTGGAGCAGAACGAGGAAGGATCTTTTCCTATTGTATTTTGTCAGGAATGAAGATGCTCAATAAATAATTGAAGGGAGAGACTGGTCCACACAGGCAAAACACATTTGATGGAGGTTTGATAGGGGAGCAGTGTTGGCGTAAATTGCTCTTTGCTCTCTGGAAATCTAAGTAGCAGTGGTATATAGCAGTTATTTTCCTCTGTGTTCTCTCCAATGCCTCCAACCTTGGCGAAACAAGCCCATCACTTTGGTGTGCAGTCTGGATGTTTTAGGTGCATATACACACAGTGGGGATGTGGACACTTCCATATTGTAAGGGAAATACACTTCTATAAAATTTTACTTCTTAGGGCTGGGCGTGGTGGCACACACCTGCAATCCCAGCAGAGGGGAGGCAGAGGCAGGTGGATCTCTGTGAGTTCAAGGCCAGCCTGGTCTACAAAGCGAGTCCAGGACAGCCAGTGCTACACAGAGAAGCCTTGTCTTGAAAAACAAAACAAAACAAAACAAAACATTTACTTCCTGAGGCCAGCGAGATGGCTCTGTGGTTAGGAACATTTGCTGATCTTACACAGGTGTCAGGCTTGGTTTCTAGCACTTACATGGCAGGTCACATGTAACTTCAATTCCAGGGCATCTGAAACCCTGTTCTGATGACTCAAGGCTCATGCATGTACATGGTAGCCATATATACACTCAGACACACACACACACACACACACACACACACACACACACACACACACACAGATAAAATAAGTTTGTTTTTATTTTTATCTCCACTTCTTTAAAAAAAATCACTTTATTCAGGGGCCGCTTTATTCGGACTGTGCTGGCTTAGGGTTGTTTGCTTTGTGTTTGTCATTTTGATACAACCAACGTCATCTGAGAAGAAGTCTGTGGGGCCCTTTTCTTGATTAATGATGGATATGGAAGGCCCCCCGGCCACTGGCCGTGGTGCCACGGGGGGTGGGGGGGGGCAGGTGGTCCTAGGTTGTAAAAGAAGGCGGGCTGAGCAAGCCACAAAGAGCCAGTAAGCAGCACTCCTCCAGGGCCTCTGCTTTACTTCCTGCTTCCTGGTTGTTGCCTTGAGTTCCCCTGCTCCTACTTCCCTCAGAGCGGGCCTGCTTGTTAGCTGGAAGTGCAAGAGGGATAAACCCCTTCCTCCTCGGTTTGCCTTTGGGCAAGCTGTACCACCACCACAGTGACAGAGTGCTAAGATATGGCCCTCGCAATGCCATCTCTCCACATCAATCCCAACCAAGTATAATACACCCCCCCAGGCCTCCCATGCTGGTGTTCAGTGGCATTTTATCACTAAGAGCCCTTGGTTTGTCCAAACCCATGTGATTCTCTGGAATTCTCCATGGCATCTCAAACTTGACTCATCTAAAGGGAAAGAAACTCTTGAGTCTACCCTACGTCACATCTGTTGCTCTGGACCTCCTATGTGGGCCACCAAGGGGATCAGGCAGCGTTGTGTGGCGAGACCTGGTGTGGAAGCTCTAGCTGGGCATGGTGGCTCTAAGCCTACAATTCTACAGCGAGGGGGTGACTGCTCCCTTCTTCTACACTCATGTGATGACCCCGCCTACGCCCCCGACACGCCCACCCCACCCTCCTACCCCCCACCCCCCCCACCCCCCGGGCAGGGAGAAAGAAGGGGCCTCCCAATTGGGTTCTCACCATCACTCCGAGCATCTGAGTCCACTGAATGGCACGTTTCGGATGCTGCTGTGACTGCACCGTGACAGGGACAACAAGGCTCTTGTATGAGTCTGAGGGAGCCGGTTTATCTTGCATTGCTGTGACAAAGCAGAAACGGGCTCACAGTTTCAGGGTCATGGCCACGGGATCATTCGGCAGAGACTCTTCACATGGTAGTAGAAAAAATGAAACAGAGAGACCCGCAGGAGCAAAGAGTCAAATTGCCTAGCATTATCTTGCGGAGGGCTTTCTGATGGTCATTTAGCTATGGAGCACCTACTGGGAGCCAGGTGTAGGAGACACTGGATGGGAGTGAAGCCTCTGCCTACACGGAGTTAAAGCTATCGCAGATTGATAATACCACAGGGGAAGAGCTAGATGGAGGTGTGCCCGCACCTATTGCCTCTCTAATTTAATCACATAAATTTAAGCGATAGCACATAAAAAGCTAATACTACAAGGTATGACCCGCCCCCGTGCTGATGGAGCAGTGCAGATGGCAACGGAGAGTGATTTCCTGGTATGAGAGCTACTGTCACACAAGGTGGTCAAGGCTCACTGGAGAGACAGCTCTGATGCAGAGCATGCAATGGGCCCTCCCCCAGAGACCCACTTTCCCACAGCCAGGTCCCACCCTGAAAGTTCACAGCCTTCTAGAACAGCACCTCGACCTAGGGAACAAGTCTTCAAAATGTCCCTTGGGAGGGCATTCTGCATTCAACCCAAAACAGGAGGCATCATTATTTCAGACATGGAACCGCTAGTTGGATCTGCGGAGAAACCCGCCTCTTGCCTCTTCTCTCAGCCTCTTCCCCTGCTCTGATCCTCTGCTCTGCCTTTTGACATCCTCACCACCAAAGCTGTCTCTCTGGCAAATCTAGTCTTGACCACCCTGTGTGACAGTAGCTCTATTGTTAAGAATGCTTGGAGCACGCTGGTGATGAATCCTGATGATGCCGTTTCAAGTACCTACGTAGCTCAGCCCTTGCTTCTGTGGATACATGGGAAGACACATCTTGTGTCCCATGCACATGGTGGGCAATGCCCACACCTGCCAACTCATTTTAAGAAACCCTGGTTGACCCTCGTATCCCTGACCCCTCTCTGGAACACACAAGCAGTCTCAGCTTTAAGCTGGAGACAGGTGAGCAGTCCAAATCCTGCCCTATTGGTGACCTGTCCAAATCCCCATCATTTCTGAGACTCTTGGGAAAAAAAAAATCTTTGTGTGTGTGTGTGAATATGATACGATATGGTATGTATGTATATATGTATTTATGTATGGGCATATACATGTTCATGTGTGAGTGGGAGTGCACGTGCTTTGTGTCAGAGGACAAACTCAGGTGTGGGTCCTCATCTTCCATCTTGTTTGAGATGGAGTCTGGTCCTTTGCTTTTTTTGCACAATAGGCTAGCTGGCTTGCAGACTTCTGGGGGTTCTGTTTCTGCCATAGACTCTCTGGGGTTACAGACGCATGATACACGCTACTGCAGCTAGCTTTCCCGGGAGGAGGGGTGCTTTGTGTTGCAAGTGCTCCCCACTCTGGAAATCTGCCCGGCCCTGTGGCCTCTTCTTCGTGTGCAAAAAGAGAGTCTAGGCAGCTCAATCCCAGCATGCCCAGCACCACCTCTGATCTCAGCACAGGGAGCTGCATCACTAACGGTCCAGGGAGGTTCGTGGGTGTCAGGCATTGTTCACCAGCCAGCGTTTCCCCCAGCAGGAAGGCTGGGCAGAGGGTGAGCAGGCCTGGAATCAGTCATCAACCACAACACAGCTGTGACAAGGAGGCAACTCCACGCAGCAGAAGCGATCTCCCTTTAGAATTCCAGGCCGGCAGTGTGTGCCTTGGAGAAAGTTCAGGTAATCGTGCCTGCAGCCTGCCTCCTCCCTCCTCCTCCCTCCGCTCTCCCCAGCTCTGAGCTGACAGAGTTATAATAATTGGGTGCCTCTGCTTAAGCTCATCAGCTCTGGCTTCCTGAAAGGAACGTGGCAATTAGCAGTGCTCACCCTGTAATAAAGCCTTTAATATCCACTTTCATGGTTCATATTACAGTCATTCAGGCCTGTCCCCTTGCACATGGCCTGTCAGGCAGCGGGGCTTTGGATGCCCACTAGGGAGCTGCCCCCACTGAACGGCTCAGCACACAATGGCCGCAGAGGCTCCAGCAATCCAGGCCAGGCAGCTGGGGAATAGGGCTAGAATTTTAGAAGGGGTATTTCTGCCCACAGAGGTGCCAGGAGGCTGATGGAAGAGGTGGGCAGGAAGCAGGGGACACAGGAAAGTACCCTTACTTCTCCTGTGGGTCTCCCACCATCCCATTAGCCCTCCAGGCTGTCTTACCATTGACTCCGCCCCCTCTACCATTCCGTTATTGCCGTTATTGGCCATTTTAGAAGCATAAGAAGATGGAGGTGGTGCTACGGGGAAATGGATAGTTTAGGGTGGAAGCTTTGCACGTGTGCACACCTGCTGGTTGGTTGCACACTTCCCAGGGGGAGAGGCCTTGCTAAACAGCAGGTGTAGGGAGCATGCATGTCATGAGAGGCAGCTCCGGCTAGAGCCTCCGGCCACCCTCTCCTGAGCCGTGGCTGTTCTAGTAAGACCTTGACCTGTTCTGTAAAGAGTGCAGCAGCAGACAGGGTCTTCCTCCATCTCTCAGTTGACCATCAATTAGCTAACCATGAGTGCTACTCACTGTGTGCCAAGCAGAAAGATAAGAGGTAAGACTGCCTTCAGGGAGTCAGAGAAAAGCACAGAGGATATCAGCAGTGTGTGTATCAGGGGGCTAACCAGGGACAAGGAAGAAACAGAAGGGACAGCCTGGAAGGGGGTCGTTAGGTTTCCCATTACTGTGACAAAATACCTGATAAGGGAAATTTAAGGGGAAAAAAAAAGATTTCTTTTGGGTTACAGTTTAAGAAGGAATATGGTCCACCCCGCTGAAGAAATTGTGGCTGCAAAAGCCTTGAGGCAGCTGTTCACATTGCATTTACAGTCGGGAAACAGAACAGACAAGAAGTGACAATCTGTACAACTTCAAGTGTACGTCACCAAAAGTGGCCCACTTTCTCTAGTGGGCTGTACCTCCTTAGTGTTCCATAAGCTTCAAAAAACAAAAAACGAGCAACCAACCAACCAACCAAACAAACAAACCCAAACCTAACCAAGCAAACAAACAAAAAACAAAAAAGGATGCCCCCAGCTGGAGTGTTCCAACCTGTGATCCTGGGGAGGATCGAACTTCAATGGAGTCCAGGGCTTCCTGGAGGGGGGCTGTCTCCTGTGGTGGGCTGTGTTTTCTTAAAGGAGCAGTCTACACTATTGCCGTGCTATGTACTCTTTCTAAACCTTGCCACACCTATTCCAACTGATGAAGTCTGCATACCTTCCCTTGAACCTGGGCAGGTCCTGGTGGCAACTGTGCTCAGTAAACAAACAAACAAACAAACAAACAACTGTGAGCTAAGGAAGGCTGCAGGACTTCCAGATTAGGTGAGAAAAAGCTACAGACTTTCTCTTGATTTCTTTCTTTCTAGATGGTTGCTGTAGGAACACAGTCGCCATGTTGGGAGGAGCCTAAACCACATGGGGAGGTTATGTACAGATGTCCTGGTTCACAGCCACAGCTCATGGACAAAATGACCCAACTGGACATGTAGCTGAGAAACCATTCAAGGAGATTTCAGTGCAATGAGACCATGAAGAAGAACCACCCAGCTGAGCCTAGCTAAGTCTAGAAGCACAGGACACAGTCAACGACATTGTTACTATTTGAACCCACCAAGTTTGGGGGCATTTGTTATACGTCACAACATGGTACTTAGTTTACAGTGGAGGTTGACCAGTTGGTGGGCAAATCAAGTACTAGGTGAAAAGGATGCTACACACAAAGTTGCATGATGTTGATCCCCTTGGCATAGATTGAAGGGAGTTGGCAAGGTTTACAAGACTGAACAGTGCCAGAGGCTGTTTCCATCCCACTGATCCAGGAGTTATAGAGGGTTTCAAGCAAGGGAGAGTCCTCCAGGGTTTAGTAAGGAGCAGCAATATGGACAATGGGATGAAGGAAGCGGAAAGTATTTATGACCATCTATACCAGTGCCAACTTCTTGGATGATGATCAGATAGGAGGCTACTCTATGAGCCTATTTAGGAGAGGACCAGTAGCAGGAGAGTGGAATTGCGAGTCCTGTGGTATTTCCAACATGTCATCAGTTTTATGGCTAGATGAACACAAGAAGTAAAAAGACAAGGGAAGACTCTTGGGTTTCTGAATTGCAAGATGTTGCAAAGTCATTTGTGTGGCTGTGATAAAACACCCTGACAAAGCAAAGGGTATATTCAGTTTACAGTTCCAGGTTACAGACAGTCACGGCAGGAGGTCAAGGCAGGAACTTGAAATAACTGGTCACGTTCATGGTCAACAGCAGAGGGAGATGAATATGTATGTGCCTACCGGTGCTCAGCTCTCTCTCTCCACCTTGCTGCAGGCTGAGATCCGGGGCCTAGGGGATGACACCGCCCACAGTGGGCTGGACCGTCCCACAGCAATGAACACAAGCAAGGCCATTCCCTCACAGACATGTCCTCCAGTCAATCTGATCTAGACGGTCCTCCATTGAGACTCTCCTCCCCTGGGATTCTAGATTGTGTCATGCTGACAACTGCAGGGATTGCCAGGCCCCAAAATAGAAAATCAAAGAAGCAATTGTAGGGAAGAATGTAAACGTTCCCTCTTCGGGTACATGATTTTGCTTTTCTTTCTTTCTTTCTTTCTTTCTTTCTTTCTTTCTTTCTTTCTTTCACAAGATGTTATAGTTTTTCAAAACAGGTTTTCTCTGTGTAGCCTTTGTTGTCCTGGAACTCACTCTGTAGATCAGCCTGGCCTCAGACTCAGAGATCCTCCTGCCTCTGCCTCCTGAGGGCTGGGATTAAAGGTGTGCACCGCCACCACCCGGCTTTTTATTTTTGTTTAATATATACATATGCCTAATGGATGGCCAGATTCACAAATTCTAGAGCCCAGAAGAAAGGCTGAACTAAAGGACAGATGTCGGTCTTATTAGACAACTGAGTCATAAGGATTACATCATGGGAAGCAAGGAGGCTCCCGGGCAAGTTTCTGCAGGAAGCTAGCTAGCATCTGGAGGTGGTGAACTGAAAAGGAGGAAGAGACAGAAGAAACTATGTGTGTGTGTGTGTGTGTGTGTGTGTGTGTGTGTGTGTGTGTATGTGTGTTTGGGGTGTGGGACAGCCAGAGGTGGGACAAGAAGGCAAGGACAGAACACTGAACATTCAGGTCGGAGTGGCAGATGTTATTCATACATATATCAGTGTGGGTAGCCAATATGTAGTTGACAGTGTATGCAATCATTAAGAAGAGCAAGGCAGGCAAGGGGAGAAGTTCCCAAGAAAGAGCAAATTAAATATCTCCCACTGGGGTAAACATTTCCTCTTTAGAGGAAAAGGTTGTGATCCAGTGACTAGGTGTGCCTTTTGTCTGAGGTGACCAGAACGTGCTCGGTGCTCCCACTACTTTTAGTTTGCTTTCTGTTGCTATCACCAAATACTTGAGGCTGGATATGGTGGGAAGTGGGGAAGGCTATTTAGATCACAGTTTTGGAGGCCGAAAAGCCAAGATTGGGTTCCTCCCATTCCCTGCACCACCACCTAACTTGTATCATGGCTGAAGAAATCATGATAAAAGTGAGATAGAGTTGCAGCAGGATCATACGGCCAGGTGTGTGTGTGTGTGTGTGTGTGTGTGTGTGTGTGTGTGTGTGTAAGAGAGAGAGACAGAGAGACAGAGACAGACACAGAGACAGAGAAGGGCAGGGTGCCCTTTGTTCATTTCCTGGTCCATCTGTGTCCACAGCTGATTGGCTAGTACTGTTGTCATTCAGAACAGGCCCTTCCCACTCAGTTTGCTGCTCCAGGCGCTGATCTCCTGTAGAAACATCTTGTGATGGTTAATTAACATTGTAAGCTTGACAGAATCTAGAGCTGCCTGGCAGACAAACTGCTGGCATGTCTACAAAGGACATGGCTCAACTGTGAGAATCTGCACCCAAACAGTGGGTGGCTCCATCCCATAGGCTCGGATCTTGAACTGAATAAGGAAGGGGAAATGAATGAGCAACAGCATTCATCTTTCTCTGGGTTTTGGTGGTGGATACAACGCAACCAGCCACCCCATGATGTACTACAGCCTCAAACTATGAGCCCAGACAAACCCTTAAGTTGCTTTGTCAGGTATTTTCCCACAGCAATGAGAAAAGCAACCTTCACCACACACCTGTTTACCAGTTCCCTAGGCAACCCTCAGTCCCGTTACACTGACACCCAAACGTAACATCAAAGCTGCCAGTTTGAGGGCAAAGGCTTGAAAACTCAGAGTAGCACAGAGGTTTTTGGTCCTTGGCTCAGAGAAGGAGACTATACCTAGTCTCTTAGATCAGAGCTCTTCTTCTCCTTTTCCTGCTTTAACTATCAATTTGCCATACCTAAAGCCACCTGGGAAGAAAGTCTAAACTGAGGAATTTTCTGAACCAGAAAACTGGCCTGTGGGAGTGCCTGTGGAGGATTGTCTTGTTAATTGACCCAATCCACTATGGACAACGCCATTCCCAAGGCTGGATCTTGTGTTGTGTGTGAGGAAAACCAGCAAAGGTGCCAGTCTTTTCTCTTTGCTCTTGACTGTGGGTACAATGTGACCAGCAGTCACAAACTCCTGCCATTGTGACTTCCCTGCTTAACCTGGAATTGTGAACCAGGATATTTGTCACCACAGCAGGAACGAAACTAGAACACTCCCACATTTCCAGAGCAGCAGAAAGGCAGACAGCTGCCCCACCAGGCTGTCCTGCTTTGGGGGTGGATGCTTAAGCCATATCTCTCCCTGCGTCCCATCTTTCTTCCTCTAGCTGGGAACAACTTCCACTTCTTTCACAACCATGGCCATCCCTTTTCAGCCCAGCCTCCTACAACGCCTGCTCTTCAACCTGTCGCCTAGCTCACAGAGGTGCCCCTTAGTGAGTGGCAGTGGGCTGTGGAAGGCAGGGGAGGGAGACTGAGAAGAGTGGGTTGGTTTCAGGGGCAAAGCAGAGGGCAACAAGGAAGGGCAAGGCTGTCTTCCCCAGGCCCCCTGCCAGCCTCTGCCTACCTGCCGTGCCCAGCACCATGGAACCAAAGCACATTAAGGTTAGCAGGCAGGTGCTCAGTGCTTCTAATGTCTTTAATGTGTTCCATTACAACCGTTCCACAATAAGGTAATTATGCGAGGAAATAATAAACGTGTCCGTCTTTCTGGAAATATTTTTACTTCCAGCAAGAGGGAAGCAGCGCCATTGTTTTTCGAGAGCATCTCTGCTCCCGTACATATTAATTAACTGTGCTCCGGCTCCAGCACCTCACGGCATTTGTATTATTCATAAATGTCTCGGGGATGCAGTAACTTATGTACTCCCCTCCTTGGCTTGAAATAGTTTTTTTTTTTTTTCTAATTTCAAGTCCTTTTTTGACTAATTGCACTTGTGGTTTGTGCCTTCTGGGCCAGGAGCCCCACTCCCTAAACTGTACCCCCACGTTTTCTTCCCTTCCCTCTCATTCTGCTGCTACAGGGGGTGGGGGTGAGGGTGGGGGCTCTGACCTACAAGGTCTTTTTCAGGCCCCAAAAGAGATATAAGTTTGGGCTCTGGGTGGGAGGAACGTCTTTAAGAGTGTTGCTCCTCTTAGGGTTGGCTTCTACCTTTTCTTTTCTTAGCCCTCCCACAGTGACTCCATCTCTCCCTTTCTTTCTCCACCTTGCATTTTTCTTTAAATGAATAGACTATGATTTTCAGCAGTTTGGGGGGGGCGGGGAATGACTGGAAAGTACAAAGAGTTCCCATGCACCTCCTCATTCCCACCGCACTGGCTCCTGCTGCGAGCATCTTGCATTAGCGTGGTATGGGCAAGGGACGAGTGTGATGTGCTGCTATTAGGCAAAACCCACAGCCGGTGTTAGGGTTGCTGTTGGTGTTATACATGCAGCATGTCACAGCAAATGTCTAATGTCCCGTGCCTGCCATCTAGAGCATTTCACTGCCTTGAAGCCTCACTTTGCTCCACCCATTCACCTCTCTCTCTCTCTCTCTCTCTCTCTCTCTCTCTCTCTCTCTCTCTCTCTCTCTCTCTCCTTCAGTGCCCTGAACTTTCAGCAAATAGAAAATCTATTTTCTGTCTCTGTAGCCTTGCCTTCTCTAGAATGTTCTACAGTAGGTTTCGGACTGTTTGCGCCCTGCTCAGATCCTGTTGCATGTTTCTGAATTCAACTCTTAGTTCTTGAGGCCACGGGGTCTGTCCCATGGCCAGGCTGTGAACCCCCGAGTCAGGGACCATGTTGTGGCAGGGACTTTCCTGGATCTGTCTGGGCATGGGTAACTGTGTGCCGAGATGTGAGAAACAAAGGCAAGTGTGGGTAGATGCTACACTCCTCTCTAGTTGACTAGACCAGATAGATGGTCTATAAGATCCGAGATTCTGAGGACAAACCAACTGACCCCTAGGCTCTTATCAGGCCTCTCTGTGCAGAAATTGTCAGGCCCAAGAGAGTGGTGGCAGGGCTGGCTGCCTTCCCAGTGTCCCCTCTCATCTCCATGAGCCTGAGGTGTGAAGGGGATGATCAGTGACATAGAGTCCTTCCAATAAGACAAGCTGTGGCACCGCTGACCTGCAGGGAAGCCAATGGGCTGGCCATTGTAGCCCATCCTTCTCATGTGAGGGCCCCATGGAGCTGAATAGTTCTGCAGGGGTGAACCCGGACTGTCCAGCCCTCCCTCAGCCTCACCTGGAAAATGTGAGGTCTCTCACAGAGTCAGACCTCTGCTCCAGGATTCTAGACATCTAGGAAAAGCCAGAAGCGGTCCTTCCTCCATACTTAGCTGAGATTTTAGCCAAAGACGTGTCGGTGAGAGAGGCTGAGAGACAAGCAGACCCACGGACATGGACTGGGCTTCCCGAGTTTCCCTCCTGGAAGTCCCTTCTGGTATATAACTTCTACCACATCGAGAGCGCTTCACAGCTGTCTGACAAGCGCCATCTTTTCTCTTTAGTCTTACTGAGCCGTTCCCTCTGGGACAGAAATGGTGGCTGCATTGCAGCTGATAAAGGAGTGGAGGAGGAAGAGCAAGGGACCTTAATGAAACACAGAGCTGAGACATTCTGATTCTGTGGATGCAGAGAAAGCGGCTACACCAAGCGCACCTGTGACAGACCCTGGGAACCGAAAGCCCATGGGGAAGCTTCTAGGTTGCTGCTCTCTACAGCTACCCTGATCCTTTGTTACTCCTACTGTGTCAATACAGTTGACAAAGGTGCTGATTCAGAGCCTGGGAGAGGTTCCTACCCCCATCCCCTAAGGGCAGGGATCCAAGGGGGCCAGTGATCTGTAGGGTTCAAAGCCCTCACATGGTGGCCACTCCTCCAAGGGTCCCGGTTCCAGTTACCGTCTTTAATTGTGCCTAAGTAGTTAAGTTCTGAATAATAGACAGATGGGGGTGAAAGCGAAGGCTTTGAATGGGAGGTCTTTTGGCCTGGATCCCCAGAAATTTCCAATACGAGCCAGGGCAACCACAGCTCTTCTATACCAGAGGCACACAATGGCACCCTCCTTCTCCCTGGGCGGGGATGTCTGGGTGAAATTCATGGCAACTGGGATTACAGATGGGAAGAATCCACCAGGAACAGCCAGCCTCTGGCCCAGCAACAGTACAGCTGGGAGGAAAGACAGGTACCCCACCCTGCTGCGCACAACTCTGGCTGTGCCGTTGAAGCAGGCTCCAGCTGGTGCCCTCTCTCTGGGCCCCCATCCAGTCTGCCTGGTGTCTCTACAAGTTGGCCTGGGAAGGCATGGGTGACGGCTTGCGAACAGGAGGGAAACTTCAGTAGCCATCTCTTGGAGCCCTAACTCTTACTTCCTGCTCACTTGGACCCCTTGGGCCTCTGATTCCAATCTGGGCATTCTTTTTTTCTGGCTGTGAGCAGAAACCCACTCACGATCTTGGGGTGGGTAGGGAGGTGCCTCTGAAAGTGCGCAGCAGCAGGCTTTGTCCGAGGAGGTTGGGTTACTATGGCCTTGCCAGCTTTCTTGCCTCTCAGCCATGAAGCTACATGCTCCTGGGTGTAAACCTCACACAGCCACATATGGACATGGTGGGCATCAGGCCATTTAGACACCTCAGGCTTCTTCAGTCCTCAGGTCTATAAAGTAGGGACAAGCCAGCAAGCCTTGGAACCCTGCTAGTCAGCTCAGGTTGCTCCGTGAAGGAGAATACCCAGAATCCAGCAGTAAGTATCCTGTTGCCCTAGTCAGCCCCCTCTGAAGGATGAGAGAGCCCAGCCTCTTTTGTCTTTTCGACCAGCTGGAGTTTGCTTCTCACCCCTTTGTCCCCTTTGTCCTTCCTTCTGTGTTTCTCCCTTCTCTTTATTACCAGGCTTTGTGGATTTCAGAGAGTAGTGGAGGTCTGGGTCTACTGTCATAGTCTCATCCCACAAATATCTTACAGGGTGGGCGGTTCCACAGCAGGCTGTGTGCCAGGGCTCACACCCAGGTGAAAGACAGGTGTGCATGTTGCTCATGTCAAAATCATAGTCTGGTGGAGAAGGCTGGTGTTGAGCAAGTGATTTTACTAGTGAATAAAGGTTAACGCCACCCAGCACGGGGCAGCAGGGCTGACAAGGAGAAGGTATACGCTAGAGAAATAGGAGGGACACTGTCATGTACCAAAAATCATCTGGCACTACCGGAAGCTGGAAGGGATGAGAAAGGTCTCCCTGGGGTTGATGGAGAGATACACTCCCATGCAAGTTGCTCTGTTTTATAGAAGTGTTTCCTAGGGTTGCCTTTTGGAGTCACTGAGGATGGGACCTGATGTGCCTCTTGCTGTTCTGTGACAGTTGAGTGGTAGCTCCGCAAAAGGAGGCTACTGACATTTCTTCTCCTTTTTTTTCCCCCTATCAAAAGAGAGCTATGTCGACAATCCAAACGGAATTTCAAGCCATTAAAATATATATTCAAAAGGGAGAGGCCAAAACACGTCCTGGTTTGACCTTGGCCCAGATGATCAGCAGATCTGTGGATCTGTGGGGTGGCCGTCTGCACTGTCCCCGAAGACTAAAGCATCCCCCAGCTGCTTAGGATATGGTCATAACTCTTGGGCGATAAACAACTCCTTCCACGAAGCCAGAAGTCATCGGGTCAGGAACAGCTGCAGCCGATCTGAGGCTCTCTCTGTCAGATTGTTCCTGGAAATGAAAGGAAAAAAAAAAAAAAGGATGTCAAAGTCAAGAATTGTAGAATAAACTGCTGACTTCCCGTCTGCCCCTCAGGGACAATTACTGGTTTGAGAAACCCATGTTTAGAGTGTGTGAAGCAAGCTATTCGATATGCAGTTTTCAGGAGAATAGTAAATAGATATTGTAAGATGGAAGAAACAAAATTCCTACCTTTACTCAATAGTAATGAGGGCCAATAGGTTGGCAAAGCGCCATATAAAATTCCATCAGGGATGACGGGGCAGGGTCTGTTGAATTGTTACATCCTGTATTCATTTGATTTCCTGGGGCCGTGATAAAACAACGATCAAAAGCAACTTGGTTGAGGAAACTGTTATTTGGCTTACAGGTTATAGTCTCTCTGCAAGGGAAATCAGAGCAGGAACTCAGGGCAGGATCCTGGAGGCAGGAACTGAAACAAAGACCCTAGGGATTGCTTAATGGCTTGTTCCTGGTGGCTTGCTCAACATCCTTTTTTATACATCCCAGGACCACCTACCTGCCGAGGGGGTGGCACCACCTGTATTGGGCTGGACCCTCCATCACTAAGCAAGAAAACGTCCCCACAGACACATCCTTTTTTAGGAAGCTCTAATTTGTGTCAAGTTGACAAAACCCACATGCACTCTGATCCCCAGAGGCCAAGAGAACAAATGCAGCCACTGCCCATAGGACGTGGGTAAGTGGCTGGCACTATTAGGTGAAAGGACCAAAATGCTCCGAGGTGACCTTACAGGACAGCTTCCTGGGTGTGACTGCCTGGCCCCATTTCTTCCTTTTCAACTGTGTGAAACCTTGGAGACTAGAAGACAGTGAATAGGGTCTATTCAGCCACTTCAGGAGTAGAGGGGACAGCAGAGAGGGGAGGTGGCTGTCTTGATTGCTTGCCTGTTGTTAAGAATGCCAGGCAAGCCTCCTAGCCCAGCTGCTTCTTTCTTCTTCTTCTTCTTCTTCTTCTTCTTCTTCTTCTTCTTCTTCTTCTTCTTCTTCTCCTCCTCCTCCTCCTCCTCCTCCTCCTCCTCCTCCTCCTCCTCCTCCTCCTCCTCCTCCTCCTCTTTCTCCTCCTTCTTCTGGTTTTTTGAGACAGGATTTCTCTGTGTAGCCTTGATTGTTCTGGAGCTCACTTACTCTGTAGACCAGGTTGGCCTCAAACCCAGAGATCCACCTGCCTCTGCCTCCCCAGTACTGGGACTAAAGGCGTGGGCCACCACAGCCTGGCTAACTTTTCCTTCTTTCAATATACTTATATACAACAGCTTAAGAAACTCAGGCCCAGTGGCTGGGAGCCCCACCATTAAAGTTGGCCACACTTGGGTTGACTGCCCCATGGAGTGGGGGTCCCTAGATAAAATACTTATTCTCTCTGCATCCCAGTTCTCTCTAGAGCAGCAGTTCTCAGCTTGTGGGTTGTGACCCCTTTGGGGTGGAACAACTTTTACTCAGGGGTCGCCTAAGGCCATTGGAAAACACAGATGTTTATGTTGCGATTCATCACAGTAGCAAAATAACAGTTATGAAGTAGCAATGAAATAATTTTACGGTTAGGGTCACCACAGCATGATGAACCGTATCAAAGGGCTGCAGCATGAGGAAGGTTGACAACCACCACGTTTCAGTGAGATGTGCATAATGGCACCTTCACAGAAGTGCTCAGAAGAGGGCCGTCAGTGGCAAGGTGGCCCAGCAGGTAAAGCATCTTGCTGCCAAGCTGCTGAGTTCAGTCCCTGGGATCCACATGGTAGGAGGAGAGAAGTGACTCCAGCACGTGGTCCTCAGATCTCCACATGCACGCACCACCATGCAGGCACGTGCCCCCTTCCCTCGTATATAAATATGTAGGTGTGCCTTTAAAAAGAAGAAGAAAAATCACTGGGAATCTAGTTTGGACATCCTAACCCTAAGTTCCAAACCCCAAATGCTCTAAGAGAGAAGGATTCTGGGTACATGGAGGACAACACAAATGAAAAACCCCACTAGATCTCATGTGGTAGCTTATAGCTAAAATTCAGGTGTGTGAAACTCATCACAAAATTACCATTGGGTGATGCGTATGTCTAAGAAGTGTAGAAAAGTTTCTTGTTTTTCAAATTGGGTCCCATTTGTACAAATAACCCAAAAGTACAAAATGAAAGTCTCAAATCTTCTTTGTCTGTCTCTGTGTGCCTTTCAGTGCCCATTTCTTTTTTTCCTTCCTTCCTACCTTTTTTCTTTCTTTCTTTTCTTTTATCTTTTTCTTTTTTTTTTTCTTTTTTTCCTGTTTTTTCAAGACAGGATTTCTCTGCGTAACCTTGTCTGTCCTGGACTCATTTTGTAGACCAGGCTGGCCTCAAACTCACAGGGATCTGCCTGCAGCTGACTCCTGCATGCTGGGATTAAAGGCCTGAGCCACCACGCCCAGCTCCAGTGCCCATGTCTCAAGGCTCCTCCTGCCACTGTCCACACTCTGACACACGCAGGTTTGTTTTAGCTTCCTCTCCGCCTGCTTTGCGCTGTGTAGGAGCATTTTCTGCACCTTCCACATGCTGGTCTAAGGCGGCCAAGCACATGAGTGGCAGTTAATCTATAGAGTGAGAACCTCCCTCAGGGCTTTGGCAGCCAAGGTGGGGTCCTTCTGGGGTTTCAAGGGAAAGTGCTCTGGCTGAATGGGGAAGAGAAGAGTCAGCCTACGTGAGGGGAAGCGTTTCAGCACAGGAATGGAATATCTCCGTTCTCCCTCGTCATCCCCCGCGCCCCCCCTCCACACCGTGTTCATGTGGGTATGATGGTGGATGTGTAGGCATAGGTGTGTGGAGGTCAGAGGTTGATGTCAGATGTCGCCCCCTGTTGCCCTTTATTTAATTATTTGTTTTGAGTCGGGGTCTGACAAGGAACCTGGGGTTTATTGATTCAACTAAGCTGGCTGGTCAATGAGCTCCAACGGTCTGCTTATGTTCCTGACCTCTGACCCTCACAGTGTTGAGGTTACAAGCCCACACTGTTCCTTGTGCGGGCAGGGGGTCTTGACTCAGGTCCTCAAGCCTTTGTAGAAGGCACTTTACTGACTGAGCCCCCTCCTGTGGGACTCTGCTAGAGAAGGTCGAAGTCTGACTTCTCCAGATAGCCAATTTCTGCGCTCCGGTCTATGAAGGTGGACTCCCACTCCATCTGATCTGGAAACCCCAGATTTTGTAAGGACACATAGCCCTCAAGGAAAAGTACAGGCCAGACCCTTTCCAGATAAGGAGCTTGTTCAACAAGCACAAGGAATTCCTGGGAGTACCCCACCCTCTGCTGAGGAGATCCTAGCTCCCAGCAGGTGACCTCTAATCATAGCTAAAGGTGATTCCCTCACCCATAGGATAGTTAAGTCTTGTGTATTGCTTCTTGTGATAGGTCCTCGTGGTACTGCATATAAATAAGATACTGTACCACTGTCTGTAGACTAAGTACCCCAGCACCCTTAGCCCTAGCGAATCAGACACATTCACCCACAAACCCCTCTCCACTGCCCAGGATTTATAAGGAAAGGCTGGCTGGTGTGCTGGGGTGGGCATGGGGGTCTCCTTGCTCACCAGTGCCCCACCATGGTCGTCTGAGACTCCATGTATTCCAGGGGAAACTGCCGCTGGATGCCCAGTGGTCAGGCAGCCATGGCGGAACTGCCTTTGCAGCCGCAGGGGCCTGCTCCACCGCTGCTGCTAGCTCGGTGCTGACCCCCAGTGAAGCACCAGCTGGCCTGAATCTCACCTGCCAGAGGGTTTCCAACATCTTCCTCTACTGCGCTTAGCTCAGCAGCTCAAACAAGGAGAGGTAACACTTGCTATCATCACAGGCTTGGGGTGGGGGGTGGGGCTCCTGAGTCTCCACTGCTTTCTGAGACCTGTGGTCTCATTCTAAAACTGTAACACTCTAGTGGAAAATTCATTTCCACCTCCCCTCAACTCCCCACCACCCCCAACAGAGAGGCTGGGAACCTGGCTTAGCACCCCAGACTAGGAGCCTTACCCTGAGTGCTCTAATTTGCCCCTGAGAAAGAAAAGGTACCTTGCGACCTTTGACCTTGAGATTCGTGGTTCTCATCTGGAGGCAAGCAATATCTGGACAGATGTGGGACCCAGGACACCTGCTGCCAGACGCTGAATGACCCCTTCCCCACCCCTTCAAGTTCAGGGGAGGCTCTATAGTGTGGGCAGAGACAGTCCACAGACTGTGTCAGGTGGGAAAACCTCCGAGGGACCCCAAGCCATCAGCCACCCAGGCGAGAGTGATGCTTTCTCAGAATTACTCTCCCCAAGCCCTGGGCAAACACCAATTTGTTCTCCGTCTGTGTGGCTTGGTGGCAGCCTGGGGAAACCATTGTGGAGGGCAGGCTTTCTCATCAGGAGCAGCCAGAGCTCAGAGACAGCAATGGTGTCGCTGTGTTCCTTCCTGACTAAATGTGTCAGGGTGATGGTACCATGTGTCCCTTCCTGTGCTCGGCTTAGAAGTGCAAACAAAATATGGCCATGCTTCAGTATCTTTAGCAGAGAGAGAGAGAGAGAGAGAGAGAGAGAGAGAGAGAGAGAGAGGAGAGAGAGCACACGCACACTCATATATCTAGAGAAGAAGTAAGGTGGGGAGAGGGGCCGATGACTGAGAGAACTCACAAGCACATAAGGTATGAGGAAGAGAGAGGGGGATTTCACAGATTTTAAATATAGGAGGATAAATATTTGAAAATCTGCAGAGCTGTGAGGTAGGAAGATGCAGATCGGGCGTATAGAGTCAGGTCCCAGGAAGCAACATCCTTATGCTCCTGCAATGCTGTGAAACACGGACTGTGCTTATTAAGGATTTAAGAATTCCCCCCCCCCTCTCTCTCTCTGTGTGTGTGTGTGTGTGTGTGTGTGTGTGTCTGTGTCTGTCTGTCTGTCTGTCTGTCTGTCTCTGCCTATCTCTGTCTGTCTGTCTGTCTCTCTGTGTGTGTATGTGTGTCTTTCTGTCTGCCTCTCTGTCTGCTCTTTCTCTCTCTCTCACACACACACACTCACATGGAGTATGGGAAAGATACACATAGAATAGACACAGAAATACATACATGCAAACACAAATACGCATCCTTAAAAACATGTGCAAGCGAACCATCAAGATGCCTCAGAGGACAGGGCCTTCACAGTGCAGCCATGATGATCCAAGCTTGGTCCCCAGAGTCCACATAAAAAGCCAAATGGGGTGATAGAACCATGTAATCATAGTACTTCTATTGGCAGATAGGCTGAGACAGGAAGATCATGGGCCATGAACCAACTAGCTTGAAGTAAACAGTGCAGCAGAAACAATAAGACGGTTTTGCCTCGGCGAGGAAAGAGAACCAAGTCTTGAAAACTATTCTCTAATCTTCACAAGTATGGCAGGGCACAGGCACCTGTGTGCACGCATGCACATACATGGGAACACATCATGCGAGCACACACACACTACATATATACACACTAGCAATAAAAACATATATACAACTATCTGCCTTGTAATATGCATGCATTCACCCGTAGATGGCTGAGTGCTAGTGTTAGGAAGACATGGCCTAAGCAAGACCCTATACTCTCTCCTAAGGGTGTTGGCAGCCAGTTGATAGTTGTAACTGACCCAGAACCCGCAATACACTGAGCCACAGTGCCGAGGAGTGCAGGATGGCAGTTGAGGCATCACGCCCCCCTCACTGTCTCATCGCAGACCCAGACCCATGGAAGAAAACACATGAATGTTTAGTGAGTGAGTCAGTGACTATCCTGCTAAACAGCAGTAAGGCGAAGATGGCTTTAGGAAAAGTCCTTCCATGAAGGATGCCCCCCTCCCCTCAGGGACCAGCCAGGCCTTCTATGGGCCCTTTATTTCCAAGGTATAGAGGTGTGGTGAGGGGCGTAGGGGTGGTGGGGGTGATGCCAGGCTGAAACTTCGAAGATAATGTTCTGAAAAGCTTTAAAAACCTGATGTCTCTCCCTGTGTCCCCCAGGGGGTGAAACTTACTCTCTCTCTCTATCCTGGAGTAAGCCTCGCAATCCCACGTGAGCCTGCCTGGGGCCACAGACTGCAATACCTGCTGGGCTCTTCTCTGGTTTGGCAGTAAGGACAGAACTGCAGCAATGATTCCTCTTAAGCCTTCTATAATCGCCTCCGTGTCGTCCCTCTGTGCTGCGAGCACACTCGGACGGTAAAAGATGAGCTCCTAGGATCTCTAACCAGGCTCTGTTCACTGGGTACCCAAGGGTTGAGTGGGTCCAGGCTGCAGCAGGAGCTGTGGGTGCCCGGCCATACCCCTCAGACCCTACCTCAGCCATCGGTCTAGCCTGATCTATGTGAGATCCTGTTTCAAAAAACCAAAACATCGAAGTTGAAACTAAAAATGAAAAGAGGCAGTTGGGCCTAGAAAAAAAATCTAAGCTTGGGGCCATACAGATGTGACCTTTGAACCTTACCTCTGCAACCTTCAGGCTCCATGAAAAAGACCCGACCAGCCTCTAGGCACCAGGATCTACACTATGTTGCGAGCTGGAGGGCTTTCCCCCAAGCTGGCCTGCCCATAGGAAGAGTTGGGGAATCAATCTGTTCCCAGGCAGTCCTGTACTAGTGGCCCCCATGGGCAGGTGTCACTCACCTGTTCCAGAGTTTACCTAGCAATGTCCCCCCTGGGACACCTCCAACCCTTCCTTGTACCTTTTCCTCAGGCCACCCCTCCCCACCACGAAGTCCCTCTCTCTTCTGACTAAAGCTAAACTTGCAACTGTCCCATAGCTAAGGGGGAGGGTACAAGTGCATTTATTTAGAATAGCATTATTTGCTATTACCAAGGTGCTACATAAGCACCTGGGTCTTTTGGTGCCAGCGTTTGGAGACCGAGGAGAACACTCACATACACCAAGCTCTTGGCAAAGTCTGCTTCCCCGAGACTATCCTCAGATAAGGCCACCTCCC